>NC_080794.1:17924166-18233333 GCF_028018385.1 Neofelis nebulosa
ACATATATTTATCTGGATACTGAAGTCAATTCTATTCTTTTTTTTTTTTCATGACACACTAAAATCATTAGCCCAAATGAGGCATTGTCTCCTTTCATGCTGTTTAATTTGTTTTTACCTGTTTACTTACATCCCCTACCCCTTCACAGTGTCTCACCCTAAAACATTTACTGCCGGCTTAGATGTGCGTATGTAAAAATATCATGGAAAAATGTATAGCAGCTGATTATGTCGTTCTAACTTAAAAATATTATTATGCAATCAACCTCCTTGTTTCTTACTCATTCTATTTTACACTAACTTAGTGAGATCTGATGACGATGCCAAAGGACAATGTCTCTACCTGGAATTCTTATTGAATCCCTCTATTAATTTAATCAATCTAGCTAGCTATCTACCTATTTATTTCAATAAAAATTATTTGCCGACAATAAAGTGCTAGGTCTTATGAGCATAACTTGACAGGTTAGGTAAGTTTTGACAACTGCGATAAACACATGTGCACTACACCCAGAACAGAAACAGAAAAACACGGGCGATCACATCACAAAATCTCTCTTGGCTGCTTTCCAATTAATCCTTTTCACACAGTGGCATCCACTGGATGTTCAACCATCACACATTGGTTTTGCAGAATCTTGGATTTCGTATAAATGTGATCACTGAGAGTGTAACATATGGGTGGCTTTATCTCTACGTAACGTTTTTCAGATTCATCTCTGCTGTTTTGTGTATCATGGCTTCATGCACTTCTGCTGGCTGGTATTTCCTGCTGATGGATATTTGGGATGGTTACCATTTGTGAGGATTATAAGGCTACTATAAAATTTTTTTAACAACATTTTTTATGGACAGATTTCCTCCTCCTCCTGAGTAAATAACTAGGGGAGATGTACGTGCAACCTTATTTACCACTCTTATTCAACAAAGTACTAGAAATTCTAGCTGGCGCAATCAGCCAATATTAAAAAAAAAAAGGCACCAAATTGAAAAGAAAGGAGGAAAACTATCATTATTTGATCATGAGATGATCTTATATATAGATAATTCTAAAGACTTAACCAGAACAGTCTTGGAACCAATCAACAAATTCAGTAAAGTCGCAGATTGTAAAATTAACATACAGAAATCAGGTGTGTTCCTATACACTATCAATGATATGCCTGAAAGTAAAAAACAAAAAAACAAACAAAAAACAAAAAACTATCCCATTCACAATTGCATCAAAACCAATAAAATACTTAGAAATAAATTTTACCAAGAAAGAGAAAGATCTGTACAATGGAAACTACAGAACTGTGATAAAAGAAATTGAAAAAGGTACAAACAAATGGAAAAAATATCCCATGTTCATGGATTGGAAGAATTAATATTGGTAAAATGTCTTTACTACCCAAAGCCATCTATAGAAATCAATCCCTACCAAAATACCAGTGACATTTTCCACAGAAATAGAAAACAAAAAGCCCTCAAGTTTGTATGGAACCACAAAAGACCCTGAATAGCCAAAGCAAACCTGAGAAAGAACAAAGTTGGAGGCATCACACTTCTTGACTTCAAAGGGCACTACAAAGCAACAGTGAAATAAATAAAAATAAACAGACCAATAGAACAGAATAGGAGCCCGGTAATAAACCCAACATATACAGTCAACTAATATTTAACAAAGGAGGCAAGAATACTCAGTGGAAAAATGATAGTCTCTTCAATATGGTGTTGGGAAAACTGGATAACCACATGCAGAAAAATGAAATTACCTCAAAATGGATCAAAGACTTAAGACATGCAGTACAGTTTGAGAAAGAAAATAAGCAATGTTCACCTCTACACTGAACTTCGAGTACACTACCAAAGAACAGAGCAGATACCACAGTGAGCCTAACTATTCCAAACTAAGTTGTTTATTCTAATCTATGAAGAAACCTTCTGTCAAGAACTCCCTTGGAATGATAAAGGTAAGCATAAGTTTCTCACGCATGTTAACACTGGTTAAATCAATACACATTGATGAAATCTCATAAAATTTTTCAATTACTTCTTGCCACATCTCTCTTGAATGTAATTATTTTAAGTATGGCAAAGATACATCACATGAATTAAGAAAAATTCTATCTAAAGTTTTGTCTCAGTCAGTATATTTTATTTAGAAATACTGTATGACACAACAGAACCTTATCATGAATATTCTATAAAGTCAATAAATAAATCTTACATTTTAAATGGATTCAGCCTAGATAATCTAAAACAGACTAAAAGAGGGGCACCTGGGTGGCTCAGTCGGTTAAGCAAGCGTCTGACTTTGGCTCAGGTCATGATCTCACGGTCCGTGAGTTTGAGCCCCGCGTCGGGCTCTCTGCTGACAGCTCAGAGCCTGGAGCCTGTTTCGGATTCTGTGTCTCCCTCTCTCTCTCACCCTCCCCCGTTCATGCTCTGTCTCTCTCTGTCTCAAAAATAAAACAAACAAACAAAAAAAACAAAACAAAACAGACTAAAAGAATCCTATGTCAAAACTACAGGAAAAAAATTCTTAAAATTAAACAAAGTTCCAAAACATTTTGGACAACACTACCTAAGTGAATCTGAGCATCATCAAACACCTTTGTTAGATGCAAAATCATAAACAGAAGTTAAAATATGCTTCTTCCCATTTAGCAATTCTGACACTATGTTATACTTTAACTCCCTTAGAGAAATAACGTGTTGTTTATTCCCCAAATAGGCAGTGTGCACCATTTGAAACAAGCTCGACTACACAGCCCTCCATGCACCTGGGGGGTTCAGTTGGTTGAGTGTCACACTCTTGATTTTGGCTCAGGCCGTTGTGCCAGGGTCTGAGTTCGAGCCCTCCATCGGGCTCTGTGCTGAATTTGGAGCCTGCTTGGGATTCTCTCTCTCCCTCTCTCTCTTCCCCTCCCTTGCTTGTGCACTCTCTCTCTATTAAAAAAAAATGGATGTGACAGTTTCTTTCTTTAATGAACCTGAAGTCTGTTAGGATGCATGTATTTAACAGACTACACTACACATATTCAAAAGTACTGTAGGAAAAATAAAAAAATAAATTTCTGTAGGAAATTAGATAAAGAATCTCCCTTAATTGTGAGCAAGATAGGTTACAGACAAAATCAGGAATAAGAGTAGTAGTATTTGGGGAATCCTTAGCAGACATATGATGTTGAAATGTATGAAAATGAAGGTGTTAACAAGTTTGATTGAGAGGACAGAGTCAGAAAAGAAAATGAGCTACAGGATGAAGATATGTATCTACATGTGTATCCATATATCCTAGATATATATGGTCTCTATATACATATTTGTTACACTTATAACATTTATTATATTTTAGTACATATAATGATATGTAATAATATGTATTTATGTGTTTGTTACATATTTATACATTATACATTTACATATAGATAAACTTATCTAGGCTACATATATATACATATATATGCACACACACATATACATATACCTATAGATACACAGATATATAATATGATGCTTTAGGTAATACACTACATATAGATATTCATAATCAAATATTTAATAATACTGTAATTGATGATTTGTAGGCCACATTGCTGTGCTTTTACTTCAAAATGTGCAGTAATACCTTCTTCTATCTATACAGTCTTTCCCAGGATTCCCTTAGGATTTACAGAGTTTATGCTGTTATGTGAAAGGAGATGGTTGGCAGATCAGCTAATACTCATGAATTATGATCTGAAACTTTATGACTTGTCTCTAAATCACTCCACTGATTTGTTACATCAGACTTCTAATTTTCATTTTATTAACAGAAGCCCTAAATGTATGTTAAATGAGATTTTGACCTGTGTATAAAATAACTCATCTCAAGGTGCACTGAAAGTGAATAAAAACAGTAAGGGAGATGTGCCAAAGGCAATCGGGGAAGACAGCTGTTCTGTCTCCTTCCCAGAGATGCACCTTGGGAAGGCGAGCGCTCTGTGGAAGCAGGCGGTACCTTCCCTGGAGGGAATGTACGAGACCAGTTCTGAGAGCTGCAAGGAGGCAGGGTTCTCTGCTCCCAGATTCTCAAAGAGCCCAGGGAGTCGTCCCTTCCTCTGTCTGCTGTGTTCTCCCTACCCTTCTCCAGAATCAATCGTCGTGCCAATCACTGTAAGCTCTTCCTTCCCTACGTATCCCCATCAGGGGCCTCAGGAATCTACTAAAATCTCCTTAATAATATCAGGGATTTGACAGCAACAAGTCAAGGAGTAGCAGTTTTGTCCTCTTAAATTGTTTTCCTTATAACATCACATCCTTAATTCAGACGGCATAAAAGGAACACTGGACTCTGCAAATTTCTTGAGGGGAATTAAAGGATAATGGAAGAAAAAACGTCTTAAAACTTTTTCATTATAATAATTTGTAAGAATTTATCATTCTATCAGAACAGTTTTTAATGTGCACTAACTCTGATTTCCTAAGTGCAAGTTATTGTGTTACTACAGTCTACTGAGAAGACTTCAATAATGTTTTTAAAAGTCTGGCTGTACTCAACATTTGGAAAAGTTGCACAATTTTTTTTGGTTTTTTTTTTTAGTTTTAAGTACACAAGCATATAATTACATTTCCATTATTCTTTAGAAGAATGCTACCTACCAGTGCCCCTCAGAATTCTCTTGGGTTAGCTATGATTTTTATTTCCCATTCTCCATTTCATTATACATTACAGATATTTAATTGGCATTATTGGTTGAGACTGTTGCAATGGTAAGGTACAATTACAAGAAAACCACCTTTGCCTATTTCCAACAATGAAGACCTGTACACCTTGAAAAGTCAAATATGAATCATAAGTACTCATCCTGCTCTGTGTGTTGTAAGCGTTACTCTCCAATATTTTCTATACAGAGAAGTGAACTTCATAGATGATATACTGATCCATTTTCTATTAATTAGACATTATGGATACTGTTAGACACAGTAAGAAAATATGGCAACATGAGGTATCCCTACGGTGTTTGGAAATGGTTAGTATCTTGGCCATCATGAGGGACACCCTAACCTACACAAATGATGAAATTGTGTAGAACTTAATGCACACAAAAAGAAACTTTACAAAGGATTGATGTTCACTCAATAATTAATATTTGATTTCAAATATATCGACAAATAAAGGTACAGTGTTTTTAAGGGATTTGTAGCCTAATTCATAAATCCAAACTTCAGAGATGGGGGAGTGATCCAACTGTGAGCCTTCATACCATGCTATTTCTCTAAGCACAGCTTCTAAGCCTCTTTTGCATTTCTCTTAGGTCCCCTTAGTTTCCTTAAACAAAGTACCATAACCGCACTGTAATAAACCAGGGGCATATAGTTAATCAACTTCATTACTCAACAATTCATTTAAGCCTACATAATATACTGAGCACCTAAAAAAAAGATGAACCCAAAACCCAAAACAAAACAGTGTGTTTTTGATGTAACGCAGAAGATTCTAAGACTGAATAATGTGTGCTTATTGATACTGTTATTTACACTGACTTATTACTATTTAAATGATCCTGGTGAAAGAGTGCCGCCTGATGTATTAAAATCTGTGGTGGATTCCTGAGGAATTATGAGGGATAGTCACACACTGTAGTGCTCACAGGAGAGTGAGGTCGGACTGATGACTAGTACTCCCATCCACCTCAGGCGAGAACCAGTGGAAAGGACTAGAAATGCTGAGCCCAGACGAGAGATACCCAGTAAAATGAAGACAGATTGTTTCAAATGTCACCGAAGAAGAGAAATTACAAGTGCTCTGAAGCAGGGCTGCCTGCGTACATCTTTTAGTGACTAAGGAAGGTTCCCCATCTGCACTATCCATCATGGTAACTACAAGCCACGTGTGGCAACTGAATGCTTGAACGTGGCTAGTCTGACTGAGGATGAGTGTAAATCTCTGAATTCCCGAAGTCTGTACGGGTGTTAAAGGGTTCATGTAAAATAACACAAGTCAACCTTGTTAACCCAATCCACACACATATAGACTTTTACAATTAAAGCTGTACATAAATGTAGTCATCACTGCCATATTAGCTTAATTTACTTGAACAGTACACAATATTAGGCTTTTCTACTAAAATTTTAAATGAAGATTTACTATGAATTCTGTCTCTGTTGAGACTCATTGCTCCTGAATATTCAAAGACGATTACTTGTGTAAGTTTTTTTCAAACGACTTGACTTTGTGTTGATCACTATGAAACTGAGGAATATAAATTATTATCCCTTTAGTAATCAAAGGCTGACTGTAAAATACGTATGCATGTATTACACATGCAATAAAATATGACTGCAATTTAAACACCTGGACATAGCCTACTTCTTAGTATGTATGTCATCAGTAGAGTTAACATATTAGAGGCCTATTATTAAACCTATTCCTTCATAACTGGCTTTCTACCAACAGGAACACTTATTAATACAAAATTTCACAGTTATTAAGTACTGGGTTGAGTTATTTTCCTCATGATTGCTCTGAGGTCACACAAGACATTGTGGTCTTTCTCAAACACTGAAGAAAAGATCACTCATACTCACTATTTTTATGTCTACTATTATTTTCTCTTTGGAATTTGATATTTGAACTGTGATAATTATTAACTAATCACAAAATATTACGTGATCAGAGCAAATACCAAAGAGTTGGCACATATACTGGTTATTGATCCTAGGACATCCATTTGTATTTATGCCAAAAATTATGAATTATTACCTGTTTCCATATTCTGATTTTTTTGCCACTCTGGCTTATTTGCGCAACATGGATATGTAGCCATTGACATACAACCAACAGAATCCCTCTCATACCTTAAACTCAATGCAACACACACACACAATGCAAGGTAGCAGAGATTTAGTTACGGTTTTCTAATTTTATGCGCGCTCTCATTCTAATAAATTGGTATTTTAAGAAGTGAAGATGATGTTTCAATAATATATCATAGTATTCAAGTAGTTTTGCCAAATGATCGAATTCCCCTCAAGTTTTGAAGGCAGCCAAATGCAGAGAATCATGGGGTAAATGCATGTTTATGCTACGTCCTCTTATACACACTCAGTGCTACCTCTGCACGGAGCTCCAACTGGATTTAACAACCAGTTCTCAACCCTAATACAATGATGAAATGGGCACGTATATGAAATACTGTAACAGGTAAGTAGATGGATGTGAAGGATGGTTGTGAAAAAGGAATCACGGGCCTGTTGTCAAAAAGCAGACACTGAATCATTGCAGTTGAGTCTTGTGATTTCATTGTCACAACAATTTATAAAGAAGAAGGAACAGGGAGAGAAATGGAAACACAGTATTTACATGTAAACTATGGTCTAACCAACATTACCAAATCCGATCAGCCCTATTTCTACTACCTGCTCATAGAGATTGAAGAAAGTCATCAGAGATACGGCTAAGGGTCCCCTTCCCTTCCCCCCAAACTCCGTAGGTTGAACCCTGCCACCTCACATTTCCTCTGTAGTTTTCATCCAATTTGAATTCACGTTTATTTGCTGGACAGTGAGTCAAATTTATATCAAAGAGAGTATCAAAATATTTTGCATTTCATTGGACCAATCAACAAATTTAGAGTAAATTAATGTATTCCCATGGTACATTTCCTAGAGAGGCTCAAATAAGGCTCAAATCTATCACATTATGCGCAATATCTGTGCACCTACAAGGATAAGTCACATGTTTACGATCCCTAGAGCCCAGGCTTTAGATTTTTCATCCTATAACATTTCTAGTCAACTTATATTCTTATAGAACAGATGCTTAATTTTCTAGCTCTTTATTTCATACCACAATTCAACAGTGTTATCTCAGAGAAAACTTATATTTGGCAAAGATTATTATTAGTAAAGCCAAGAATATATTTACTCTATTAGGACCTCATTACTTTGAAAGAAAATTGAGTATTTTTCACTTATTTTAAGGTTTTGCAATACATCTTATTATGGAATACATGTGAGGATCTTCTCTTATGCCAAGTGTTAACAATAATTAGTTTTTCCCAGCACTTTAAAAATTAATTGCCAGCAACTTCCATTTTTTTTTCTTTCTTCTAACCCTAGTTGTTTTGCCCTCACGAGAACATAACACAATTGACAGGTTGTTATTGTAGTTTTTGATGCATACAAAGATGTATACGTGGGCATTTTTTATTGCCAACAATGTATTATTTCAATCAATATATACTCAGCAGCCACTAATGACATAATTACTGTGTTAGGCTAGTTAGGAGATATAATGACTTAAGTCAGGCTGCTAGAATTCTGAGCATTGGTATCAGGAGATGACATTAAGCCAGGTTCTTCACTTAGTACAGAAAAAGACTGCAGCTGTAGGTGAATTTGGAAGAGGTTTTAGGGGGAATCTTTTCCATTTCAGAGGAATAAAAGGACACTGAAACGGCGGATAAGGAAGTTAGTTTCCAAACGTGTGTGATTATATTAGAGATGAACAGGGAAGGCGCCAGAGCGTTAGGTGGGTGGGGGATGTGTGTGGTGTCCGGAAAGGGAGGGGTAATTTTAGAACGCTGTGAGGGGTACACAGGGCTAAAGAAGGGTGTAAGTTCACAAAAGCAGGGAAAATGGACCAAAATACAGACCGGTTGCTTAGGTAGCATTTAAAAACTGCCCGTTAAATTCTTTTGAGGGGGAAATGCCATAGCCAATGATGCTCTGTCAAATGAAGTACTTCTCATTCACTGGCAAAATGATATGGACACATATCCTGAGAGGAAAAATGAACCGTGTCTGAAGAATAGATTTCAGATTTGTTTCAGAATTTGTCCTGTGCTGAACTGTAATTCGAGGACAAATATAAAGCCATATGAGAATGCTCTTTGAATTTGAAACTGAGACATGCAAATAGTTAACATAAACAAGCCGGAGTCTGGGCTCCCAGCTGTCCACACCGAGATCTCACGTGAATGCACGTACGTTCACATACCGTTCGTCCCTCTGCACACACGTCCTTATTAACTTTCCAAGGTCACGGAATTACAATGCATCTTTTTTGTTTGTACTCATCTTATTATCTATCAGATGTATATAGTCTTTCAATATCTGATATTTTAGAAAAACACAGTAAAGCAAAATGTAAAGATAGGTTCTTTGCTCCTCATCCGTTTTTCATGTGTCAAGAGAGGATTATTCACACATTAGTCACACCCCAGGCTTGTGTTCTGGAAACATCCAAAATAAGACCCAGAACAAGGCCCAAGGTTGATTACAAATAAAAATATTGGGATCAGAGAGGAAAACTGTCATCATATACTTTCTATATTTCATCCAGGAAATAGATGCAGGAAATAAGAAATGATGATTCATTACATTATTCTAACTCTCTGCTCTTAGTATGTTTGGGGCTAAAAAGAAATTTCCTTGGGAGAACAAACACCAGGGTGTCTCCATTAATTCCAAACATAAGAAACACAATGCAGGTAACAAAAGGGCCCAGGGCTTTTAACCCCCTATGGCTTTTAGACACCAGAAATCCTGGCCCATATGTATTGGGTTAATAACAGGCTCGTGGCACAAAAGTGAAGAGAGGAGACTGTTCTCAAAACTGAAGAGTCGTCCTTGTAGGTCTGTATTGTGTGTTTCTTCGAAGCAGAAACTTTCCTGCCTCACAGAAGTTTATATTTGCCTACAGGGATATTAAAAGGAATATTATCTATATTACTATTTTCTTTCTGGTGATGAAGATGTATTTGAGGACTCCTTGATTCAGTAATGTTGAACATAATTTCCTTTGAAATATAAATCATTCACATATGTATGTATCGTGCATGTGTGTGCATATGTGCATCCCTGGTTTGTGTGTGTGTATCTATGTGTGTGTGTATATATATATATATATATATATATATATCTGATTTACTCAGGATTCAGAGCATTTTAGAGAAGAGAAAACACAGAGTAAACAAATAAAGAGAAATAATACTGTGGCAATATGTCACATTTTTGATACTTACGTAGACCCCATTTTATTCCATAAATAATTTATTTGTAATGCACTCTATTAATTCCTTTGTATAAGGCAATGATATAGTTTCATTTTGGAAACTTTGGATAGCAAAAATAAAGAAAAAGAAGACAATTAAAATAACCTATAATCTCAACATTTAGATAAATCCACTACTGAAAATCTGTTCACATATTTACAATTTGTGTGTGTGCATGCACACCTGTGTAGGGGGTACACGTGCCTGTGTGTGCATGCCGGGGTGTGCATGTATGCACGTGGGTGTGGGTGTGTGCACGCATGTGTGTGGGTATGAAGGTGTGTACACACATGTGTGGGTGGTTATGTGTGTGCACACATGTGTTATGCATGCACACATGTGGGTGGTTATGTGGGTGCATGCATGCGTGGGAGTGTGGGGGTGTGTGTGCATGCATGTGTGGGTTTTGAAGACAACTCCATAAGCACAGTAGAAAGTGAAACCCCAAGACCTTCGGTGTCTTTCTGCAGCGGGCAAAACAGGGAGCTGGACCGCACAACAGGGGAAGAGTACTGAGATTTGGGGTGTCATCCGCAGAAGCCATGGAGATAAAGGAAAGAGAAGTCCTTGCTCAAATGTGGAGGTTGATGGTAAAAATGAAAAGCAGACTTAAATTCAAAGTAACAGCAAGATAATTTGAACAGCATCAGAGGGCAGAGCACCCCCACGTGTGAGGTCGCCCAGACAACCTATGCCGTCCGACAACTGCCTGACATCTGGACACGGAAGGAGGGCCCCTGAAACCGCACCTGCCCTTAGCGACTTCCCAATTATGTCATTTAGATCTCTAGAGGCAGACACACACCTATATAATACTCTAGGTACATTCACCAATTATGTATTCCCAGCCTACCAGCCTAAGATTACAAACATTACATTTTTTTCTTTATTATGATTTAACCTGACTGCAGAAAATTATCCCTCTGCATTAGCACACGTCCATCCAGTAACAAATATTCTCCAATGTACCAGCTCAGGAATATTCCAGAACAAGTGCACTTCAGCCTATTCTGTTGCCTGAGTATTTTCTCCTCTGTTGATAACCTAGTACCCCTCAAATGGCTAGGTTTGAACCTGGATCTCCAGTAAAGACCTACTCGAGCCTGAGAATTCCAGACAGCACGACTCAAAATAATTGTGATTGTTAGTACAATGTATTGAAAGCATAGTACAAGGAGAACGAAAATACCCAAAGTAATTTTTAAACACATATGCGTATTTAGAGGTCCTGAAACTTAATAATTAAGAATTAAGTAATTAAGTAATTAAGAAAGGTCACTATTTTGGGTGGCTGTCTCAACCTTCCCAAGCTGGGATCTCTCGGTAGGACAATACCTCACTGTCTGGCCTCAATCAGAATGTCCCGGAAAGACCAGTGTCCTTCCTTGTCCCAGATATGAGCTCCCGTAAGTATTTATTCCCCTCAGGGCAACTCCCGAGGGCACTATTTTATCCGTGTGTATCATAAGAGGAATCTCCCAAATATTCATATACTTAGTCTTAAATAGCCCAACATGCAAGACACGGTCAACTCAGGCCAGACAACAATGGAAACGCCGACGCCACACCTCGTAGCATTTCCTCCAATATGGCCGAGCAATACCAGCTGCACGTCCCCCGCCTGGCGGGGCGGCCTCGGCTGCAGAATTCTCGCAAAGAAACACTTGCACGAAAACACAGCACAACCACGTACACGCGGTGACCGCGCACGCCTTGTGCGAACAAAAAAGAATTTCCAAGCAAAATCCATGCAAAGAAAGGGAATGGGGGATAAACGTCTCAATTTCCAAAGTCATAGGTGTGCGGATACATAGGAACAAGCTCTATCGAAGGGAAGATTCAAACTCTATGCGTTTGTGTCGTTTCCTCCCAATTAAGGGATTCTCAGCGAAGAGTGAGGAGGAATTCGCCTCATACATTGAAGAAGGTTCACGTACAAGAGGATAGTCTCTGTGCACCGGAAACCGTCATGCAGTTTTATATATGTTATTTACGTTTCGTTTCTTCTTTTCTTTTTTTGCTTTCTACCACAAAAGCACCACGCCATGCGGCTTCTCAGCGTTAAATACTTTACCTTCGGAATATTTTACGGTGACGATATCGTGAACGCCCCGCGGCCTCCCCGCCGTCCCTCCTGCGTCGTGTCAACGTCCGAAACGCCGTCTTGATTTGCTCCGGGGACGCGAAATCTCCTCTGCGTTGGGTCGCCAGACGTTCGCGTGCTCCCCGTCAAAGCATCACGGGGTTCCCGCTTTGGCGGACGCCCCCTCCCTGCCGGCGCCTCAGCGCGTTGCGGGAGGGGCTCGCGATGCCCACCCCTCGGCCCCACTCGGCCCCACTCGGCCCCACTCGGCCCCACTCGGCCCCACTCGGCCCCACTCGGCCCCACTCGGGCCAGCGTTTCCTTCCGGGGCTGAGGCGACCTCCAGGGTAAGTGCCAGCAGGGGAGCTGAATTCCGAGCAGGCCGTGGAGGCGAAGACTCCTCCCCCCAGTCCCTATTCCCGCCAAGGGCGAGCGAAGACGTCGCCATCACAATCGGACGCTTGGTACCCATGCCCTGAATGACACGCAGCTGTAAACAGTGTTCCTCGAAGGCAATCGCGCCGGAATAGAAAACGGACCTTGGAAAATATCATCGATGCCCTTTGTCTTGTACTTTAAGACACAAACAGCACGTTACTCTCAACGCTTTTTGAATCATCTATAGGACAACTTCTTAAAGACTGAAACCCTTCAGAAAACTCAAATTTCTACATATTAAGACTTTCAAAGAAGCACAGACTATTGTAAGGAAAAAATAAAGCCCCTAGTTTTGCCTCACAGATCCAAAATAGAGCCTATCTCTCACACATCTAAGTTTTTACTACGGGTGCTGTTTATTTATTATGTGCATTTTACGTAGCATGATAGGCTATCAGCTCAAAATGATTCCGTGTTTACTGCGCTCAGATATTGTGCCGCTGACAACACGGGACCAACCCCCCCAGCCTCCCCTCAAAGGTCAGAGGTAACCGATACATAGACTCTCAGACTCCATCTTAATATGATACCTGGCTGTATCTCCATATTCACTTGCACTTCATAACCTATTATTTTCTATAAATGTGCCTGATCAGAGGGGCGCCTGGGTGGCTCAGTTGGTTAAGCGTCTGAGTTCAGCCCAGGTCACGATCTCGCGGTATGTGAGTTCGAGCCCCGCGTCGGGCTCTGTGCTGACCGCTCAGAGCCTGGAGCCTGTTTCCAATTCTGTGTTTCCCTCTCTCTGACCCTCCCGCGATCATGATCTGTCTCTCTCTGTCTCAAAAATAAATAAACGTTAAATAAATAAATGTGCCTGATGATTCTGCCTCCCTCTTAGATACCTGAATACAATAGTAAAAGATACATTCCTTGTAAATGTATGGCTGTTACAACACATAAGTACCTGTGAATTTTTATTAATAAAATTATGATATTAATCAATATCATAGAATAACTCATCTAATCCTGTGTTAGTGTCACTTTTTAAATTTTTTTTTTTAACATTTATTTATTTTTGAGACAGAGACAGAGCATGAACGGGGGAGGGTCAGAGAGAGAGGGAGACACAGAATCTGAAACAGGCTCCAGGCTCCGAGCTGTCAGCACAGAGCCCGACGCGGGGCTCGAACTCACGGAGTGCAAGATCATGACCTGAGCCGAAGTCGGCTGCTCAACCGACTGAGCCACCCAGGCGCCCCTAGTCTCACTTTTTAAATTGAAAGATATATGCCAAATACACACACAACTATAGCATAACTCACTCTCATATTAAAGAAGTTATAGTGGGGAGCCTGGGTGGCTCAGTAGGTTAAGCATCCGATTCTTGATCTCGGCTCAGGTCATGATCTCGCGTTTCACGGGATTGAGCCTGCGTCGACCTCTGCGTTGACAGTGCAGAGTCTGCTCGGGATTCTCTCTCTCTCTCTGCCCCTCCTCAACTTACACACACCCCTCAAAATAAATAAATATTTTTTTAAAAAGTTACAGCTGTCTTATCCTAACCTCAGTTTTAACCTCAGTAAACCAGTTGCTGCTGTGGAGACAGCTTCCAATTCCGTGCAGAATGTTCACACACCTTGAACAAGGGAGGAGGAAGAACTATACTCTTAGGAATAAGCGTGTCCTATGCGAGTGCACAGTCATTACCTGACTGTAGGATGGGAGGAAGGGTGGAGGTCACTGGTAACTTCCTGGCAGAAGAAAGAACTTGGAGCAGTCACCCTTCCCGCCTCTCCTCTCCAGCACAATCAGTGATCACAAAGCAAGCGGCACAGAGTGAGCTAGGTCGGTGGAATTGATTTGCTACCGCCTAAATGCTGGCTTCATCTTTTCCTATACGTGTGACCTTGGGCAATTTCCTTAATCTCTGTGAGTCCACCTCTATGCCCCCCATTTTGAAAAAGGGAATAATAGAAGTTATTCATTCCCACGACTGCTGTGATGACCTTATCACTACTACTGTAGGTAAACAAAATAGGGCAGTGACAGGTGTCAAAGCAAGTTTCCCTGAACAATATGGAAGGAATGGGAGGTTTTATCTTCAAGTTTATTACAGGAGGAGAAAAAGGCCAGATTGGAGTCTGAACTCAACTCCCCTGAAATACAGGGCGGGACACCCTCCACCTCCCTTGGTGATTACATTTCAAAGGCACTTTGGGCCCAAGGATCCCTGAGAAAGACTGCCCTGGTTGTAAAGATGACAAGAGGTTTTTTAAAAAGAATTACTTTCCAATAATTAATAAATAAATAATTAATTATTAATAAATAAATTATTAATTAATAAATAATAATAAATAAATAAATAAAAAGAATTACTTCTCCAATGGAAAGAGAAGGAGTTTTCAAGTTTCTGAAAGTAAATGCTCTCAGAAACAGGAAGAGGTGGTACCTCTCTGGACGTGGACGTGGCTGGAGTGTGGAAGACGTCGGGGCAGAGACTGGCTGAATCAAGCCGAGGGGACCGTGAAGGCCCTGTGGTCATGGGTGATCAGCAGGCACTTGATAAGCAGACTGCCCTTATTACTATGCTTGTAACTAGTGATACGGATAGGAGTACCAGCCAGGCCACCACGGAGCATTTCCTGAACAGGCACTACTCATCTGATTTGTTTCTGTCTTTCCACTTCACCCTTTACAGATGGTCTCCTCCATCCCCACATTCCATCAACCAAAATTCTACGTTTCACGGATCCTAGAAAACTGAGTTTCGCCCCTGCCATGGACTCAACTGTGTCACGCGGTGAAGTCCTAACCTGCCGTGTGATATCTGGAGGTGGGGCTCGGGGGAGCTGGTTAGGTTCCGACAAGGTCACGGCGGTGGGGCCCTGGGATGGAACCCGTTGCCTTCCTGCCCTGGGAGGGCACAGTGAGAGGGTGAGAACAGCCACCGGTCACAAAGGAAGGGGGCCTTCCGGAGAACCGGCCTTGCTGGCCCCGGACCTCACACACCCAGCCTCCAGGACCATGAGGAGGTCAATTCTCTGGCCCAAGCCTTCCATCTCTGGCGTCCTGTCACGGCGTCCTGTCCCAGCAGCCCCAGCAGACGACACGACCAGACACTCCGGCAATGTCTTTCCCAACCCCCTCCTCTGCTGCAGACATGGTGACGGTAATGTCACACTGACCAGTGAAGGAACAGAAAGGACAGCCCCTCACCAGTGTTCACCAAGTGCCAGGATCTGTGCACACACTTCACACACATTCCTCATGTGGTCCTCACAGCAGTTCTGTGTGACGAGTAACTTACAAATGTGCAGAGCTACAATATGGCTCAACAACGCAGTGGGCAGACCGTTCTGCTTTCTCTGAATTTTAACATAATTTACGTAGGTGACTCCCTTTGGGTATTATTGCCATGGACCCATACTTGCTGCCCCATCAGACCCCAACCTACCAGAAACTTGTTTCACCTATGAGTTATTGTGAAGTATTTTCCATTGTTGCCAGTAAGTTCAAGATGAAAAGATTAACATACAGATCAAAATATCTTGAGACAACTCAGATAATCAATCTTGCGATGAGACAGAATTAGAGCCATAAGAACCATCACCCCTGGACACACAGAGTAATGGGCAAAAACGACCCTCCAGCCTGTGTCTGTGCTCCTGACAGGCTGTCGAGTTGTACATGCTGTGTCCCCGATTATTACAGTTTCTTCCGCCATTAGAGTAACAGAAGACCATGGCCCCAATCAAAGCAGAGCAAAGCGTACAAATTACGTAAAGAACCTTTATAACCATTTCGTTTTCAGATATGACATTAAAGTGTAAAGCCCTCAAAAAATAATCAGATGAAGATTACACATTCTTCAGTTAATAAAGTAATAAATATATAACAAGAAAGAGAATTTAAAATATCGCTGAGAAAAAGGAATTTAGGTGAATTTATTCACACACTATAAAGGGTTCCTGAAAGAAATACTAAAAAGAGATGAAACCTTAACAATTGTCAATTCAGAGTGAAAGCCAAAACCTCGTCACATTCGCACTTTGGAAACTCAGCGGCTTCATCATTGGTGACCGCTCTTCGCTGGACAATACTATAACCACGCTGCACACGGCCATGCGTCCCCAGTAGGGTGACAGAAGTCGCACGGGCAGCAAGACCTGGCAAAGACAAACACCCAGCACGTGCTGGGGTCACTGGGGCCTCGCCCGCTGCCAGATGCGCAAACGCGTTGGAAACCAGAGCCTATAACCCACTGCGGCTGGAGAAGGTAGGTAGGTAGGCATGGAACGGGAACGAGGGCACAGATTCACGTAAAATACGCACAATAGTGTTTACACCAGCAATACTAATACTGACCCAAAATGGAAAGCAATCTAAGAGCATATCCACAGTGAAGGAGTTCAGTGTTCCGGCATGTTCATAAAAATGGTACCTATGAGATGTGTCGTTTAATATGGGAGCAATTAGCCATGTGTACCCATCAAAAGTTTTCAAAATTAAATTGAAAATCTAAGTCATCCTGTGCACTAACCACATTTCGAGTGCTCAGAGGCCACAAGTGGCTGGTGGCTAACACTGGACAGTGCCCTTATGGAAGATGCCTTGTACTGCAAAAAATTCTGGTGAATGGTTTCACTTTATAGCAAGGAAAACAAATGCTTTATTCTGTACTTTCATAAAAAGTCCACACAAATGATGAGCGAAAACATTTAGACTTAAAAATACACACTGTACGATTATTTTTTTGTGTTTTAGAAACTCAAGCTGTTTTATGATTGAACTGAACCATTTTACCAGTTAATCTCAGCGGCAGTCCATGAAAGTTTAAGCTTCTCTACATCTTTGCGAACACTTTTTATGCTCAGTGTTTTCAATTTTAGTCATTCCAAGATAATCAGATATACAATGCACACAAGTTTCTTATTTCTATGAGTCATTAGTTTTCATACGCAGTATGTGGCTGGGGTCAAATTTTGGTTTGAATATGGACACCCAACGGCTTGTCGCACAGGTTGTCACTCTCCATGCAATCACTCTGTGCTTCCCACGTCCAGACACCCAGTTGGCCCATTTGCTAGGTCCTCAGAGCCACTTTGTTAAATAGGTCCTGCCTAATGCCACCATGTTAGAAACGCACTTTACTTTGAAAATGTATAGGGACAGATGGGTGGGTAAATGTGCAAAGAGAGAAATAAAAACAGAGGTCGTCGGTAAGCGTGGGAGACTGTTAATAGCTGGCGAGTCTAGGGAAGGCCTGGACGATCACCGTACTTTTCTGTCACCAAAATTTTAAAACCACTGTGATCCTCCCTGTGACAGTAACTGTCTTCTTATAAAATTCAGGAATGAAAACAAACTTGGCAAGATATTCTTACTTCAATGTGGTTTATAAACTCATTCATATTATTTTTGAATGCTTGGAAGCAGCATGGAGAGAGTGGATTTTAAAAAGCCTACACTGACCATATATTCAAGTAAACACTAGTGGTAAATATATACAGATTTCATGTCACAGCCATTATTTACATAGAGTTAAGTGTTGACACATTTATTTTTAAATGACCGATATTATACACGCTATTTTTATAAGAAGCACACACAAGGTATTATGCATTAGTGTTTTCAAGAAAAGTGATTTCAAGTGTTTGTAATACTTGTGTTCCTATAGGAGAAGTGAAATCTACACTCTGATTTTGTTGCACGAGAGCACTGGCAACTGCTGTTAACAGAGTTACACGTCTATAAGGACAGCAAGGCCAGTCTCAAGACTGTTTCACAAAGAACACCGGGTTCTCTTTTCCTATACCAAGTTCACAGATCATACCAGAGCTGAATTATTTTCTAGTACACTATGGATTCTCAAAGAGTTAAAATAATGACCTGAATTCTAATGACTTTCAAATCTGACATACCTATATATTCAAACAGACTTTGTTTTTATTTTTGTCATTCCATCTATATAACAGTGATATCCATATAGCATATTATTAAAATTTAAGATTAACAATTATCTTTCATCAAAAAATATTTCCAGATTCTATATGAAAATCCTACTATCTAAACTTATCAAAAGCCTCATTGTTTCAATTTGCCAAAGCTGTGTGCTTAAGATCCATAGGAAGTTTTGGAGATCTCTAAAGCTGGGTTATTGGGAAGAAAAATCCTATGGAGATACTAAATATAAATACTAGGCCAGTTTATTTCTACTTTCTCAAAATTATATAAACACTAGACTGGACAGAGAAATGGACATTGCTGCAGCCTGTTATTTTGTACAATAATTTTGGCAAATATAACATTTTAACCTCTTTTGTTAGCTTAACACCAGAGTAGTCACGAGCACACAATAAGTGGTCATTCTGCTCAGGAACAATATCAGAAACCAAATAAAATGATTTTAAAAAATGAATGAGGAGAACAATTTGGAGAATAATGTTTTATGCGGTCAGATAATGTTCTATAACTCTACTCTAAATGAGCAGTGGAAATATAGCTGGGTCCAGGGACAAATTAGTGTTTTCAAGAAAGGAATGTATAAGGACTTGATAAGAATAATTATAGTCTATTTAAGAAAGGAAAGGAGGGGCGCCTGGGTGGCGCAGTCGGTTAAGCGTCCGACTTCAGCCAGGTCACGATCTCGCGGTCCGTGAGTTCGAGCCCCGCGTCAGGCTCTGGGCTGATGGCTCGGAGCCTGGAGCCTGTTTCCGATTCTGTGTCTCCCTCTCTCTCTGCCCCTCCCCCGTTCGTGCTCTGTCTCTCTCTGTCCCAAAAATAAATAAAAAACGTTGAAAAAAAAAATTAAAAAAAAAAAAAAAAGAAAGGAAAGGAAAAGAATTGTAACTAAAAATGGCAACTACAGGCACCATAATTACAACTAGCAAACACTTGGTACTGATGTCTTTAATATAGTCTAGACAAGTTTTAGACATTGTTACATTTTAAAGACCACAGTTTCACTTCTAATGACTAACTGTAAGAACAGAACAAATTGGCAGTTAATATTTTCAATAAAAATCAGTTTAGAGAATAAGCAAATTTATAGAACATCTTACTTGAATGTGTTTTTGAAAAGCTTTTCATACAATTATATAATCAAGATCATAAAAGTATTTCCATAAGATTTATTAAAATCTTTATTAAGGCATAGAGTGGATATAGTCTAGCCTTGAATTAAATAAAAATATTCTTATGGTCCTAATAACTACCCCCTCCACACACATTTTTTTTTTTTTTGACTCGGAGTATTTATTCCCTTAAATGCTCTGAGTTTTTTTAAACGAATACACTACAGTTAAGGTCACTTTAGGATTCACAGGAAAATGGAGTGTACAGAGAGTTGCCACATAGCCCGCCCCATCCATGTACAGAACCTCTCTCTTTGTCAATCCCCCCACAGGGTGGTGGTCTCTTGCACCTGGTGAGCCAAGGCTGGCATATCATTATCACTAAAAGTCCGTAGTGTACATTAGTGTTCATTCTGGGAATTGTACAATCTGTGGGTTTTGAAAATGTGTAACGACACATGGCCACCCTTATAGTGTCACACAGAATCATTTCACGGCTTACAAATCTCCCATGCTTTTGCGTGTTTATCTCTCCCGGCCTCCAACCCCCGACATCCACTGGTATTTTTACCGTCTCCAGTTCTACCTCTTCTGGAATGTCACAGAGCTGAAGTCATACACTGTAGCCTTCTCAGATCTTTTCAGCCTTCTTTCACTTCACGTTATGCACTGAAAGTTCCTGCACGTCTTTTCAATCCGTTGAATCATCCACCATTTAATCATCCACTAACCCCCTGAAGAAGTTTCCAAGTTTTGGTAATTATGAAAAATTACCAAGTTTTGGTATTAGCTTCCAAGTTTTGGTAATTATGAAAAAAAAAGCTGCTGTAATAATCCGTATGAAGATTTTTGCACACACATAAGTTTTCAACTCCATCAGGAAATGCCAAAGAGTGCCATTGCTGGATTATATGGTAACAGTATGCTTATGTTTGTAAGAAACTACAACTGTCTTCCAAAGTGGCTGCACCATTTTACATTTTCACCAGATGTGAATGAGAGTTCCTGTAGCTCCACATCCAAGCCAGCATCTGATGTTGTCAGTCTGGGACTTTCGCCATCATACGGGGTGTGTAGTGTGACTTTCTTTTGAAATATAGACATGTTATAAAATTAAGTAAAAAACAAAAAAAAATGAGCATCTTTGATAGTTACTGTTTGTGCCCATAATATAGCATAGAAGAAACACTTCAGCAAACTTGTCTCTTCTCCTTCCTTTGACTTTTTATAGAATCTAAGATGTATTTTCCTTTTCCTTCCTTCTTTTCTTTCTTCTTTTCTTTCTTTCTTTTTCTTTCTTTTTCCCTCTCTTTTTCTTTCACTCCCTTCCTTCCCTCCATCCCTCCCTCCTTCCTTCTTCCTGCCTTCTTTCCTGCTTGCTTGCCTGCCTGCCTGCCTTCCTGCCTTTTCTTAGAAAAATTCTTTCTTTAAAAGAAATTTAATAGAAATTTTTGCTTGAAATAAGACTGCCAGTCTCTAAACGGAGAGCAGTTTACCGTGGGGGTCGTGGACCCTGACTTTGAACTAGCCTCCCTGGTGGCCTAGAGACTGGGGCCTGTAGGCTTCATGTGTCTACAGCACTCAGACTCTCCGAGTCCAGGAGAGCTGGAAGTGAATTCATGGGAAGAGGTCCAAGAGTTAAAAGCATAGAAGAGAGACTGGTGAAGATACTCTTGAGAACTGATGAGATGTGTAATCACCACACTTCCGGACACACAGAATTTGGAATCATATATTGTGAGCTTGCAATTAATTCAAACCTCTGGCTTTGGAAAGGAAAACAATCGGACTTTCCAATCACACGTCAGTGGGCTGGACTTCAGACAGAAGCTCAAAGCTGGCATTCTCTCCAGTAATAATTATTGGAGAATCAGCCCCTAAAACACAGGCATAAGTAATCACAATTTCCCAATGATTTCTCAGATTGTCTGCTTTTCCTCTACTTTTAACCTACAGAAGTTCCTATTTTTAATGAAAGTAAAATGGATTCATACTTTCAAATCATAAAAACAAGTTGAGAAATACATCGCTATCACTGCTTTTCTCAGGCCAACTTGTTTAACATGTACTTTCAGTTTCCATTTTTTTTCAAAATCTCTCTTTGGGTTACAAAGCCTATCTCCTTACGTTTATGTCATTTCTTCGAACTTATGAAATTTGCTGCTCCCGAACGTGGGAAATTTGTAGAGAGGAAAGCACAGACTTTGGAAAGCCTGGGTTTAACTTGCAGCACTGCCATTTGTCAGCTCTAGGATGCTGAACAATCATATTTAGTGAGGACTAATTTTTTCAGGTGTAAACACGAAGGATTTTTTTTCTGTGTTGCAATCCTTGCCTTTTTCCTATGTGCGTCAACTGAGATCAAAGCATATTTGTGAAACTAAGTGTTATCTACACATAAGACAATGAAGGTTCTTATTATATAACAGTGAGCATGAAGAGTGGTCACTTTAATTGTAAATTCATGCTAAAATGTTCAGGTACTTGGACATCAGAAGTGTCACTGAGTCGCCATACAGATGGGCCATCTTAGAGAATTCTTATATAGCCAGGTGTTTAAAATTTTGAATGAAGCTAGTAGTTGGTATCTTGTTAGTATTTATTCTCAAATAGATTCTTGTTAGTATTTTCTGGTTTTATTTTTTTTAAGTTTATTTATTTATTTTGAGAGAGTGAGAGAGCACAGGCTGGGATGAGGCACAGAGACAGAGAGAAAGAATCCCAAGCAGGCTCCTCACCATCAGCGCAGACCCCACGGTGGGGCTCAATCTCAAAAGCGGCGAGACGACGACCTGAGCCAAGATCAAGAGTCAGACGCTTCACCGACTGTTCCACCCAGGCACTCCATTAGTATTTTCAAAGAAACTCCACTTAATATCTATCCTCAGGTAAATTCTCCAAATGTTCTCAGGATAACATACATGGATTCTGAATCCTGCCAATAGCTGAGATTTGAATGTTAGCTGCATTAAAGCACAATTATTTCTTAAACTGTTTTTATTGGCTCAGAATGGATCAACTTGGATTTATGTGAGCAAGTGGTAATTATGGATCTCTTGAAATGAATTTGAAGGTTATGGTTAATGAAAACATTTACATAAAAATTGGATTTGTATTATAATGAAATCAAATCGAATATATCTTGTTCTCAGTTATTAAAATGTTTCTTCCATTACAATTTTATTTCATACTAATGGTACTTACATAAATCAGCTTTCCTTGTCCCTGGTTATTTTCCTCTTGCCATTATATTTGCACAAAGACCTTCATAATACACTTTTCAGTTGAATCTACCCTCTTGGACAGATTAATGCAGAACTCACTTTTCCATTTAGCTTCTAAATATATAATATTTGACAAAATTGTGACTAACACATGTCTTTGTCCATTCATGCTGCTGTAACAAACCACTTTCTTCCTCCAAGTACATTCAGTGAGCAATCACCACTAACCAGTTTGATGCAACTGTCTGTCTTGGCTTTTGCTAAGCCTGCAGTAGCTTCATCCAATATTGTTTCATACCCTCAGTGGAGACAGCAACAGAGTAAAATGGTGACAAGTGTGTTCCTATTTTTATGAAAATAACTTTTACCTCAAGGACAGATACCATATAAAGGTCTCAGGGTCTCTTGGGGGTCCACAGAGCCCACTTCAAAACCTGCTACATAGAACACTGACCAGATTATATGTCCCCAAATGGAAACTTCCACCGTCCCTGGTGGAACAAACTGTGCGGTGTTCTTGGTTTACTGAGACAGAGGAAAAAGCATCTGCCAGAATGACAGCTGCAGACACGTGTGGGCCACCCCCACACAGGAACCCACCTTGAAAACCACCTGCACTCAAAGCTACCACTCAGTCCTCGTCCAAGGCTCGTCCAACGTCAGCCGAGGTCAAACGGTAAGTCCCTAAAGCCACCACTCAGTCCTCCTGCGAGGCTCGTCCAACGTCAGCCGAGATCAAACAATAAGTCCAAATGAGACACATTAAGACTCAATCTACAGTTTTCAAGTCTTTGAGAGCAGAACTCATGCTGGTGATTCCCCAGGGATGTAGTATTTCTTTTGAGTTACAATTTTAATATTTAGGAAAAGTTCAAGGAGCTCTTTTGACTCCTCCTTCAATTTTAGTCCCCAATGCACAGATTCCATTACCAATGTGAAGATTCTATCTAGTCCATTAAAGGACTAGAAAAGCAACTCCAGACCAAGAGGACTTTTCTGTTAAAGATATTAAGTTATAAACATGCTTCACATCTACTTCAGATCTATGGCTTATCTACCCCTAAAGATTCTTGTGGGTCAAACCAAAAGATTATCTCTTCGGTACCATTACCTGCTATGGGAACCACACTCTCCTCGTCTCTTTTGGCTTAATGTCGCTGCCACTCCAGACTTCAGTCATTTCTCCTGAACTGAGAAGCCCGCTTCAATAGCAGTATCTCCTGTCTGTGTTCCTAGTTTTCAAGGACATCCATTACTGCACTTTTGAGGGATGCAAGGGTTCTCTTCATCAGTATCTTTCTCCACACCTTGGTGAAAGGACAACTGCCAAAACCCTGAGGGGATGTCTGAGGAATGTACTCCATGTCAGGGCAGAATCCCTGCCCAGGTGTGATTTACAGCTTTTCTGGATCACTGCTGAGTGCTTTCCACTCTTTTTTCCTGAATGGTACTTGCTGTGTGTATGTGTGTATGTGCATTAGTCAGCTTGGGCTGCATAACAAAATACAACTGACTGGGTGGCTTAGATAACATAAACTAATTTTCTTACAATTCTGGAGATTAGAAATCCAAGATCAAGATTCTAGAAGATTCTGTTTCTGGTTTGCAAATGGTCACCTTCTTGCTACGTCCTCACATGGTCTTTCCTGGGTGTGTGTGTGTGTGTGTGTGTGTGTGTGTGAGAGAGAGAGAGAGAGAGAGAGAGAGAGAGAGCATGAGCACTCTGATGTCTCCTCTTATGAGGATGATAATTCTATTATTTACTAGAATAGGCCTCATTTAATCTTAATTACTCCCTTAGAGACCCCACCTCTAAATACAGCCACACTGAATGCTAGGACTTTAACATATGAATTTGGGAGGGGAGGAGGGGACACAAATATTCTGTCATAATTGTGTGTGTGTGTGTGTGTGTGTGTGCGTGCGTGTGTGTGTTTTATATGGGTAGAAGGTAAGAACAGATACTTGGGTAGTCAGACTGTGGATATCTTTCTTTTAAAAGAGAGTAAAGCTGGGCATATAGCCAACCAATTAAACTTCTCATTCCAGCCTCTCTTATAGCTAGACTAATTTCTCAATAAAAGGAATATGAGCAGAATCGTTAAGCAGAATTTCCACATTACTTTCTCAAAAAGAAGTCTTGTACTTTCCATGCACTTCTCCTCTTTTCTCCAGTCTGGAACGTGGGTAGAGAGGTGACCTAGCTTCTTACACAGATGAGGACAGACCTCTCAGGAAGAGTACATCAGAGAGACAGAAGAAATCTCAGTCTCTGAGTGACCTCATGATACAGAGCTGTTTTAGGAGCCCGACCTCCTCACCTTATGCTATTAAATAACAAAAAAAGAAACTGCCTTGTTTGAGCTTTTGCATTTTGATGTCTTTTGTGTTATAGCATTTTAAACTCAACCCTGATTAATACTATGGAGGAATACTAACTACCCACGATTAATACTCCTTAGCCTGGGGGCGCTGGGGTGGTTCAGTTGGTTAAGGGAGCCACAAGGCAGGCTCTGCACAAATAGAGCCTGCTTGGGATTCTCTCTCTCTCTCTCCCTCCCTCTCTCTCTGCCCTTCCCCGACTCCCTTAAAGTAAATGAATAAATAAATAAATAAATAAATAAATAAATATTTTAAAAAATACTCTTCAGGCTCAATTAATATTTATACCTTCTACTGTTCATGCCTACTCTCAAATACCATTTGCTTAGTATTTTGAAATTGTTAATAATATTTCTCATAGGACAAAGTCCTGCTCTAAGGTTCTGGCTATTCAGTCTTAGTTTTCAAAGACTGATATTCTAGCTATTACCCTGCTCTACATAATTGATATAATTTGTTGCACTGTTGATATGCCTTTAGGAAAGATTCTAAAGACTGCAACTGATCACTAAGATGAAATACTCTGCTTAGTTACTATGCTACAACATAGTTGGGGGCTGCATGATGATAATGGTCTTGGGCTCATTTTAAGAGCAGGATTGAAATTACTGGCACTTCGAGAAATAATGTCATGTTAAATTTGTTCTATATCCTCAAAGTTCTAAATGTTTTATGAGCAAAATATCTGTTGTGTGACACTGTATATAAATACAGTTATGACTAATATTCTGTAATTATGAAATTAGAATTTATATATGTACTGAATAGTTTTTTCACTCTAACCCACATCATTTTGATTATATTATCCATTCATCCGTTCACTTGACCAATATACATTAGGTGGCTGCAGTCCGCCAGCCACTTTGTGGGGCTCCTGGAGAGGATAAACTGCATAAGATAGTTTCTAGAAATGTTATCTTCAAATCTGTGCTCTTAGCAAATCCCTTCTGATACTTCAAGTCCAAACCTGTTCTCTACCAGTTCCGTAAAGTCTATTTCGTGGTACAATCACAGGCAATAAACCACAGTGGTAATAACGTAGATTGTGAAATCAGAAAAACTCTGGCTTAAAATGATACCTACAACTTTAAATTATTGAATGAACGGGGAAAATTAATGAATCAATGTGAAATTTGGCTTACTTAACTGTTAAGCGGGGATGATGACATTGAAAATATGGTTGTTCTAAGGGCTAAAGCAGAACATCCCCCCTTCTCTACATGCTCCTGGCTCTGGTGTACGTTCTGAGCAGACCACTGGCAGGCTTGCTGTCTTCTACCCACTCTTAAATATGGGATGTCAACCTTCAGTCCTAGGTCCTCTTCTTTTTCACCCTATGCTCACTCCCCTGAGTGACTTCCTCCAAATCCATGACTTAAAAACTGACCTCGAGGCGCCTGGGTGGCTCAGTCAGTTGAATGTCCGACTTCAGCTCAGGTCATGATCTCACAGTCCGTGAGTTTGAGCCCCGTGTCGGGCTCTGGGCTGACAGCTCGGAGCCTAGAGCCTGCTTCGGGTTCTGTGTCTCCCTCTCTCTCTGCCCCTCCCCCACTCACATTCTGTCTCTGTATTCTTCAAAATAAACATTAAAAAAAAATAATTAAAAAAACTGACCTCAACACAGATGATCTCTAATCGTGTATTACTAGTACATATGTCCCTTCTAAATTTCAATTCTTCTATACGGATGCCTACAAAGTCTACTTGAAAACCCAATGATATGCCAACACTAGGTTGTCAAAAATGAAATCTGTAAGCTGCTTCTCAGCAGGTGCAGAGTCACCGAGGCATAGGGCACTTGTCTTCTTTTTACAAAATTTTTTTAACGTTTATTTATTTTTGAGACAGAGAGAGACAGAGCATGAACAGGGGAGGAGGAAAGAGAGAGGGAGACACAGAATCTGAAACAGACTCCAGGCTCTGAGCTGTCAGCACAGAGCCCGACGCGGGGCTCGAACTCATGGACTGTGAGATCATGACCTGAGCTGAAGTCGGACGCTTAACCGACCAAGCCACCCAGGCGCCCCTGTCTTCTTTTTTATAAAAGAAACAACAACAACAACAAAAACACCAAGTAAATAAAACCTTTAGTTTTTTCTTCCCATTCATTAGACTAAATAATTTCCATCAATTTACCATCAAATTCACTGTTTTTTGCTGCTGTCAAAAGTGTTTTTTGAAGAAATTCCACCGAATTTTTTTTTCTGAGGGTGGATTTTTCAGCTCTAGAATTTCCATTCATTCTTTTTATTTGGGGTTTTCTGCAGTCTGAGACTTTCCATCTGTATGTTGGTCATTGTCCTATATCCCTTTGACTCTCTGAACATGCACTTTGTAAGAGCTGTGTGAAGGTCAAACCTGTTAACATCTGGAGTTTCCTAGGAAAAGCTGCTTTGCATTGCCCTTTTTATCTATGTTTCCAATTTTTATTCTCTTCTCAGCTCTAGTCATTTTTGTATGTTGAATATTGAGGAGGACATGTTGTAAAGACTCCGGCTTAAGTTGTCTTTTGCAGATTGTTGATACTCTCCTAGCGCAAAGCCGGGCTGGCCGGCCTCTAATTGCAGATGGTTTCCTCTGTGTTGGGTAGCAGCTAGGATATCTGCTCAAGTTGTTTGAGTCTTCAAGTATGTTTCTCCTCGAAGTCTCTCCTTTGCGAGTGCTTCACAGGTTCGCTAATGTCATCTTGTGAATTTGCAAGCAGACTAGGGGCCTTCCCCTGTACAGAGCCCTCACTTCCAGAACACCCCCTTCGCTCACTGGCCAGCAGCTTTGACACCAGGAAACCCATCAGGTTACTCCACAGTCCAGCAGCACAGTGGCTTTCTGCATGAACTTGAATGGCCTTGTAGAGCACAGACTTGGGGAGGGGTCTACCCTTACACAAAACCACCTAAAAAATTTCACCCAAATCTCCTCCCCTTCTCCAGAGTCAGCTTTCCCCTAAGTGCAGCATACTTGTGACCACACTCTAATGCTTTCAAACATCTGTAGCCCTCTAAAACTGAAGTGGGGAGAAATAGAGAATTTGGACAGACTAATTACTAGCAATGAGATCAAATCAATAATCAAAATTCTCCCAAAAAACAAAGGCCCAGGTCCAGACAGCTTCACAGACAAATTCTACCAATCATGCAAAGAAGAGTTAATACTTATTCTTGTCTAACTATTCCAAAAAATAGAAGACAAACGAAAGCTTCCAAATTCATTCTATGAGGCCCCCATTACCCTGATTCCAAAAGCAGATAAAGACACAACAACAAAAGAAAACAACATGCCAATTTCTCTTTTGATGCAAAAGTCCTCAACAAAATATTAGCAAACTGAATCCAACAGTATGCTAAACAAATCACTCACTACGAACAGGCATCCCCAGGGATACAAGTATAATTCAATATTCTCAAATCAATCAATGTAATAAATCTCCTTAATCAGAGTTCATGGTTCCTGTCTTAGGAGGGCTAACCAAGTACTCTCCCGCACACTGTTGGACTTCAGCATCCCATCTTTTATTGACTACATTTAGCTTGGTCCTTAGAAACTCTCTAAAACTTTCTATTAACAGTCAGTTAAACAGTCAGAGCACAGAGTGAGCACAGAAGAGAATGCCAGAGGGCAGCCAAGATAGACGCTCTTCGGGCATCCTCGACTCAGAACGGAATCACATCCCCTCTACCACATGATATTCACTAGAAAAAAGTCACTGAATCCAGCCAATACTCAAGAAGGATCTACTGTAAAAGGGTATGGAATATAAGGGGCCACTTCAAGGTTGGATACCATGAAGCCTTTTGTTTGAAGTGTATTTATTTTGAGAGAGAGAGAAAGAGAGCACAGGCAGGGGAGGGACAGAGAGAGAGGGAGAAAGAGAATCTCAACAACTTGCGATCCCACAAACTTGGGATCCCATGGATCCCACAAACCGTGAGATCATGACTCGTGCTGAAATCAAGAGTCAGACACTTAACCAACTGAGCCACCCAGGTGCCCCTGCCATAAAGTCTTTACCTGAATCATTTTTGTGTTTGTTTCTCTTTTCTATATCTTGTCTTGATTTTCTACCAGTTGGTCTTTTTTTTTCAACATATGGTTGACTATATATTATTGTGTATTATATACCATAGATGTGAGAGTTTAGAGATAATGTTTGGTCTGAGGTGATGTTTCCTCTCTCGTGATACGATGTTCGTATACTTCCTTTGTAGGCCTACGAACACATGAGTCCGACACGACCTTTACCTGATTAGAGATTCCAATGTTTACAGTTTGCCTTATTGTGAGGGCTGAACTACTTTCAGTACATCCCTCCGTCTTTGTGATATGCTGTTCAGAGTTCCTTCCCAAAGCCTCTGAAGTTTACTTAGGTCTTCCTCCTTTAAAATAGCAAACCTCCCGTGCCCATGAGTTTTTAGAAAGCTTCTGCTTGACTCAACAGTCTCTGAACGTCCTCTCCTAGAACCGTCAGAAATGCTAAGGCAACAGGCAGTTCACACCATATTTTAACACCAACACACCAAAAGTCTACTGACACATCCAAACCGTCATGAATCCCAATCAAATGTATGAGAAGAAGACACAAATGTATTTTATAAAAAACACAAAATAAAATGAAAAAATCTTATTGGCCTACCGAGGGCACGTTATTTTTCTGCTCCATTCTTTAATATTCTCTCGTGTTTATGATTTGCTCATGAATTCAGTGGTTTGGGAGAGTCACAGAAGGGAAACACCAGGGCTGGGATTATAAATAGTGAGGGTGTGCTCAGGGTTATTTCCTTCAGCGAAATTAAAAAACAGATTACGCTGGAGAAGACTCTGTTACAAGGTAAACAGCACATTAAAATTCCAAGGGTTTATTTGAGCATACAAGGATTTCAAGTGAGCGGCGCCGAACTGAAGGTGGTCAGGGGCACCCCATGACCGGAGCTGGTGGGGGAAGGCCTTACGCAGACGATGGAGAAGCGAACCCAGGAAACCATGCGACCGGCCGGAGTGTGAGCGGTTGTCTATTTGGAAAAGCCTAGTTGGCTTTTTCTTGGTTGGTTTTTCTTAAATTGCATTTTCTGGGATTTAGCGCGTTGACTCTGGCTGAGGTTTTGGTTGGCTCTCGGAGGCCACCAACGCATCAGAACCACCTCGGTCCACCGGCCTCCTTGTGGAATTACTTTGACAACAAAAAGGCAGAAACCATTGCCCAGGGCAGGGATAGTGAAGCCGTAACAAGGAACAGCTACAAGTAAATTGGTGAGTTCAGTCTATTCAGTAAGTCACTCGCTCGCTCGCTCGCTCAGTGTAGACGGCAAGATGGAGTCGCACGGGTCGGGCAGGGACCCAAGCAGGGCCCTCGGCGAAGAGGCGCCGCCCAGACCGGCGGCGGCAGCACTGATACCCGGCAGAAGCAGGGGAGGCCTGCAGGGACCCAGGGCCGGCCACATCGCGCCGGAAGGGGAGGGTGTTTGCAGCGAAGCGTGGGCCACGCAGACGCGGCCCGTCGGGGTCTGTCCCCCCCCCACCCCCCAAAGGGCGGCTCCTCCGGAGAGAGGCCGCGCGCGCAGCACGGAGACCGTCCCTGCTGGGACACAAGACGCAGACGCACACGGACTCCGCCTTTGCTTCGTTCACTCCCCAGCCCGGGTGACCTTGCGGGTCGTGTGGTCTGTCGCGTGTCCAGCTCTGTGCGCCTGCAAGGAGCCAAGGGAAGCGTGTGATAAAGCGTACTGAGTTTGGAAGCCTGAGCCTGCTGATTCCGTGAGCCGCCCTTGGGGCTCAGGGCCGTGGACCGTGCGGACAGACACGACTCGACTCGACTCGACTCGCGTGCGCGCCTTCCCGGCGTGCTCGCGGCGGCGCTCACACGCACACTCACCCAGGCCGGCCCTCCTCCGGTCGCGGGAGCAGCCAGCCGCCTGGATGGGCCGCGCTCTCTGCGGCCCCGGGCCACCGACGGAAACCAAGTCCTCGCAGTCCCGCAATTCGCGAAGCTTACATTTGGGGCACGTGACACAAAATGCACAGACTGACCCGCGGGATTTCGGGAACCGACGCTTCTCTTTCCTCCCTCCCCCTCCTCCCGTTTCCCCTTCTGACCACAGGTAGGCCCGGAGTCAGCCCCCAAGGCCACGTATCTTCAGATCCATCGGCCTCCGACACATTATACACAGTAAATCACTTACTCCTTCCTGAGGTTTTCATATTTTTTCCTGTTAATGGTTTTTCCGGTACTTCTAACAAACGATAAACAAAGCCGGAGAGAAGAATCTACCTTCTACTTTCGCAGGAGCCTTTGTGCGCAAAGTAACCTTCTGGGCGTAGAATTTGCTCAGTACTCACCCTGCCATCTCTTCTGGCATCAGGGCCTCCTGGAAGGAGCCGAGCGGCCAGAACAATCTCTCCCTATTTCTCGATGTTCTTTTGGTTATGATGCAGTGAGAGCTGCCCATAATTTTTCCTTTCCAAAAATGCAGCCCCTTGTTTTGAAATTCAATAGTTATGAATTTGAAGTACGGTAGTTGTTCTTATTTATTAAAAAAATAAAATACTTGCAAACTTTGATTATTCACCCTGAGTAATATGCTTTTGTGATACATTCCAAAAACAATCTGGACATTCTAGTGTCTTCAAATATTGAAATTCAGAATCCTTGAGCCATATAGTACACTTTCTTATTTCTTCCTTCTTCCATTTTCCATGAAGCTCATATTTCAAGCATATATTCTGCTCATATATGTGAGCATCTGTCATTTTTATTCAAAGCTCCACTGTATTGATTTAACTGAGATCTTACTAATAGTGCTTTTTTCCATGACAGAAGCTCCACTGACTGTAAGGTGAATATGAGAGAAGCAAAATTAAACTGAGGGAATAAAATGTGGTTTTCCAACCTATTTAATTAGCAACAGGTCAAACAGATCCATCGTCCAGTAAACATTTTAAAAATCCATTTGCTTTTTAAAGATATAGTCTGTAACATTTACGATGCTATCATCAAAAGTCCTCAGATGCTGAAGTCGTCAGAGTCTCAGTAACCCTTGTGCGTGTTCAGCAGTAAACGTTTTATTGGACGTAATTAGTTTTCTTCCCACAGAGAAGCTGCTGGCCTCTTTCATTCGGGCAGGAATCTCCAGAACAGTCACAGTTGAGATGATCTCTAAATAAGTATTTTACGTCCTTTTGGCTAAACGTATTTTGGATACAGGCAATCAGCAGTTCGTGACAAGTGACTCTCTCTTTCCAGCAAATGTTAAATGCCTACTGTGTGCACAGTCACCCTGTGGACGGCGGAGCCGGTCCTACTGAGAGGAGTCTGGGTGTGTGAGCCAAGGAGTGTGCCATCGGGAGGATGACTCCGGGCAAACGCGTCAGTGGTCACACAGACGTACGTCATCCTGGAAGTCTGAAGGAAACACTGAGGAAGCAGCCTACGTTTTCCCCACGAGGCCGCGTCACCCGAACTAAGATGATTCTGGCCTGGGCTTCGAAAGACAGAGAAGGTGTTTACGCACAGCTAGAGAGAGGAAAAGTGAAGTTTCTGTGGCAAACGCAGCACGTGGATACGAGAAAGGATAAGCAGAGGCGTGTGGCTGCACCGTGGGATATAGGGCAAGAAGATAATGAGAATGTCAGGGCTGTCACAGTTCAGAAACACAGGGACTCGCAGGCTACGAGACACGATTTTTTTTGCGGAGGTTTTGAAGGTGTCCGAACCAGAGGATGGCGTGACCCTAACTGGACGGTAGAAAGCTGACTCCAAAGGCTGTGCGTTACTCATGGCCGTGGTGACGCCCCAAGTCAGGCCCAGCGCTCAGGTGACAGACGTCAAGAAGCAAAGCCAGAAAAGTGGCTGAGAAACTGAAGAAAAACTGTCTGTGGAACCGAAGTCACAAAGTTACCTACAGTCTTTAACGCAATGAAGCCCAAGACCTTTTGTCCCCTGTCAATGAGGGGAATTTCCCCATAAACGGCTTCTCTTCTGTCCCTCCGTCCACACTCTGTCAAAGGAAACACAGGACTGAGCCTTCTTTAACAAGCACGTGTACTCGAAGGCATCATGAGCCCCCAGTGAGGCTGCAGCAAAATAATCTGGTGTTTCTCACGGATTCTTCCAGCAGGTCTGTCGGCACCAAGAAGCACCATGTACGGCCCTTTCCCTGGGGAAGGGCATCCTCGGCGTGATTCCAAGCAAGTGCCTAACTTTGACTCCGGGCCACTGGCAATGTCACAACGTAATGAGCACGGTGGGACAGCCCATGCAAAGTCAACTGAATACATCTGCTTCTGCCCTCACGTGAATTGTTACAAGGCTAGTAGCTTCTTTGGTATGAATGTCTGTATCCCCCCAAAATTGAAGCACTACAATCCTAATTCTCAAAGGTGATGTTATTTAGAGGTGATACTAGGGAGGTGCTTAGGTCACTGGTAACCTTGGAAGTCTTGTTTTAGTAGTTTGATTTAATTATTGCCTTGTTTGAGCAACGAAAAGAAAAAAAGGCAATAACCCTAAATCTTCCAATTCAAGACTAATTATGCCAGACACTGTTTGATGCTGTGCTTGAGTGATCCCTCTTGCCCTCAAAACTATTTATTGAATATGAACTCTAATTATACCCATTTTGCAGTTTAGAAATGGAAACATATAGAAATGTAATTACTGCTACAAATCACAACGCAGGTAAGTGGCAAAGCCACACAGGAACCAAGACCTTTCTGATGCTGAATTTCAGGCTCTCAGGCACTCCTGGATGGTGCATTTCCTTTTTTTTTTTTTTTTTTTTTTTTTTTTTTTTTTTTTTTTTTTTAATGTCTATCCATTTATTTTGAGAGAGAGAGAGAATGAGAGTAGGGGTGGGGCAGAGAGAGAAGAGAGAGCCCTCCGCTTAGTTCAGAGCTTGACTTGGGGATAGATCCCACGACCATGAGATTATGACCTGAGCCGCAATCAAGAGTCAGACGAGCGCTCAACCGACCCAGTCACCAAGGCTCCCTGTGATGGTGCATTTTCTAATATTTGTTTCCACACAGAGACCTGAATGTCACTACACCACCTGCTGCAGTGCTCCCACCGGTCCTACTATGTGCACTCCTACAGAAGTGAGGTCACGTGAGGCCTCTCCCTCTGCCTGGATAACCACTGTCCTAGGAATCCTGAAGTCAGCATCCTTCTGCTTAAAGACACACAGGATTTTAATGACAAAAACACTGATGATGATAAAAGTAAAAGTTAACACTTACTGAACAGTTAATGCCTGCTAGGGTCTGTCCTATGTGGGTCCCCATCCGATTCGGAACAGTCACAAACTAGAGAAGCAGGAAAAAGAAGGTTGTGCTAAGAATCTGAAAGCTTTGTGTCCACATGGAACCCACCCCTTCTCCAAATTCACCGATGGGATTTCGACCTACTCCTCAAGTGTCAGCTTAGAAGTCCTTGCCCCACGGAGGCTTTCAGGCCCCCCGTGTCAGTGCCCGCCAGTGGATGGCAATTCACCGCGTCTCTATGCTCCCTTCAGCCTGTGTCTTAACACAAGGGTCTTGGCCATCCACAGACTACAGGCTCTCTGGGGCAAGGGCTGTTTGCCATCCTGTCTTGCTCTTAGCAACAGTTCTATAGTTTGAATGAATGAAATGTTGGGATTCACTTTCTCCTACCTCCACGTCCACTGACTTTCAAACTAAATGGAATGTCACGCCTAACACAATTCCAGTCTGTTCGATGCTTTTGGTGATTCTAACCAGACTGCCAGGTCTGCCTGAGCTCAGGGCAGCGGTGGTCAGCTCTTCCTCCCGGGGACAGTGACCAGCACGATGCTGAATTCCTATTCCCACTTCTGACTCAGGGCCTTCTCTAAAGCCTTGCAAATAGTCAGCTCAGGTAGATGCACAGCCTGAAAATCAGGAAGAACTAACTCCCGGAGAACAATTCTCAATCAATAGAGGAGACAGTCTTGAATAAACAGCCCAGCCTCTCTCCTCCCCCAGCCCCTCCCCTCTCCCCCAGCCTCTCCTCTCTCTCAGCCTCTCCCCTCTCCCCCAGCCCCCCTCCTCTCCCTCAGCCTCTCCCCTCTCCCCAGCCCCTCCCCTCTCCCAGCTTCTCCCCTCTCCCCCAGCCTCTCCCCTCTCCCTGACAATTCTAGCAGGCGTTCTGTAACGGTGTCTGAGATCCTGGAGCATTTTTCTAAGTTCTAAAGTGGCATCAGCCTCCTCCCCTTTTGTCTCACTTCCCAGGCTCCCTCCCATCTCTCTTTGGGAGCAACTTCCAAACAGACCACCTGCACTCAAGTCCTGTTTTGAACCTAGGCACTCAGAAACTATGAAAGGCTTCTGATCTATTCCCTCAGGTTTCCCCTCCTGTGATCACTCTTGCTGGGGATCCCTCAATTGAATCTCCCTCTGCCCCTGCCTTGTCTGAGATTACTACCACATGTAACACGGCAGGGTGGTAAAACCAACGGATGGAAGGCGGAATTTGTTCTAGGGTCCACATGCACCCTTTCTCCAGCTCCTCTGCGGACTTCAAGCTGACACAAGCCCGCTTCCTCACATTCAGTCTCTTTGGAACATCTTAGATCTGAGTCTGCTTTAATCTAATCCTGGGATGAATACCTGAAGTACTTGGGAAAGGTCACGCTGGAATATTTCTTTGAGTTGCAACAGAACCTTCGTTCAGAAGCTTATTGTTATTACTTCTTAAAAACAGCTCTTACTTCTGCACTTACCTGTATGCCTTTTTTCTTCTAAGGCATTAAAAAGGGAATGTATTTGTACTCTACAGTTGACCCTTGAACAGCATGGTTTTGAACTACAAAGGTCCACTTATATGTGTATTTTTTGCAGTCCAGTACTGTTCATGTATTTTCTCTTCCTTATGATTTTCTTCATAACCTTTTCTCCAGCTTACTTACTACAATACAGTATATAATACAATACACAAGATACATGTTAATTAATTAAACAATGTTATTGATACAGCTTTTTGTCAACAACAGGTGATTAGGACTTAACTTTTTAATTTTTTTTTTTAAGTTTACTTCAAGATGGAGAGAAAGAGAGAGAGAGTGTGAGTGGAGGAGGGGCAGAGAGTGACAGAGAGAGAGAGAGAGAGAGAGAGAGAGAGAGAGAGATTGAGATTGATTTTCAAGCAGTCTCCACACTCACACAGAGCCAACGTGGGGCTCGAGCCCACAAACCATGAGATCATGACCTGAGTGGAAATCAAGAATCGGACATTTAACGGACCGAGCCACCCAGGCGCCCCAGCAATTAAGTTTTTAGAGTCAAAAGTTATATGTGGATTTTTGACTTGAGAGGAAGTCAGTGCCCTAACCCCTGTGTTGTTCAAGGATTAACTGTATTTCTAATTATTAGATTTATATTATTATAAGCAATATACCCCTTCATCTCAAACATTTCTGCATTTAGAACAGAGAAATTGGATTTGGGAAAATACTGTATTATGTCCTTATTGATGCTGTGAAAACATAAAGTCTGTTCAGAACAAAAGACATCGTGGATATCAAAAAATGCAGGAAAACTCATCTCTAAAATGAAGAGAAAAAGACAACAATTAACCATGGAACTGTCCAAGATGGATCTTCTGTTGAAGAGCTTCCTCCATTAGGAAGTACCAATTCCAGCCACTTGTCATCACCCAGGATGCTGGATTTATTGAATGTTTTTCAGCATTTGTCAAAAAAAATCATGTTTTTCCCTCCTTATTTTCTATAATGTATTGAATTACAGTGACTGATTTTTTAATTACAGTGACTGATTTTTAAGGATAAATCAGTATTGCAAAATTCTTTGGGAAGTGCTTGATGTTAGAAGAATCTGTCAGGATTGACGAAAATCACACAAAGTTCTCTGGAAAGGCTTTTCGTAAGAAAGTTAAGTTATTCTAATTGATACAAAGATAATTTTTAACTTTTTAAAAATTTAAATGTAATGTTTAAATTTTCATTCTAGTAAGTTGTTTTTTTTTTGTTTTGTTTTTATTTTTTTAATTTTTTAAAGTTTATTCATTTATCTTGAGAGAGAGAGAGCACACGAGCAGGGGTGGTGCAGACAGAGAGGGAGGGAGAGGGAGGGAAGATGACAGAGCCTCTAGCAGGCTCCAAGCTGTCAGCGCAGAGCCCGATGCAGGGCTTGAACTCACAGACTGTAAGATCATGACCTGAGCTGAAACCAAGAGTCTGACTCTTAACAGATGGAGACACCCAGGTGCCCCTGAGTTGTTTTTATTTCGAAGAAATTCTTGCATTCCATCTAAATCCTTAAATATACTTACAGAAATGTTAAATACCTACCCATTCTCATACGAAGTCACAATATCCAACTAAGTGAAGTATTTTGAAAGGGAGATTTTAGAAAAGGAAGTATTTGCCATTACACCATTCCAGACAGTATAAAAGGTAAATCATTAGGTCAACACCTACAAAAGTATCTTTTTGTTTCATCTGTACAAGGGCTTGTAAGAGTAAATACATAATGGCATCTGATTGTTGAGAAACACGTACACAATGGTTATTTTATAGCTAAGATGTCAACAATTGAAATGAAGAAATTACTGACACAAATCTGTTGGCATCATGAAAAACACTGACGTGAAAAAAGGAGACACTCTCAAAGCTAATTTTGATTAAATGGAAGAAGTACATCCTCACCCTCAAATCCACAAATTGAACTGAGCGTTAGTAAAAACAAGCCCTTGGGAGCATTTGGAATCTCAATCAAAAAATGAAAAATAAATGTTTTCTTTGAAATACAAACTCATTTTAGTTAAGTAGCAAGCTCCTTTTCTTACATACTTGAAGCTAACATAATTTAGAATTTCAGAATTTCAAACAGCTCCTTTTACAAATGGAGAAATCACCACCGTCAATGAAATTAAGAGGAAAGCTACGTTTCCAAAGAAGTGGGCTTTTTTTAATTCCCCCCAAGGGCCAGGATCAGTTTAATGGTATGCAAATTCAGTAAGTCCCTTGAAATGTTTTTCTGCTTTATACACTCTTCCTATGAGGTCGCTGAAGAGAATCAATACTACCTCAAGAAGGTGACCGGGCAAAATTAGAAAACAAACTAACCAGCCTACCAGGGAAGACGGGCTCTTTCCTCTTCCTTTCGTAGTTTTCTCCTTCATTTACGATGTCTCCCAATCAGTAACGAAGGCATCGCAACATGGCCCTGAAGGTGGCTCTTGGCATCCGCGATTTCCTGCTTCCTCGGTGCAGTGTTTCTCCTGTCTGATATCATTTTAAATCACTTGGCAAAATAAAGCTGTACACGTACAGAAAGAGGCATCTCCATGTTACCAGTGAGTGACCCAGTTTTACTGACAGGTGACACACAGAGAGAACTTTTCTGATGAGGGAGGATCAGGCTGGCTGCCAGGCCTCCAACACCTCCCCCACCCCCCAGGTGGGACAAGTGTGATACTCCTTGGGCACTCCTGGCCACCCAAGAACAAAGGAAAGGGGGGAAACAGATGGTTAACTGATAGAGATCACAGTCCTGCAGGACCTGAGTCTCCATCACCCCTCGGTAGTGATGTGGGGACAGGGGCAGGAGGAAATGGCAGATAGAACTAAGTTTCCTTATACCCTGCAGCCCATTGACTAACACTGGAGGCCAGGAGAGCAAACGTTTCTCCGGGAACCCCCTGCTGTCTCAATGCTAAGGCTTTGCTGGAAGGAAAACCACCCCAGCTCGACAACAGCCAGGCCTCCAGGATCCTGGGAGTCTTCTTCAGCATATGGAAATCTCACTGGAAACTTCCCCTGGACTTTACCTCCCCCAGTCTGTCCTCATGATCCCCGGGCAGCTCTTCCTGGCCACGGGTCCTGTCCCCGTGCTTCAAAAAAATCACCTTTTTGCAGCAAAAATGTGTTCAAGAATTCTTTCTCGGGCATCAGCTCTGGACCCCGTGAACCTCACTATCACCCCCAAAAAACCTCATCAATATCTACAAGTTACATCTGAGAGACTAACGGGGTGATATAGGTGGTATTTTGTCCAGTGTAAGACATGTTACAAATCTGAATATTCTTACTACAGCACTTCTTAGGTCAGAAGCATTTTCAAACTTGAATTGCGTGTTTTTAAATAAAATACGAGTTTTCGCCTCCATTTTATCACAGTGCTGGTTGTGCACGCACAGAACTGCGCTTCATCTCCGTTTGCATATGTGTCCCCACAGCTGTAGGTTGGAGACAAACCTACAAATAACAAGCAAAAGGACAAAAGCAGCAAAATTCTAACTGACACCTGTAATGGAGTATAATGGATGATAGTGGGTTAGAAAGAAAGAGTCGATTTTGCTTTTAAATTAGAAATGTGACATGTCAGGTCTTGTTATACATATAAAATCTATCCTTTTCCTCTTTTCCTTCAATAATGTTTATGTAGAGAACGTATATTGTTTGCAAACTCTACTGTAAAATATGGACTTGAAAATATTAAAGCTTTGTTTTCTGATTATAGACAATCGGACTTTACATTTGCACAATTCTCTAATGACCATTTGCTGCTTTCAAGGTGTGCCATTTGATGATCATAATGCCACCCCATTACCTTAAATATAAGATTAACCTTGCAGTTTAAGAAGCTGTGAATTAAATGAGCATGTAATCCAATCATTGTTAGAGCAGAAAAATACTTCTGACGAATTTATTGCTACTTCCTAAGAGCACTATTTGGCCCATGCAAATAGGTGATTCAAATATTAGAAGAAACCTGTTCAAAATGTGAATACAAACTGAGGCTGGTTTTAAATTCTGCCACCTGCCCTCGAGTGCCCCTGTTTCCTGGGAAAATGTGGCTACCAAAAGGCACTAGATTTGGCTTTTACTTGTCCAAAGTATGATTGTAAATACAGAAATATCAGTCATGAAATCCTAGCGATCTTTAGTTGCACATTGGATAATATGATGTCGAACTTGATTTGAGTATTTTTAAAGAAAATTATAGTTTAGAAAACCCTAAATGGAACAGTCTTAGACTCAAGAGTCCCAAGAGCATTTCCAAACACGCCCGTGCTCCTCGGTTTGAGAAATTCTGCCATACTGTCTCCCAGCGGAAGAGTCTATTAAACAATTTTGAAAAGAGAAAAAAAAACAAGGCGACATTCCTGTTTGTCGTCATCATTTCTGAAATTATTTTTAAATGTATTAATTTAATTTCTTGTGGGTATGCTGTCCTTGAGATCTAATTTCAGGACAATGAAATGTTCTTCTCCGCAAAGAACTGATTTTCCCTACTTTAATGAATTCATTCATCCCTCCATCTAGTTGTATAGATCCCCCAGAAGCATCTTTACCATAATGACAATAGTTACATTCATCGGAGACGATGGTGACCAAAATATTACAAACCGCCTTCAGAGCGGAGGATCGAAATGCAGAAGTTTCTCCTTTTTTCCATAAGGCAGATACGTATAGAATCACATCATTTGAAGGAATAGTCTTTGAAAGAAAGTATTTTGGAAATAAATACACAGACATATTAATAGATAAATCCTATCAGAGGAATATCATACTTCAATAAAGTGAGATTTCTAAGACAAAAATTTCACTGCCTGGCCATTATGTCTGAAATCTAGTACAAAAGAGCTGATTGATAACTTTTAAGAGAAAGAAGGGTAGTAAGTTGAATGTGAACGTGATGCTTATTAAGGACACATGGGTAACTTTTCTAAAGTTTATGAGTTTGACTTTGGAAAGATGACTGATCAAACAAATGTAAGTATGCTGTACTTTTACAATAAATATTATAAAATGAAAACATTAAACCTATGATATATAAATATTACTAAGTTAAAATAGATAAGAAATGACATAATATTTTAGGAAGTCTAATAAATTGGAAGTTTTATGCTCTTTTTTAAGTTTTTTAATGTTTATTTATTTTTGAGACACAGACTGAGCATGAGCAGGGGTGGAACAGAGGGAGAGGGAAACACAGAAGCAGGCTCCAGGGTCTGAGCTGTCAGCACAGAGCCTGACACGGGGCACGAATCCACAAACCACGACATCATGACCAGAGCCAAAGTCAGACACCTAACCAACTGAGCCACCCAGGCGCCCCAAGCTTTTATGCTCTTTAGGATGCCATAACATCATGGGTATTTATAAGTGCGGACTTCTTTAGAGATGAATTTTGTCAAGTTTCAGATGAGTGAAGGTGTCTCACCCAGATAAATATGGAGACAAGACATGAGATTTAGTTACCTTACCGGTTGTCAGTTGTTTCTACAGTTCAATCGGACACAATTTTCTACTCATAGACAGAGAAGGTAACTGAAGTATCTTCTCAAGCATCACATCTATATTAGCTGTTGGGCTGTTGACTATATCCCTACTGCATGCTATTTCCCAATTTCTTAATCTTAAAATAGCAAGACAAATGTATCTCAGAGAGTTGTAAGGATAAAAGGAGATAACATATATAAAATATTTATCAGAGTTCCTGGCCCAGGTTTAAAATATATGAGAGGTGACAATAATATTAATGTAATTATAATTTGATAACAGGCCTGCTTATCAGTGCTGTGCTCGGTGATTATGGCTTTTATTATTTGTTTAAAAGTCTTAGAGGAGTGTGTTAACAGACTTACAGAACGGTATCACTTCTTTAGGCGGATGTATCTTCTCCCCTCTTATGATTTTTTTCCTGGTATAGAGATCATTTCATCCAATTTCAGATGTCTGGGGACACTAACAAGCTGTCTACGATGTGTCCTACAGGGACAGGGAAATGGGCAGGAAGGACTGGAGGGAGAAGAGGAGAGAGGAAAACAGACTGAAAGATTCAGAGATAGCGGGAAGAAAAGGAAGACCACCACAGAGAACGCCTGCTCAGCGCTGCTCTCTGACCTGCGACCTGACGAGTCTCTGTTCTGAAGCCTGAGGTCTGGGGACTTTGGCAGTTCTGGGCCCTGCACTGCTGGCCTTGGGACGGGGGCTTTCCAAAGGCGTCAGCCTCCATGCGTGGAACTCCTGGATGGTTTTCAGGCCTTGATGACATTACTTTAGAGGACACCCTGTCACCGGGGGACTCAGCCCAGGTGCCCAAATGCTGGCTGCACTGTCACTCAACACCTTCTACGTGCTTCTCAGACACAGGGACACCCCCATGAGGTCTGTACCTGAAATGCATGCTTCTGAGTGACTTTTAAGACACTGCTGAAATTCACATGAAGGGTCCTCAACAGGCTGAGTTCACACGGGCAAGCCAAACGGTTTCTTCCACAATTGTCTTCAAACACGGTTTTTAAGATTTCTCTCCTTACCGGCCTGGGGATAATGAGACAATCCTATCACTTTCTGGCACTTGCAGACATCGCAAGTCTGACTTTGGGACATTAGAAAATCCAGACCATTGCTCTTCTCTTGTGCCGGAACCAGTCACTGCACGGCACGGCCCGCACATGAGCCCGCTCCCACCCAGTCGTGCGGGCCGGTTGCCCCGCTGGCCCCACTGCCCGGGCCCTCATGACGCTAACGTCTGTCCACTTGGAGCTTCCTCAAGTTGAGGGCAGACCCGGCTCCTTGCAGCTGCAGGAATGAGCTCCCTGTCAGCTTGCTGACCAGCGGCCGGGGCTCCCTCTCAGCCCCGCGTCCTGCCCTGGGTCCCTGCACGTGAGTCCCTCCAAGTGGAAGTGAGAATCAGGGCGCCGACCCCTCCGAATACTCTCCTGCTGCATCCAGTTTCTGGTTATCCTAAACCTTGAAAAGCAAAGAAGTTTCTTCAGTGATGTGATTCGACTGGGCTTCCCAGATATTCCAGGAAAGTCCTCTTTTCTCACCTGAATCTACATCATATCTCCTAGTCCAAGGCTTTGGAATTAGGCTAAGACGTGTTCTGCCTCCATGAACCTTGATTAAATTTTCAATTTCCCATCCGGCCCCAAACTTGCCATCGGCCCTGCCCCCAGCTCAGGTCACCCCACATCCACGCCTGGGGTGCAGGGTTCTCTCACTCTCTTCCACTCAGCTATCCCAACCCTGTCTGAAACTTCTGGCTTGTTCAGGTTTCTGGACTTGGGAAGGAGAGATTTTTAGAGTGAGTGTCAGGCAACTTTGTCCACGTCCTTGAGACACTTAGCCAGGGAGTAAGCCCTACAGCCAACACTGATCTGCCACGACTCCCTCAGTGTTACCGGAACATGACAATAAAAATGACGTGATGTCAAGTCTAACATCACTGACCGCGTTTGCTTCTTATCAAACAGTAACACAAGTGTGTGCGTTTATGTACAGAGCGGCCTAAAAGCACGCGTGGCGAATCATTTGTGTGGTTCCACATCCAAACGCTACTGGCCGGCAGTATGACATTGGGAAAGTTTATAGCCCCCGGTGCCTCTTGGGTGTGTACGTCCCAGAAAAGCCAAATTAGTCTGACCCAAGATAACCATCCAGTTTAATCAACTCAGCCAGAGCCTTGAAAGCTATGGGAGCACAGGGACGTGTAACCAGGCGGCCGTGCCCAGACATACACACTGGGCTTTACGGATAGCACTTGGCTAAAAAGACACAGGTGGGGCTTGGGATCCATCCCACGCTCTGCCCACCACACCCGTGGAGGGTTCCACTCGGAGCATCCGGGACTCCTTCCTAATTACTCCTGGAGGAGTGACTTTTTTTTTTTTTAATTTTAGAGAGAGAGAGAGAGAGAGAGCAGTGGGGAGGGGCAGAGGGAGAGAGAGAATCCCAAGCAGGCTCCTGTTCAGCACGGAGCCCAGCATGGGGCTTGAACCCAGGATTCTGGAATCATGACCTGAACCGAAATCAAGAGTTGGACATTCAATTGACTGAGCCACCCAGGTGCTCAATGAGTGACTTTTACAAATTGTCTATCCACAGGAAACACCTTTTTATTATTTGTGGAAAAGGGTCATATGTGCTTTGTGAGTACATGAAAAAGGGGGAAAACAGAATCAATTATATTAGTTGTGTGATAGTTGGTATCAATAGATATTGATATATATCTAATATATATAACTTCACTCTATTTCAAAGGACACACTAGGATCTGTAGGTACGAGGTGCTGCCTAGATTCGTAACCCCTCAGGACGCAGAACCTTTCAGAAACTGATCCAGGCCATGACCTCTCTCAGAAACATGCATCCCTGACTCTTCGGTGCCCCGGTTCATTTTCCCGGCTTTAGCTTCATTCAACACCTGACTTTTATTCTGTGCATTTATGGGCTCCCTGTTGACCTGGCTAATGCTCCCAACTCAAAGAGCTGTATTTCCTCCCGTACCATCACTTCCTGCATCATCACCTCCTGCATCAACATCCCCTCCTGCACCATCACTTCCTGCATCATCACCTCTGAATCATCACCTCCTGCGCCATCATCACCTCTTTCATATCACCTCGTGCATCATCTCTTGTATCTTCACGACCTCCGAATCACCTCCTGCGCCATCACCTCCTGCATCATCATCACCTCCTGCACTGATGAAACCATGAATGACAGTTAATATCTAAAAGAATGGTGTAACATTTCCCATCAAAATGATGTAGACCTTACAGCTGAAGCCAAGACTTAAAGAGAGTCCTCCAGCTTTTCCAGAACTTATCCATTTTGTATCCAAATGCTGGACACTCTGAGGCTCCTGGAGGTAAGCGGAGTGCCCTGGATAGCAAGCAAACGGGGAACCGAAAGACTCTGCAGGTGATCACGTACCAGCCAGCACGGACACACTGCCGTAACTTAGCACCCAGTACAGCTGTTTCCGGGCATAAGGACCGAGTATCAGTCATGGTGAGACCACCTGTGCTTCCAGCCAAGTCTTCCCATCACAGCGCACGCCCGACTCTTGCTTCCACCCCGCTGACCCCCACTTAGGGTCCTGGCCGGCTAAGCCTGGGATCTCGTAAATGGACAAATTCCTAACACTTTCGTTATTAGAAGTAAAGTGTTTTGGCTTAGAGTAGTTTATTTTGAAATTTCTTACTTTACAACTGGAAGAATACTGATGTAACTTCTTACATCCTCAGCACATTAGTTCTTCAAATACACACTTTATCACGTGTATCTTCAATCTCTACACACTCAGGGAGTCTGTATGTTATGCTTTACCAAAAACATCAAGTTGTCCTAGCCTAGCCTACTTCCCTTGATCTTTTTCTTCCTTTAAACACCAAAATTCTTGGACGTAGAGTCTAACTTTAGTTCCCCATATTATTTTTCCTACAAATCCACTACATTATTGACCTACTAAGGTAATAAATAGGTTCCTGCTAAGATAATTACCAATCTGCAAGGTTCCAATTCAGTAAGGGTTACCTTCTTGTCTTAACAAGTTACCTCTGCCTTCCTTACAGTGTTCTTTCTGAGTCTCCTCTGCTAATATTTTTTCCTCTGCCTGCTGTCTATAATTTGGTGTTTTTTCCTATTTACTTTCAATCTTTTTCTCTTAATGCTACATTATTTTTCTGGATAGTCCTGCCCATGAAATTCATTCCCTATATTATATTTGGCTCTTAAATGTTTGTTTACAACTCTGATCCATGTTTTTTAAGTTTGTCTATTGGCGGTGGAGGAAGAGGGAGAGGGAGAGGGAGAGGGAGAGAGGGAGAGGGAGAGGGAGAGGGAGAGGGAGAGGGAGAGGGGGAGAGGGAGAGGGAGAGAGGGAGAGGGAGAGGGAGAGAGGGAGAGGGAGAGGGAGAGGGAGAGAGAGAGAGGGAGAGAGGGAGAGGGAGAGGGAGAGGGAGACGGAGAGGGAGAGGGAGAGGGAGAGAGGGAGAGGGAGAGGGAGAGGGAGAGGGAGAGAGGGAGAGGGAGAGGGAGAGGGAGAGGGAGAGGGAGAGGGAGAGGGAGAGAGGGATAGGGAGAGGGACAGGGACAGGGAGAGAGAGGGAGAGGGAGAGGAGACACACATGAGCACATGAGTGGGGCAGAGAGAGGAAGGGAGAGAGAATCCCAAGCTGACTGTGCAGAGCCCGATGTGTGACTTGATTCCACAAACTGTGAGATCCACATAATGTCCCCAGTTTGCAAAACAAGGTGTCTCTTATCAATCCTACTGCTCATCACATGACCTCACTGTTCCTTCTGACCTTTGTATGGTGTGTGTGTGTGTGTGTGTGTGTGTGTTTTAATCACCTTTAGCTTTCCCATTCCAGAGTTTGTCACCTCCAACTGATCACACGTCATTTATGCCACAGCTTGTCACATCCTTCAAATCTCATTCAAACATGGTCCTCTTAAAGATCTTCCCACCGTCACCTTATGAGTAAGTATGGCTATCAGTGCTTTGTATCGTTTCCCTACCCCGTTTCTTTCAACACAAAAACTCTCTTACATGCTACTGACTCACCATCCAATCTCTAATGTAGTTCATCCTGGAGCAGGGCTCACCGAACGAACTGAAAAGGATCTAATGGGGGTATATCTCTGCCCCCCTTCCAGGCAGGACAGAATGCCCCTCAGCCACTCTGTCCACCTCTGCACCTCAGTATATTTTTCCACTTGACATTTAACCTTTAGATTCTGTTACCTTTCTCACTTTCTTTGAAATGCCAAAATGTATCAGGAAAAGTTAAAATCATGTATAATTAAAATTGTTGGGAGATATTTTTGAAAAATACAAGTTATTTTCACAACACAATAATGAAGTAACGGTAGAGTGGGGGTTGCTATTTGAGAAAAGGCACATTAAAGGGAAAAGAAAAACTGAGATCTCGTATCAGAGGTACAAGTACCACATTCTAAACTGTCATGTAGTAGAAGTAAATAGACCTAGAGTAAACAAAATTCAGTTTACAAGGCTTCTGTGGTTGGAAACTGTGCTGCACCATTTCACAGGAAAATGAGTTGCTAGAAACGCAACATGAAATGCATCACCCTCAATTCTATTTGTATTTGGAATTCTATGATACGCACCGCACCGTCTGTTTCCAAGGAAGGTAGGTGACCTGTCAGATGCATATATTTGCCAAGGAGGCAAGCACACATGCGGTTGATTCAACTTAGTTTATGATCGAAAAATAGACACAGAAACAAGAAAGTCCCCTCTGGACACCACTTAGCAATGAAAACCGATAGATGTAGTCAAACAGCATAGTTTCTAAGCTGCTTCAATGATCATATGTGACATTTCTCTGCAGACGTGATCTGAGCTCCTCTCTGGATGCACTATGCCTGACATTGACAAGATCCAACGCGTCAGCTGTGGGCCCTGAAGGTTCAGCTACGGACCCAGGCACAGGGGAACCACTATGTCCAAATACTTTGGGAACCTCCACCTTCTGGGTTTAACCTCCTTTACCTCTCCTAAAGTAATGTTATTTTATTCCCCATTAACCTCTGTTCCTGCATCCGTATCATCTGTGATGCCAAAAATGCCTGACATAGAAAAAACCATCTTATTTTGGGAGTTTAGAGGAGGGGGTTCCAGATACAGCCTTGCTTCTGTCAGACTGATCCTCCCAGAGTTGTCCGACCACTCAGGATCCCCAGATGAACAGGAAATAAGAATGCCATATGGATACTGAAGCTTGCATTCTGATTGTTTGCCATTAATCAAATTTATTTCGCTTATGGGATTTTTCTTTACTGAAAAACCTAACACAATTTTGGAATGATTTGTCTCTTTTCACCTATGGGATTAACAATTTCTTTTCTTAAATACTTACAGGTCTTAGGTCAGTCTTCTTTACTGTTCAATTAAATTGTGTGTGTGTATATACTTACATATATATATATGTAAGTATAATATATATACATATATAGGTATGCATAATATATAAGTCACACGGAATTCATTAAAAATTCAATTTGTCACAGAATTTGTTATTATATTATCTATTGTATTTTTTAAAATTCAAATCCAAGTTAGTTAACATAAAATTTAGTATTGGTTTCAGGAGTAGAATTTAGTAACTCATCACTTACATATAACCCCAGTTCTCATCCAAATCAGTGTCCTCCTTAATGCCCATCACCCATCTAGCCCATCCCCCACAACACGTCTCCTTCAACCCTCAGTTTGTTCTCTATTGGTTAAGAGTCTCTTACAGTTGTCTCCCTCTCTGTTTTCGTCTATTTTTCCTTCCCTTCCCTTATGTTCATCTGTTTTGTTTCTTAAATTCCACATATCTGTGAAATCCAATGGTATCTGTATTTCTCTGACTGATTTCACTTAGCATAATACTTTCTAGTTCCATCCACATTGTTGCAAATGGCAAGATTTCCTCCTTTGAGATTGCCAAGTAGTATTCCATTTTGTATCTATACACCATTCTTCTTTATCTATTCATCAATCGATGGACATTTGGGCTCTTTCCATTATCTGGCTATTGTTGATAGTGCTTCTATAAATATTGACGTGCATGTGTCCCTTCAAATCATTTTTGTATCCTTTGGATAAACACTCACTAGTGCAATTGCTGGGTTGTAGGGTAGTTCTATTTTCAATTTTTTGAGGAACCTCCACACTGTTTCCCAGAGTGGCTGCACCTGTTTGCATTCCCACAAAGAGAAAAAGAGTGTTCCCCTCTCTCCATGTCCTCACCAACATCTGTTGTTTCCTGAGTTGTCAATTTTAGCCACTCTGACTGGTGTGAGATGGTACCTCATTGTAGTTTTGATTTGTATTTCCCTGATGATGAGTGATGTTGAGCATCTTTTCAGGTGTCAGTTGGCCATCTGGATGTCTTCTTTGGAAAAGTGTGTATTCATGGCTTCTGGCCAATTCTTCACTGGATTGTTTTTTTGGGTGTTGAGTTTGATAAGTTCTTTGTAGATTTCAGATACTAACCCTTTATCCAATACATAGCTTGCAAATATCTTCTCCCATTCCATCGGTTGTCTTTTAGTATTGTTGATTGTTTCCTTTGCAGTGTAGAAGCTTTTTATCTTGATGAGATCCCAATAGTTCATTTTTGCTTTTATTTCCCTTGCCTCTGGAGACACGTCGAGCAAGAAATTGCTGCAGCTGAGGTCAAAGAGGTTGTTGCCTATTTTCTCCTCTAGGATTTTGATGGCTTCCTGTCTTATGTTTAGGTCCTGCATCCACTTTGAGTTTATTTTTGTGTATGATGTAAGAAAGTGGTCCAGGTTCATTCTTCTGCATGTCGCTGTCCAGTTTTCCCAGCACCATTTGCTGAAGAGACTGTCTTTTTTCCATTGGATATTCTTCCCTGCTTTGTCAAAGATTAGTTGGTCATATGTTTGTGGGTCCATTTCTGGGTTCTCTATTCTGCTCCATTGGTCCTAGTGTCTGTTTTTGTACCAGTACCATCCTGTCTTGAGGATTCCAGCTTTCTGGTATAGCTTGAGGCCTAGGATTGTGATGCCTCCTGCTTTGGTTTTCTTTTTCAACATGACTTTGGCTATTTTGGGTCTTTCGTGGTTCCATACAAATTTTAATATTGTTTGTTCTAGCTCTGTGAAGAATGCTAGTGTTATGTTGATAGATGTTGCATTAAATGTGTAGATTGCTTTGGGTAGTATAGACATTTTAAAAACATTTGTTCCTCCAATCCATGAGCATTGAATGTTTTTCCATTTCTTTAATTTCTTTCATAATCTTTCTACAGTTTTCAGAGTGGTCAGATATTTTTTTTCATTGAAAATTGCTGTTTTAAAATTTTAGTCTTCTTTCATAAGTAATAATAGTTAGGGTTGGTTAGAAAAATTAGACACTACAGGGGCGCCTGGGTGGCTCAGTCAGTTAAGCGTCCGACTTCGGCTCAGGTCATGATTTCGCGGTCCATGGGTTCAAGCCCCGCGTCGGGCTGTGTGCTGACAGCTCAGAGCCTGAAGCCTGTTTCAGATTCTGTGTCTCCCTCTCTCTGACCCTCCCCGTTCATGCTCTGTCTCTCTCTGTCTCAAAAATAAATAAACGTTAAAAAATTTAAAAAAAAAGAAAAATTAGACACTACAGTTAAGCATAAAAAGAAATTAATTAAATCTGTCTATTTTTCCTGACCTTCTTTACTGAATGTATCTGAAATAAAACAGAATCATACCAAATATTCATTTTTGAAACCTGCTTTTCTTATAGAACATATGAAGAAAATTATTTAATGCTAGTTTATCTTCATTTAAATTTTTTCAATGTTTATTTATTTTTGAGAGAGACAGTGTGTGAAAGGGGGAGTGGCAGAGAGAGAGGGAGACACAGAACCGGAAGCAGGCTCCAGGCTCTGAGCTGTCAGCACACAGCCTGACATGGGGCTCGAACTCCCAAACCGTGAGATCAGGACCTGAGCTGAAGGTGGACGTTTAACCAACTGAGCCACCCAGGCGCCCCAGTTTGTCTTCATTTAAAGAGAAATTAAAAATAAGGACTGTTTGAGGGTACATGGATGCCTCAGTCATTTGAGTGTCTGCCTCTGATTTAGGTTCAGGTCATGATCCCAGGGTCATGGGATCAAGTCCCTGGTTGGGCTCTGCAGTGAGTGTGGAGCCTGCATGCAATTTATTCTCTCCCCACCTGGCTCTCTCCCTCAAATAAAAAAAAATGAAATAAAATAAATGAATTGTTTGGGAACAAAAAATGCAATTGTGTTAAAACACCTGAATTATGTGAAGTCACATGTAATCCCTTCTACTGAAATGAAGGAGCACCTGGGTATCTCAGTCAGATAGGTGTCGACTCTTGATTTCTATGGAGGTCATGATCTCATAGTTAGTGGGTTCAAATCCCGAATGGGCTGTGCACTGACAGCATGGAGCCTGCTTGGAATTCTCTCTCCCTCTCTCTTTCCGCCCCTTCTGCTCTCTCTCTCTCTCAGAATAAACTGATAAAAAAAAAAGAACTGAACACACCACTTTAACAGACTCCAGTAAGATGTAATACTGGGATTGCTAGGATTTGTGATTCAGGGTCATTTTTATTAGGAACTGTATTTCTAATTACTTCGAGGAGTAAAAGACATTCCTTAGAGGAGCAAGGGCATCTCTGAGGCCCCTGCAGTGCCCACCCTGCACCTGCTCACCTGGGCACACATACTGAAACACTCTGCGACCTATGTCAGCCTCTGTCGTGGTGTCGGCAGCCACTACGTGTGAGAGGCAGATGTTTGATTCCACTAAAAACTCAGTCTGTGCCTAAAGCTTCAGTAGTCAGAGTTCCGGAGGAAAAATAAAACATTATTACTCCTATTTATTTTAGCAACACACACGCATACACACACAGGCGCACACACAGGCTTTACATCCTGAAACTCAGCAGATGTTCTCATGACCCTGTTTGTGTCCTTTCCCGCAGGGTTTCCAACAAATCTGGCTCGTAATCAAACAACGCTGTGCTCTGAGCAAAATTTGCCGGACAATGTGATCCACGTGGCCAGCGACTGGTTGGTTCCCAGTCGTCTGAACTCGGTACCTCCAGAGAAAACAGGGATCAGCCAGTAGTTATGCGTACGCGTTCCCCGCACGAAGAAGGCAAGTGTCTGCACAGAATGAAGGGTTACCACCGCACCTCAAAGTATTTCAGAAGATTCTTGGCTCCTTGGCTTCATTAGAAGCAGGAAGCCATAAATCTGTTCTATAATATTCAAAGTCTCCCAGCTGTGTAACTTTATAAAGCTCAAGTCCTCGCTTGTCCCCTACATTTATATCCCTCAACGAACATAAGAGCATCCGGAGATGAGCTTTTAATTGGAAGTAAACCCCCTTTTGCAAATCAATGTGCTCATCTGCTCATCTACCCTCTTTGTTGGTTTTAACCACTATTCACTCTACAAACGGATCTTGAGTGGCTGCTATGCGCCAGGTACTGTTCACTGTTCTTGGTCAAAGAGCAGTGGACAAGTGACCTCACAGCTTGGCTTTAACGCTCCCCTCAGCTCGAGTACATCCTAGATATCCTCCTGACTGTAGGACCCTGGCTTCCCCTTCCTTAGAACATTTACCCCAGAAAACTTACAAACGTAAAATCCTTCTCTGCCTCTTTTTAAAAGCATCTTGCCAGTTTTACAGCACAGGACTCTGTTTTGTCAGGACCTGGGAGCCATCACTTTGAAATGTGGTTATCACAAAATATAGCTCCCTGTCTCCCAGTTTCCGTGGGAGAGTAGGAGCCCCACCTCAGGGAGCACCCATCCGAAAGCTCGAGTGGCCCCATCACATGGGCCAACTCCCCTCTACTGTCCTGCAAGCCCTTTCCACTGGCCATGCCATCCCTGCACAGATCTCCTCCCTACAAACGTCTTACTTTTTGTTTCGGCAGAGTTGTGTTCAATCCCCCTCTCGAAAGCAGTGGTCCTCAGTAAAGTTTTCCCTGGCTGATTAATTCTTAGCACAGTTTTCCTTCAACAGAAAACAGAAAAAGTTCCTGTCCTTACACAGTTTGTATTTTAATGGGCAAGAGACCCAGTAAAAAAAAAATAAAGACAGTGATTTTCTGTTTTCATAATATTATCAAGAAATTAATGGTGATAATAGAAGTCTTGGTCCAAACCTAAAATGGACTGCTCACTCAATGTGGTAAATGGAGAAGAGTATAATTTACAAAGGACGAGTCTGACGTTGTGGTAGAGACACCACAGCAGGTAAACGCTGGAGCTCTGCTGCATATGCTGTGTCCCAGAGAACCAGGACAGGGGTGGTCATCGGTCCAGGAGAGAGGGTGGGAGAGAGCCTGGGACAGCTGATGACACGGGGGACATCCTGTGTCCCAGAGAACCAGGACGGGGGGGGGGTCATCGGTCCAGGAGAGAGGGTGGGAAAGAGCCCGGGACACCTGATGACACGGGGGACATCCTGTGTCCCAGAGAACCAGGACGGGGGGGGGGTCATCGGTCCAGGAGAGAGGGTGGGAGAGAGCCTGGGACAGCTGATGACACGGGGGACATCCTGTGTCCCAGAGAACCAGGACGGGGGGGGGTCATCGGTCCAGGAGAGAGGGTGGGAGAGAGCCCGGGAGAGCTGATGACACGAGGGACATCCTGTGTCCCAAAGAACCAGGACAGGGGGGGTCCTAATTCCAGGATTGAGCCCAGGAGAGCTGGTAACACGGGTAATGGACTGTGTCCCCGAAGGACACAGCCAGGAGCAAACACCTAGATTTTCCTCTCCAGCCTGTCTCCCATGTCCTGACCGGGGTCCCCACTGGCCAGACTAATGAGAACCAGAATTCTGTGAAGTTGTCTTGAAATACTTCATGCAGTTGGGCCAACAATATTCATTTTGTATAATTCATTTCACTCCATTTATTTTACTATAATATTTTATTCCCTTTATGTGTATATTTATTAATTTACTTATTACATCGCACTGAGCCCATGCCACTTGATAGGAAAATCTAGGGCAGACAGCGTCTTCATACAGAAGAAGGAATGTTTGTTACCATGAAATTACAAACAGAGTGGTTGGACACCGTCCAGAACAGTTACCACGTAGACACTAGACTGTGCTTCTGCACACACGGGGCCTGGGAGAGGAACTCCGTGATGTGGAGAGAGAAATTCCTGAGAGGGGATCTTTTGCGAGGCCTCCTTCCCATTCACTGAAGGGGCACGGGAATGATGCATAAAGAAAAGTTATGCCTCAAACATACGAGAGTGTAGGAAAGGATACTGCTCGGATTGCAAGGCTAAAGACTTTTAATTCGATTCCAGGGAGGGGGGAGCTGGTAAAATCCTTTGAAAAAAACCACAAGCTAGAGCATGTGTGTGTGAACAGCACTTGTAAGTCGAGCAGCAGCACCCAGGGTAAACTCGAGAACGGGGGGCTGGGTTAGGGGACTGAGCGTCCATGCGAGAATTCAAAGCACTGGGTCATCACGAGCTGTCACTGAATCTGCGTCAGTCTCGCAGTGTCTGTGCTCACAGGCCAGCTCGCCTGAGGTTTCCCTACGACTTCCACTACCGCGTCCACCTCATCGACACATACGTGCGCCGTAACCTCACCTCAGAGCCCTGAGGACCAAACTGCTTATTTTGTCTTTCATCTTGTTTGAGGTTTATTTATTTATTTACTGTGGGGGGGGGGGGGGGTAGGGGCAGAGAGACAGGGAGAGAGAATCCCAAGCAGGCTCCACACTGTCAGCGCAGAGCCAGACTTGGGGTGCGATCCCACGAACCTCGAGTTCACGACAGAGGCCGAAGTTGAGAGTCAGACGCTCCAGGACCGAGCTACCCGGGCGCCCCTGTCTCCTTAACTCTTTCGTAGGCATTTCCAACTACGTACGTGCAAACTCTGACTGGTCCTGCCCTCACAGCCACCTCCCCAACCCCTTGTCCTTTGCACCCCTCCCAGACTAACCTCTGAAAATAATACCCTTTGCTTCAAACGAGCTTTCATTCGTCCATCCAAACAACATGTTTGAGACACGAATTCACCCAAAACCTCTGCTGCAGCATCAAGTCCTTATCCTTCCCATTTGCATCTCTAGTTTCCTACCTGCCTAATTAGTATTTTTTTTCCCAAAGCACATCATAATCAAATTGTTTCAAACCAGAAAGGAGGAGAAGATCTTAGAAGCAGGCAGAGGGGAGAAAAAAGACATTTTATACAGAAGGACAAAGGAAAACAGCAGCCTTCTCATCAGAACCATACCAGCTAATAACATAAATAAATAGTTCATCTTCTTCCCCTTTCCCCACCGAGAGTCCTCACGTGTGTCTGGCGAGTCTGAGAGTCACGCACGTCCACGACATGCTGTGAGCCAGTTTCTCAAGTCTCGGTGAGAAAACACCAGCTACAAGTGGTTCACTCTTCAGGCTGCCCTCCGGGAACTGTGCCCTAAAAGGCCCGGAGCCCCTCCAGGGCTCGGCCCCAAACTAGTGAACTGCATACACATTATGGACTAAAGTGCTCGGAAAACACTGGTCTGGGCGCCTGGGTGGCTCCGTCGGTTGAGCGTCCGACTCTTGATTTCAGCTCAGGTCACGATGTCACATTTGTGAGTTTGAGCCCTGCATCAGGCTTTGCACTGACACTGCGGAGCCTGCTTGGGATTCTCTCTCCCTCACGCAGGCTTCCGCTCTCTGTCTCTCAAAACAAATAAATGAAGTTAAAAAAAATTAGTAAATAAAAAACATACTGGTCAAAGCAAAATAATATGTAGTAAAATCAGAATTTGAATGTGACCTAAGAAAACATTAGAGCTGAAAAAAGAAATGTGAACTTTGCGAATATGCTTTTATTTTAACATTAAACTATTTCATTTTTTAGAGTTTGTTTAATGTTTTATTTATTTTTCAGAGGGAGGAAGAGAGAGAGAGTGAGAAAGCGGGAGACAAAGAATCCGAAGCAGGCTCCAGGCTCTGAGCTGTCAGCACAGAGCCCGATGCGGGGCTCGAACCCACAAACAGTGAGTTCATGACCTGAGCCGAAGTCGGACACCTATGCCCCTAAACTATTTAATTTTTATACAGATTCTTGTTTTTCTCAGCTTATCTCAAACAGATAAAAATGGAGAAAACATATTTATGTTATAAATACTCCACTTTGCTATTGTCTTGGGCACAATGAAAACCTTCAGCTGGAAGAGGACTTCCTGTAGTAAATATCTAAGAGGCAAGTAGCAGGCACAGAACAGGGAAGGAACGCTTCTCGGCAGTTTCCGGGCAGAAGCGTGCTGCACACGGGACTCCCCTTCCGGCTGAGAGGAGAGGACCGGGAGCTGTGACTGACTGTTCTGCCTTGTCCTTGGCTGCCCCAGGTGGGAGGATGGAGCCCAGGTGTGGACCCCTGTCAGGACCGCCAGAGGCAGCGGCAGGGACACACCCACCATCTCAGGGCAGGAGGCCTGGAAAGCTACAAGGAGCGTGGGTGTGACAGGTGGCTGCAGTAGGGTACACTGCCCTCCCCCCCCCCCCCCCGCCTGTGCTCACTGTCCTCCAAATCCCTGCAGATTGTGCAGGGGAGGGGGAGCAGGGGCAGGTGTGTGGGGCACAGAGTGTGTGGGGCAGGGGGACCAAGAGCAGGGTCTGCAGGGGGCTGGCAGGGGTGGGGGGGCGGAAGGCAAGAGCACTGACAGTCTTGGGGGCAGAAGCAGCAGCAAAGGATCAGGGAAAACCATCACTTTATGTCACAGCAGAAGGAGACAGGAGTCCAATTTCTACCTCATAGAGTTTTTGGGAATTGAATGAACTGAGCTCATCTCTGTAAAACATTTACACAGAGTATGTGTTATGTGTGTGTATATATATGCACACACACACACACACACACACACACACGGAACAATGTGTATAGAAAGAGGGGTTTCAGTCATAACAGGGAGTGGTTGGTATCTAGAGTAAACGGATCCCTGTGACTATCATATTTCTATCTATTCTGAGCTACCTTTACATGAAGAAAAACAGCAATATCCTTTACTCTGTAATGTTTTCTGTCAGTTAAATGTGTCTTTTCTATGGAAATTTGCTGCAGACAAAGTTTTCCTCTCAACATGTCTTATATGTGAATGTAGAATCTGGAAAGAAAATATTACATGTACCAGAGAAAAGTTAATGTTCTCACAAACACACATAATTTTAGCGTGTGTTGAATGTATTTTACAGTTGCTTTTAAAATTCAACCAAGCAAACTTGCACAATCAAAGTTTTTAACATAGTAAATAATGGCCAATAAGAGAAAAAGTAACCAAACACACAAAAGACGATCAGTGTGTGAATCTCCCCATCTCACTGCCCGATACTAATACCGAGTCCAAAATAGGTGTTCGATGCAGTTTTATTTCTTTTCAATACACAGGTGGACTTTGCATAAGCTTTTCCACTACAACTAATCCATTTCAGGAAGACAGAACTTTCGGCGGTGTAAGGTGATTTGTGAAGTCCTGTCCTTACAACCATACAGAGACCCTCGCTCATCTGCTTTAATGAGATATTTAAAATACAGCCTTGGGGACTTTATTGACGTAACCATTCTGCCATATATTCAGATTTGAGGCTGCGGGTTTTATGGCCAAGTAGGTATTTCAACTGTAAAGCATTGTTTTATTGGCAGAGCAGATGATGATGACCTTTGTTCATCGTCTCACATAAAATACGACTGTAACTGCGCAATAAAATCACACTTTTCACTGTTCCAGTCACCATTCTGTCTCTCCTTTCAATGGTCTCATTCACTGAAGATCAGAACTGGAAGAGGCCTGCTTTCCCTGGCATCAGGAAGCTCCCGGATTCTCCGAACATCTCACACTTACTGCAAAATGTTCATCTTCAAAACGATACAGAATTTGAGAAACCAGGAAAGCTAACCTTTTTCATGACCAAGAATAATAACTAATCAAAACACCACTGCCTTAAATTAAATATTTAGCAGGTCCAGTGTCTTCTATTTGAAAATTGTGACTAACACGTTAAATGTCTTCAAGTTTCTTGCAATCCTAAAATCTAGTTATAGGACTTTAAACGTTTTAAAGCATGGCTTTCTGATAGTCTCATTGCCTGCTTCAACATACTAAAAATGTTATATCCACTTGTGATGTATTACTAGTACACATTTATGAAATCTTGCTTTTGAGATAGTTTCTACGCTAACTACTTTGCAAATAATACCACCTAATTCAAAGATTCTCTACTATTACCATGACTATTATGGAAAGATTCCATAGAAGTGGTCAAGGTGTTCGGACTATTCATCCCACCTCTGGCAAGAGCAGAAAATGTTTGACTCTGAGAGTTATGGTCTCTTAATCGCAGTCTGTTTTCCAACTGTTGTCCAAGAAGACAAGGTAAAGGAAGACACACGTAACTCTGCCTAAAGAGACGGCATGAGGCATAAACCATCTTGGGGGGATTCTGAAAGGAGGACACGGAAAGGACTTTGAATTTTGGATCAACTTTAACACTTGACAAATTTTTAGAATTCACTCTAAGTAAAATCTGCATTTGTTTTAGGTCATCTAATACCTTCCCCTTTGATTCCTGAGGTGAGAAGTTCTCCTTATCCCATGCCCACCCTTTCCCACCTTTTGTGGGCACCTTCCTCCCAAGGCTTACTTCACTTTAACAAGGGCTCTGCGGGCACCTGGGTGGCTCAGTTGGTTAGGTGTCTGACTTCGGCTCAGGTCATGATCTCATAGTCTGTGAGTTCGAGCCCCGCGTCAGGTTCTGTGCCAAAAGCTCAGAGCCTGGAGCCTGTTTCAGATTCTGTGTCTCCCTCTCTCTCTGCCCCTCCCCTGCTCATGCTCTGTTTCTCTCTGTCTCAAAAATAAATAAAAACACTTAAAAAAAATAACAAGGGGTTCTGCAGACAGAAGGACTCCTGAGCACAGGGACCTGTCTCTCCCTGGCCTCCTTACTCCAACACAATAAAATCTCTGTGCATCACCAGGGCAATTATCTGTCTTCTGCAACACCGAGGGAGCGAGCGGTTGTTTCTGCTTTTAAAACAGGGAGGAGTCTCAGCACGTGATGAAAAAGCCTTAAGAAGTCTCATATATTTTGTATTCCATCTGACTTCACGCTTAAGGATTTCTCCTCTGTAGCATAATTTAAAAGAGTGATGTAGACATGGAAATCAATGTCTGACAAGGAACGCCAGAGATAATTCATTGGAGATTTGCATAAATATCATTTCTAGGCTTTGTGTCTATGGAAAAGGCACCATTTGAAAATAATTTTACCACGTGCATTCCCAATTATTACACTTGATAAGACGTTGAAAATTATACCCTTCAAAGACAATTAACAACTACCTTTTGAATAACCACGCGAAAGCTGTGGGCCATCCCCTCACCTGCGACAACTGTGAAGGAAGAATCTGCAGAAAATCAGTGTCTGTCACTGGCAGGCGTCTGGGAGCTGTGCTGTGGGCAGAGGGAACGAGGACTTCCCGATTTCACTGGGGGTTCAATTCAACAGGCGTCTGTGCGCATCCGCTCCGTAACAGGAGCCTTTCTGGGTGTGCAGGGGGCCCGGTCAGGACTAACACAGAGCCTCGGCCCTGAAGGCCTTCACCTCCTAATAGCAGAGGTGAAGATCGGCTGCATTTCCTGCAGCGGCAGCAAGAGCACTTACTGTATAAGGGCCACACGAGCCAGGGTCTCCGACGTGGACGACCGGAGAGGAAGGGTCACAGGAGCGAGGGTCTCCGACATGGACGACTGGAGAGGAGCCAGGGGAGTGGCGGGGGAGCTGGACCCCGAGGGCCGGCGGTTCCAACAGGTGGAGGCCCAGGATGCAAATCTAGGGAAGCAAGGAGCAAACACCGTGGACACGTGAAGCCACACGTGTGTACCTGGAAGGACGATGCAGAGCACAGCCAGTCTGGGCTCAGGTGGGGTAGCGCAGGGCACCTGCCCCGAGCTGGCCAGTGCACACGTGTGATGAGTGCACTTCTCCATGCGACTGGTCATTTTCACAGTGCTCCCTTTCCACACTGCGACTCTGTTTCTACGTGACATTCACTCTGAAAGTCAAATAAAATGTCTACACGTGGGGTTCTTTTCTCACTCAAATTTTTATAAAAGCTAAACAGATCTTTAGAAACAAGTATGCATTCTCACTTTTTTCAATCTTTAATAATATATCAGTGATAAAATTATATTCTTCTTCAGCTCTCATCTGGTCATGTACTGAAGCTTCTTCTTAAAGCATCCTTATGTCTGTTTAAAAAGTAGAGAAGTAACAAGTTATTCATGATTTCCGCTGTAGGCCGTTCGGGCAATACACAAGTGCACCAAGTAGATCATGGCCACGTGTCTTCTCCACCTCACCCTTCCCAGACCTTTAAGTAGGACCCTAGTGACGCTACAGTGTGCGTTCTGCTAGCCATATATCATATATATAATGGAAACGTAGTCCTAATACAGCAACTGTTTTGGCCTTTACTTATTTCTAATTAACACTGACTCGGAGACGCTTAAATCACCCTACGTTCTATTGTCCACAAACTGCAACTATAAAAATGAGATAAATGCTCGTTTATCTTTTTCTACATGTACAAAAATTTAGTTTGTGAAAACATTTTCATACACATAAGACTTTACTCAAGAGCATCCAACTTTTTGTAATCTAATGCTTAGAATTTATTTATTTATTTATTTATTTATTTATTTATTATTTATTTATTTTTTAACGTTTATTTATATTTGAGACAGAGAGAGAGCATGAACAGGGGAGGGTCAGAGAGAGAGGGAGACAGAATCTGAAGCAGGCTCCAGGCTCTGAGCTGTCAGCACAGAGCCCAGTGCGGGGCTCGAACCCACAGACTGTGAGATCATGACCTGAGCCGAAGTCAGACGCTTAACCGACTGAGCCACCCAGGTGCCCCTTAGAATTTTTTTAAATAATAATTTGAGATGTGCCTAGGTGGCTCAGTGGGTTAAGCGACCGACTCTTGGTTTCAGCTCAGGTCATGACCTTATGGTTTGTGGGATCAAACTCCATGTCAGGGCTCTGTGCTGACAGTCTGGAGCCTGGAGCCTGCTTCGGGTCCTGCATCTCCTCTCTCTCCGCCCCTCCCTTGCTTGCAATCTCTCTCTCTCTCTCTCTCTCTCTCAAAAATAAATATTAAAAACATAAAAATAAAATAAAACTCTCGTGTATATTTATATAGTCATACACAAGCAGATAGATGGATACATATTTATATGTATTAGAGTTTATCCTCATTTTACTTGGATTCCATATTTAAGAATTCCCCTACTCACTGATATATATTTGTAACCTCCATACACCACTATCCATGGTAATTCCATTGTCACTCTTGGACATACACAGAGCAGAGGCTCTGAGCCACCAGACCCACACATCCTCGGCTAAGGTTCAGTACGATGGTGCTCTGACTTCTTCTCTTAGCTGTCACATGGCAAACTAGGTCCTTTCTGCAGTCTTGTTAGTCCATACTTTTTTAGATTTTTGTGCTTTTTGTTGCTGACTTCACTCTTCAAAATGGCGCACAGCATGGTTCTGACATGCTATAAGTCAAAGAAGGTTGTGATGTGTATTAGATCAGCCTCATTAAGACAGGAGTTATTATAGTGAGGTCGCCTGTGAGTTCAATGTCAATGAGTCAACAACGTATAGTAAATATGATGCCTTTAAACAGGAACACACATAAAATGATTTACATGTTGACTGGATGACAAAAATATTTTGTCCGGGGGCTCTCGAGAATCTAACCCTGTATTTATCTCCTGTGAGATGAACTGTTCCTAATTTGCTGAATCAGTGTTTGTAGCAACCATAGAGGCCATAACTGCCACAAGTAATGAGAATTCATGGTATCTACGTCTATCCATCTATCCAATTACAGTTTCATCTTTTTTCACAATACAGATTGAATTTTAGAAGAGAGATGATGTAAGTTTCTGGTAAAGGGTTTCAATCTTATGTAGTCTCCATTTTTCAACTGGAGTTTCCTAAACTATTAAAATCATATGGTGTTTCTATTCTAAACTACCACTATAATCATTTACATCATAACATTTCCTATAATTGTAGCACTCTTGCATTCTTGTGATAAAGAACAGCTGGAAATACACAACATACCTTTTAAAAAATATTTATGATGATATAAACAAGTAAAACTGTATACATATTAATTTTGCCCAATGGTTTATTAACTACATATAAATAAGCTCATATAATCAGCACTGAAATAAAAAAAACCGGAATACTGGTAGGTAAACAAAAGCCCCTATACTGCCCCTTCCCATTCAAAATCATCCATGTTTACTAAGAAATTGAGATAATCATGCATATACCAAAAGTAAGATGCATGCTTAGAAGAACATCTGAGAAGATCCTCAGCTTTCACCTCAGGCTGATCCCGAGACTCGGCAAGGTTAGTTAAGTCTCAAAGGAGCAGTACACACAACCTTCAAAGATATTAGACAAACTTTGTTTTTGTTTTGCTGATGGCATTCATCAAAATCTGAAAAAGTACTAAACAAATTTAAGCCAAGGGACAGAGACGTCAGAGACCAAACACAATAAGGAATACAGTTTTTGCAAAATACAGTTGTAAAGTCACTAAAAAATTGGATTATTACAGCCTTCAACGATAAAAAAAAATCAATGAACTCTTACAGGGGTGGAGAAGCTAATTTCTGTACCTACCATATTATGTTAAAATATCCAAGTTCCCACAAAAATCACAATGCAAACAAATAAACAAAAAGTATGTTCCATTCAAAGAATTGAATAAGCTACCAGAAGTCCTCCAAAGTCCAGATATTGAGCTTACTAGAAAAACACTTTAAGGGGACTATTATAAATATACTCAGAGATAAAGGAAATCATAAGTAAAAAATTAAAAGAAATCAGGAACACAGTATATGAATATAATAACAATAAAAATATATAAAAATATAAAAAGGAATTAAATAGCAATTCTGGAGGTGAAATGTTTAAAAACTGAAAATTTAAAAATACTAGAAGTGTTCAACAGGAAATTTGAGCAGGGAGAAGAAAGAATCAATGAGCATGAAACTAGGAAAACTGAAATTGAGTCAGAGGATCAGAAAGAAAAAAGAATGAAGAAAGGTGAAGAGACTAAGATACCTGTGGGACACCAAAAATAAAAATAAAAAAAAGAAAAATAATTAACATACACATTTTGGGAGCCCCAAACAGAAATAGAGGGAAAAAAATGCAAAACTGGTTCAACACAAGACAATAAAATAATATAATATGTCACATTAATAGAATGAAAGGAAAAAATACATTATCATCCCAACTGGTGCAGAAAAAGCATTTGACAAAATCCAACACCCTTTCATGATTAAAAATTCACTCAGAAAACTAGGTAGAAGGAAACTTCCTTACGATGATAGAGTATTTTTTAAACACTACAGCAAACACCACACTTGGTGGTGAAAGGATAAAAGCTCCCTCTATAAGAACAGGAACAAGACAAGGATGGCCACTGTCACCAATACTAGTCAACACTGTACAGGGAGTTCCAGGTGGAACAGTAAGATAAGAAAAACGATGAGGGAGAAGAGTTAACATGGAGGGGGAGTAGAGAGACCCGGAGCTTGACTCATCCCTGGAGACAACCTGATAAATATCAACTCATTGTGGACACACAAGAAATTGATTGGAGAACTGACAGAACAAACTGCACAACTAGAAATGGAAAAATGGCCACATCCCAGAAGGTAGGAGCTGTGGAGAGCTGATTCTGGGGAGAAAAGAATTGTGGGCGATGCATAGGGGAGGGAGCCCTGATCACAGAGAGAGAAGTAAGACAGACAGAAAGAGTGAAGCAGTGCACAGGGGTTGCATACAAAAACTCTTCCCCAAAACTAGGGAGAGGGAAAACAAGAGATGCTGAATACCACAAGGTTTTATAAGCAATGGAGCTCAAAGTCTGAAGTTCTGGAAGTCCTCGTCATCGCCAGGGTCCTGCCTGGCTGACGCAGTGGTGCTCCTGTGTGGAAGGAGGGTGAAAACCCGGGAGCAGGCAGCATGGTCTGAGGATCTCCTGGGTCGCATGGGGAGAAACAGTTCCCTTTCTTGTAATGCATTTGTGAGAGGTGGCACAGCCTTGGCAAAGCCAAGAAACTGTGTCCAGTCAGGCGGCTGTCATTTAGAATAGAAGGAAGGATAAAGAGTTTCACAGACAAACAAAAAATAAGGAGTTCATGATCACTAAACCAGCCCTGCAAAAATATTGAAAGGGACTCCTAGAGTGGGAAAGAAAGACCAAAAGCAACAAAGACTAGAAGGAACAGGGAACATCATGAGAAACAAAGACTTTATAGATAATACAACAGCACTAAATTCATAACTATCAATAATCACTCAGAATGTAAATGGACTAAATGCTCCAATCAAAAGACATAGTGAATCAGAATGGATATATAAAAAAAAGACCCATCTATACGCTGCTACAAGAGACTCATTTAGGTCTACTAAATACATTTAGGTCTATCTATCTATCATTCTAGTGGAGATAAAAGGAAAGCCAGAGTAGCCATGCTTACAATATAAGCCATGTTTATATCAGACAAACTATATTTTAAATTTTTTTTCAACGTTTTTTATTTATTTTTGGGACAGAGAGAGACAGAGCATGAACGGGGGAGGGGCAGAGAGAGAGGGAGACACAGAATCGGAAACAGGCTCCAGGCTCCGAGCCATCAGCCCAGAGCCTGACGCGGGGCTCGAACTCACGGACCGCGAGATCGTGACCTGGCTGAAGTCGGACGCTCAACCGACTGCGCCACCCAGGCGCCCCAACAAACTATATTTTAAATCAAAGACCGTGGCAAGAAATGGAGAAGGGCACTGCATCATAATTAAGGGGTCTATCCATCAAGAAGACCTAACAATTGCAAATATTTATGCTCCCAACCCGGTGGCTTCTCAAATATATAAATCAATTAACAACAAACATAAAAAACTCATTGATGATAATACACTAATAGTAGGGAACTTTAATACCGACTTACTACAATGGACAATTCAAAAGAAAATCAACAAGGGAACAATGGCTTTGAATGACACACTGGACCAGATGGAGATATTCAATTTCATCCTAAAGCACGCTAAATTATATCATCCTGGGGCGTCTGGGTGGCTCAGTCAGTTGAGCGTCCAACTTCGGCTCAGGTCATGATCTCGCGGTCTGTGAGTTCGAGCCCCGCATCAGGCTCTGTGCTGACAGCTCAGAGCTTGGAGCTGCTTCAGATTCTGTGTCTCCCTCTCTCTCTGCCCCTCCCCCACTCATGCTCTGTCTCTCTCTGTCTCAAAAATAAATATTTTAAAAAATTAAAGAAATAAAAATAAAAAATAAAATATTTCATCCTAAAACAGTAGAAAATTCATTCTTTTTGAGTGCAGAAGGAATAGTCTCCAAAGTAGATCACATACTGATTCACAAATCAGCCTTCGACAAGTACAAAAAGACTGAGGTCATACCATGCATATTCTCAGACCACAACAATGTAAAACCTAAAGACAAGCACAAGATGAAATCTGGAAAGACTATAAATACATGGAAGTTAAAGAATATTGCTAAAAAATGAATGGGTTAACCAGGAAATTAAAGAAGAAATTAAAAATTACATGGAAGCAAATGAAAGTGAAAATACAACAGTTGGAAATGTTTGGGATGCAACAAAGGTGGTCGTGAGAGGGAAATATATAGCAATACAGACCTACCTCAAGAAGCAAGAAACATCCCAAATACACAACCTAACCCTACACCTAAAGGAGCTAGCAAAGAAAGAGCAGATAAAGCCTAAATGAGCAAAAGTAGGGAAATAAAAATGATCAGAGAAGAAATAAACAATATAGAAACAAAAACAATAGTAGAAGAGATCAAGAAACTAAGAACTGGCTCTTTGAAATATTAATAAAATTGATAAACTTTAGCTAGACTTATCAAAGTGAAAAGAGAAAGTACGTTAATATATAAAATCATGAATGAAAGAGAAGGGATCATAATAACACCATAGAAATACAAACAATTATAAGAGACTATTATGAAAAATCATATGCCTACAAACCACAATCTGGAAGAAATGGATAAATTGCCAGAAACATAAAAACCACCAAAACTGAAACAGGAAGAAATAGAAAATTTGGACAGACCCATAACCAGCAAAGAAATTGAATCAGTAATCAAACACCTCCCAACCTACAAAAGTCCAGGACCAGATGGCTTCCCAGGGAAATTCTACCAGACATTTAAAGAAGAGTTTCAATAGCCTTTCTTCTCAAACTGTTCCAAAAAAACAGAAACAGGAAGAAAACTTCCAAACTGATTCTATGAAGTCAACATTACCTTGATTCCAAAACGAGACAAAGAGCTAACTAACAAGGAAAATTAAAGACCAATTTCCTTGATGAACATGGATACCAAAATTCTCAACAAGATACTAGCAAATCAAATCCAACAGTATATTAAAAGAACACCAAGATCAAATGGGATTTATTCCTGGGCTGCAGGGCTGGTGCAATATTCCCAAACCAGTCAATGTGATACACCACATTAATAAAAGAAAGGATATGAACCATACGATCCTCTCAATAGATGCACAAAAAGCATTTGACAAAATACAGCATCCCTACTGATAAAATCTTCAAGAAAGTAGAGATAGATGGAACATAGCTCAACATCATAAAGGCCATATATGAAAGAGCCACAGCTAATATTATCCTCGATGGGGAAAATCTGAGAGCTTTCCCTTTACAGTGAGGAACAACACAGGAATGGCCACTGGTTACCCTTACTATTTAACACAGTACTTGAAGTCTTAGCCTCAGCAAACAGACAACAAAAAGAATAAAAGGAATCCAAATCAGCAAGGAAGAAGTCAAACTTTCACTATTTGTAGACTGAATTTATACTTTATGCAGAAAATCCAAAAGACTCCACCTAAAAATTGCTAGAACTCATACAAGAATTCAGCAAAGTCACAGGATATAATATCAACATACAGAAGTCTGTTGCATTTCCATACACCAATAATGAAGCAGCAGAAAAAGAAAATCAAGAAATTGATCCCATTTGCAAATGCACCAAAAATGATTAGATACCAGAAATAAACCTAAATAAAAGGTTAAAGATCTGTGTTCAAAACTATACAACACTTATGAAAGAAACTGAAGAGGACACAAAGACATGGAAAAACACGCCATGCTCATTGATTGGAAGAACAAACAGAGCAGTCTACAAATTCAATGCAATCCCTATCAAAATAACATCAGCATTCTTCACAGGGCTAGAACAAATGATACGAAAATTTGTATGGAACAACAAAAGCCCTGAATACTCAAAGCAACCTTGAAAAACAAAAAGCTGGAGGCATCACGATTCCAGACGTCAAGGTATATTACAAAACTGTAGTCATCAGACAGTATGGTAACGGCACAAAAACAGACTGAGATCAGTGGAGCAGAATAGAGAACCCAGAAATGGATCCACAACTATATGGTCAATTAATCTTGAATAAAGCAGGAAAGAGTATCCAATAGACAAAAGACAGTCTCTTCAGCAAATGCTGTTGGGAAAACTGGACAGCGATATGCAGAAGAATGAAGCCAGACCACTTTTTTACACCATGCACAAAAATAATTTCAAAATGGATGAAAGACCTAAACGTGAGACAGGAAACCATCAAAATCCTAGAGGAAAAAACAGGCAGCAACCTCTTTGACCTTGGCCACAGCAACTTCTTACTTGATATGTCTCTGGAAGCAAGGGAAACAAAAGCAAAAATGAACTACTGGGGCCTCATCAGGATAAAAGCTTCAGCACAGTGAAGGAAACAACCAACAAAACTAAAAGGCTTCCTTCTGGAATAGAAGAAAATATTTCAAATGACATATCTTATAAAGGGTTTGTATCCAAAATCTATAAAGAACTTATCAAAGTCAACACCCCAAAAAACAAATAATCCAGTGAAGAAATGGGCAGAAGACATGAATAGACACTTCTCCAAAGAAGACATCCAGATGGCCAACAGACACATGAAAGGATGCTCAACATCACTCATCATCAGGGAAATGCAATCAAAACCACAATAAGATAACACCTCATAACTATCCGAATGGCTAAAATTAACAACTCAGGAAACAAAAGATGTTGGTGGGGATGTGAAGAAAAAGGAACCCTCTTACACTGCTGGTGGGAATGCAAACTGGCGCAGCCAGTCTGGAAAACAGTATGGAGGCTCCTCAAGAAGTTAAAGATAGAACCACCTTACAATCCAGCAATTGCACTACTAGGTATTTACCCAAAAGACACAAAAATACAGATTTGAAGGGGCACATGCACCCTGACATTTATAGCAGCACTATCATAAATAGCCAAACTATGGAAAGAACCCAAATTTCCACTGACTGACAAACGAATAAAGAAGATGTGGTGTGTTTGTTTGTGTGTGTGTGTGTGTGTGTGTGTGTGTGTTCCCCTTTCTCCTCATTCTTGCTAACATCTGTTGTTTCCTGTGTTGTTAATTTTAGCAAAATTATACAAACGCAAACACACGCACTCACACACAATGGACTATTAATCATCCATCAAAAACGATGAAATCTTGCAATTTGCAATGTGAATGAAACTAGAGTACATTATGCTAAGTGAAATAAGTCTGTCAGAGAGTAACAAAAATATCATTATGATCTCACTCATATTTGGAAAATAAGAAACAAAACACATGAACATATAGGAAGGAATAAAAGAGAGAGAAAAGGAAACAAACATATGAGACTCTTTTTTTATGTTTATTTACTTTTGAGACAGAGAGAAACAAAGCATGAGTGGTGGAGGGGCAGAGAAAGAGGCAGACACAGAATCCAAAGCAGGCTCCAGGCTCTGAGCTGTCAGCACAGAGTCCAACGTGGGGCTTGAACCCACGAACCATGAGATCATGACCTGAGCCGAAGTTAGACACTTAACCAACTGAGCCACCCAGGTGCCCCTTGAGACTCTTAAAGATACTGAAAAAGCTGAGGGTTGATGCAGGGAAAGTGGGTGGGAGATGGGCTAAATGGGTGATGGGCATTAAGGAGGGCACTTGTTGGGATGAGCACTGGGTGTTATATGTGAGTGATGAATCACTAACTTCTACTCTTGAAACTAGTATTACACTGTATGTTACGAAGCTAGAATTTAAATAAAAATTTGAAAATAATAAAAAAAAGATGAAAAGTATCCAGTTAGGAAAGGAAGAAGTAATAATATTTCTATTCAAAAATCACACTATCCTACACATGAAAATCCTACACAATCCACAAAACAACTACTAGATAACATACACATTCAGCAAAATTGTAGGGTAGTTGTAGGGGAGACTGACACACAAAAACTAGTTGTATTCCCATACTTAAGCAATGACTAATACAAAAAGGAAACTGGGAAAGAAATTTCATTTATAATGAAACCTAACAGCGGCGCCCAAATGGCTCAGTCGGTGGAGTGTCCAGCTTCGGTTGCTTGCTTTTCAGAAAGTCTGCACCCCCTCACTCCAAGACATCTTTTCTTACCATTGGTTAATATTGCCTGTGCTTGAATTCACATAACTGACTCATAAGGAACAAATTCTTGTGCATTTGTTTTTCAACATGATAATTTTTGATTACTATTCTTGCACATGCCAGAAAATGTTCATGCGTTCTCATGGCTAAATAGCATCATGTTCCACAAATGTAGCGTGTGTTTTTTAAATCATTCTCCTGTTGAAATTTTGGGGTATTTGTAGTTTGTGCCATTGTAAGTAAGGCCACTATGAACACTTTTTATATGTTTTGTGTGTGTGTGTGACATATCTTTTTATTTACCTTGGGTAAAAATTTAAGAGCAAAGTTGCTAAGTTTGAGGTAAGTGTACATTTAACATTATAATAAAGTGCCAGAAAGCTCTCCAAAGCTGTTGCATCATCTTCTACTACCAACAGCAATGAATGAAAATTCCCATTGGTCCTCATTGTTGCCAAATTTGTTTATTTTCAGTACTTTGGGTATTAGGTGGTATCCAAATATAGTCTAATTTGCATTTTTATCATGACTATTAATGTTGAGCACCTTTTCTATGGTTATTGACTTGTGCAGATACATGCATCTGTTGTGAAGTGCTCACTAAAGTCTTTAGTAAATTGTCACAGTCTGTGGCATGCTTTTGCATTTTTCCATTATGGAAAAATACACAAACATAAATTTATCATTTTAACCACTTAACATTATTTCACATTGTATGTTCAATAATACAGATCTATAATTATTTCTATGCATTTGTCTTTTAAATAATTTGGAAAACAAATAGTAGAGTTACAAAAAAAAAAAGTAATAGTAGCCTTCATATCTTCCCAAGTGGTTTCTTTTATTAGAGATCTTTGTTTCTTCATACAGCTTTAACCATGTCAACCACTGACTTTTAGCCTTCATTTCTGATGGGAAATCATCTCTTAATCTTATTGAGGACCCGATTTATGTGATTAGCTGCTTCTCCCTTACTGAATTCAAGCATCTTCTAGGTCATTGGACGGTTTAGTTATTAATTATAATATGTCTTGGTACGGATATCTTTGAAGTTATGCTACTTGGAATTCATTGGGCATCTTAAATCTCTAGATACACGTCTTTTGCTAGAATCAGGAACTTTCTGGCCTCCTTCCAATATTCGTTCTTCTCCTTTCTCTCTCTTCTCCCTCTGGTACTCCCATAATGCACAGTAGTCTTATTAATGGAATGCCACAGGTCCATTATGCTCTATTCACTTTTCTTCATTCTTTCTTTCTTTCTGCACCTCTGACCACATCATTCAACTGCCCTATATTCAAGTTCACTGATTCTGTTTTCTGGCTGCTCCAATGTGTTAAAACTCTCCCTTCCCCACAGAGAATTCTTCCTTTCAGTTACTGTACTTTCCAGCTCAAGAATTTCTTTTTGGTGCTTTTAAAAATTTCATCCCTTTCCTGATAGTCACATTTTAAAAAAAATTTTTTTTTTCAACATTTTTTATTTTTGGGACAGAGAGAGACAGAGCATGAACGGGGGAGGGGCAGAGAGAGAGGGAGACACAGAATCGGAAACAGGCTCCAGGCTCCGAGCCATCAGCCCAGAGCCTGACGCGGGGCTCGAACTCACGGACCGCGAGATCGTGACCTGGCTGAAGTCGGACGCTTAACCGACTGCGCCACCCAGGCGCCCCTTTGATAGTCACATTTTAATCATACGCAATTTTCTTGATTTCTTATAGTTGTTTACTCTTGTTTACCTTCAGCTCTTGGAGAATATTTAATACATTTATTTTAAATTCATCAAGAAACAGACAAAACAATTATAAGATGAGCAAAAGATTTGAATAGAAAGAAAACATACAAATTGTCATTCGGCTTACAAAATAATCCTCAGCATCGTTAGTCATGAAGGAAATCCAAAAAGAAACCACACTGAAATATCACTTCGCAACTACCTGGATAGATAAATAGAAAAAAAGGAGGGTTAAACAACAAGTATTAATGAGGATGTAGGGAAATTGGAACATTTATACATCACTGGTAGGAGTGTAAAATGGTGCAGCTGCTGTGGGATAAAGTTTGGCATTACCTGGGAGTTGAAAATATTCAAATCAAGACTTGTATGATAATGCTCACTGCAGCAATATTCAGAACAGCCAAAGAAAGAAGTGAGCGGAGTGTCTAACAATAGTTGAAGAAACAAAATGTAGTGTATACATACAGTAGAGTACTATTAGATATAAAAGTAAATAAACTTCTGATATATGCTATGTCAAGATGAACCTTGTTCACTTGCTAAGTGAAAGAAGTTTGCCATAAGCAATCCTATGTTTTTAAATTCCATTGATTTGAAATGTCTAGAATAGGAAAATCTATAAGAGATATGAAGTGGACTGTTGGTACCTAGGGATAGGGGTGGAAAAGAGTAAGTCATCATTTAACGGTTGCAGAGCTTCTCTTCGGGGTGACGAAAATATTTTGGAAATACAGAGTAGCTATACTTGCACAATATTTTGAAAGTAATTAATGCTACTAATACACTTTCAAAACAATGAAAATGTCAAACGTTATTATATTTTAAGGCAGTAAAAAAATTAAAACTTCATTTTTTTCTTCATTTTTGAAGTATGTTTCCTACGGGTGCAAGATTTTAGGTTGAGCATTATCTTCTGGCAGATTTTTGAAGACGCCTTTCCATTTTCTTTTTAATTTTATTCTTTAAGAAATATGCTATCTTTTAATTGTTGCTCTTTGAAAGTATTGTGTTTACCTCTATTTCCAACCACTGGCTACTTTGAAGATTTTCTCTTTAACATTTCATACTCATAATTGTATTATAAAGATCCCAACTGTGGTTTGCTTTGTCTTTATTTATTTGTATTTATTCTTCTTGGTATTTACATAAGTCCTTCTTTCTCTGTAACTTTCACCAGTTCTTAAAAATCAATGGACACTGTCTTTTCAAATATTGCTTCTCTTCTCTTCTTCTGAGACTTCAAAGTGTGCACGTGTGTCTGTATGTGTGTATGGTATGTATTTTCTTAAAAGTTGCCATTTGTCTGGGAATGCAAGCTGGGGCAGCTGCTCTGGAAAACAGTATGGAGGTTCCTCAAAAAACTAAAAATAGAACTCCCCTATGACCCAGCAATTGCACTACGAGGCATTTATCCATGAGATACAGGTGTGCTGTTTTGAAGGGACACAAGAACCCCCATGTTTATAGCGGCACTATTGACAAAAGCCAAAGTATGAAAAGAGCCCAAATGTCCCTCGATGGATGAATGGATAAAGAATATGTGGTACATAGATACAATGGAGTATTACTCGGCAATCAAAAAGAATGAAATCTTGCCATTTGCAACCATGTGGATGGAACTGGAAGGTATTATGCTACATGAAATCAGTCAGTCAGAGAAAGACAAAAATCATATGACTTCACTCGTATGAGGACTTTAAGAGACAAAACAGATGAACATAAGGGAAGGGCAACAAAAATAATGTTGTGTGTAACAGGGAGAGGGACAAAACAGAAGAGACTCATAAATATGGAGAACAAACTGAGGGTTACTGGAAGGGTTGTGGGAGGGGGGATGGACTGAATGGGTGAGGGGCGCTAAGGGATCTACTCCTGAAATCATCGTTGCACTAGGTGCTAACTAACATGGATGTAAATTTTAAAAAATACAAAATAAAATAAATAAAACAAAATAAAAAATAAAAAATAAACAAGCAAAAAAAAGCTGCCATTTGTCTGTTTTTATCAGAGAAGGTTTAACTTCGTGCTTGTGGGAAGATACTATTGGGCAAAGCCTCAGTAATTTCATCAAAAAATGAATATGCAGGGTGACCTCCATCTAAGAAGAAGTTAAAATCCCCACTAAACATAAAGTTACAGCTACATTCTGATATTTGGAGGGAGTGGTGCTCCCCTTGCTTCAGATGAGCTAGGAAAGAAGTGAGTTATTCTCACTGGAGGAGTGATTGGCGGTGACCCTTAGGAAGCGTTAGACTTGCTATCCCACAATAGGATTAGGGAGACATGTTCCTGTCAATGACTCACTGTCTGGTGTCTCTTAGTGCTTCATGCACGGGCTGAAAAGCTTCAACCAGAGCCCTTCAGGGATAAAGATCGGGGTCATCTCTCCACCAGCACAAGCCACCTAGACCTGAAGAGATGCTAACTCAACACAAGGAGACTGCAGAACGGATAGCAGGGAAAGAGATGAGGACCAACGGTCAGAATCTCGAGACCCTCTGCAATAGCAAGAGCACGAGCTCATCTTACACTAAATGTCCTGTTGCGGGTTTACACTAAATTGTAACTCACAGCAGTCACGCGGATTCTGGGACTGAATGGAGCAAACTTAATTTGCGAAGTGGAGTCGATCAGCGGAAGGGGTCAACTACCATGAAATGTGTTAGTGTTTCCACCAGATCCCTTCACACTCCTTCTCCTGGTTGTGCAGGTCTCATGCCACCTTCTGCTGGCTCCTTTCCTAATGGCCCACACGTTCAAAATGTATCAGGAAGTAATCTTGGACAAGTAGAACCACTTGGAATAAATGCCTAGAAAGGCACTGAGAGCTAGGATTTCTGCTCATAGTCAGTCCCTGACTGATGGAAGACTATGAAAATCTGGCTTCATTCTTCAAGCCAGAATAAACTCTGGAGTCGGAATACTTCAGAGCTTCTTCAAAATTGAGCCAAGACTGGAACTCCGTGTGAAACAACACCTCTGCTTTTCTTCTTCCTCTTTGTTATCCTGCTTCTCACGGTCCCTTACCAGCCTCTCCTGGGAATTACCTTCTGAACAAATTGTTCTCAGATGTAACTTCACCTCGGTGTCTGCTTGTAGTGACATGATCCAAGACAACCAATTATATGATTTTGTGCTGAAGTATGTGATGAAGTCTAGGAGAATTATGTAACTTGGCAAAGAAAAGACGGATGGCTAAATATAACACCTCTGTTACAACTTGAAGAGTTTTAGAAGAAAGAGTATTTCTAATAACTTATCTATGATCTAAATATATTTTATGAGCAATATGAAATAATGTCACAAATTTTGGTAACTGTTAATGTAAAACATTAAAAAAATCAAAAGAGTCATCACACACACCAATGACTGCTTAATAATCTCCCCTTCAGATAACAGAAGACAAATGTTAGGGGGCATTTTGTAATAGATCTAAACTTCAAGAACTCAACCTCTGTAGCATATGAAGAAGAATGTAGAATCCACACTGTACACACCCATTGAGAATTTCTCCCTTACTTTATTTTTTTTTTTTTTAATTTTTTTTTTTTCAACGTTTTTTTATTTATTTTTGGGACAGAGAGAGACAGAGCATGAACGGGGGAGGGGCAGAGAGAGAGGGAGACACAGAATCGGAAACAGGCTCCAGGCTCTGAGCCATCAGCCCAGAGCCTGACGCGGGGCTCGAACTCACGGACCGCGAGATCGCGACCTGGTTGAAGTCGGACGCTCAACCGACTGCGCCACCCAGGCGCCCCTCCCTTACTTTAAACTTAAGGATTATGTGCAGAACCATTTTGGGTACAGTTGTAGGGTTGGCACATACTCAAGAGAAGTTGTTTCCGTGGTAACCATAACCCTAACCTTGAAGAAGGTGGCAGGTCAAAGACATAAATTCATATCATAACCCAAATAAAATTCACTGAATTTTCCATGAAACACAAAATCAATGTGACCAACATGTCTGATATACTGTTCCTTTATAGGAGACTGAGGCAGTAAATAAAAAGTTAAAGTCAGTCTGAGTTACAACAGTCTCTATCACTTCCCAATCATTTTCAAAATATTGATGCAATAAAAGGGATCTTAACTAGTCCTTAGAGTGTTGTTTCAGAAATAGTATATAAATGTGATCATTTTCCATTTATTTAACAAAAGCTTGTTTGGTGGCTGCTAGACTTCGAGTACTTTGTTAGACGATAGACAAAATAATAAGACAAAAACACTGCTCGAGATCATTGCAGAAGACTGACTGTAATCTTTTTAAAGACATAGCAAGAAATAATCTTCTCATAATTCCCAGATAATTGCCTAATACAGTTCCCAAGTAATCTGGGCGTTTCCAGAAACAAGGGTGTTCGGAGTGAACACAGTCAGTCCCCCACTGACTCACCAGGAGACGCTGCACCAGCGGCTGGTGTGAGCAACACTGAGAGGTGCCAGTCCTGACCGAAAATGAGGAAAGGACAAAGCTCTAGCGGCATCGTCCAAACTGAACTTGGCAACATTTCCTCCAACACCTTTATGCGCTTTAGTTACTTACCATTCACGCGCAACACCTTCATCCATGTCGAGCATACCAGTAAGTCAAACTGAAATACTTTCCACAAGTGATTTCAACTTTCCACAACAATTCCAAAGTCAGCCAAACAGACGGGAGACCTAAAATTATTTCAGGTTCGTGCTATGATGCGTTTGGGGGCCTATCATCTAACAACCGAGAATATAAAAGCCTCAACTCACAAATGACCATCATGTTCTGATCGTTATGTTGTTGTGGCGGATGAACTGCTAAAACATGGAAAGCCAAAATTAAGATGATGGAGTTTGGGAGATCCGTAGAACAATATAGCATTTTTGATGCATTATGTAACTGATAAAATAAAATCTATAGTGATTCGCTAATGGTAATTACGATGACATCTCTCCATCCTTAGGGATTTTTTTAAGCACAAAGTATAGAGCATCAATCCCATGTTAAGAAATTTGGGTCAGACTGCTTAGAATTCTCCTACATGTCAATCAACTAAAGAAGCTGCACTGAATTCTACCTTTTCTTCTACAAGGTGATGGTGTCTCTTTATCAAGTTTTCTTAAAGTTGGGCATAACTACAAAATTATTGACATTAGATGATGATTATATATATTACATTTTTATTTACTTCAGTGTATTCACTAACACTTAGAACAGTGAACCAGCACTGTGACAATGACTAAGGGCATACACAACCAAATCTGGCCCACACGCCTTTGCTTCTGTTAGCACCAGGCATGCCCAGCAAGGGAAATGGACACGTTACAAGATGGGAAGTTACGGGCCCTGTAAGCGGCAGGCTGACCTCTGCACGCTTGCTCAGGTTGGTGACAGAGATATGAGGGAGAAAGCAGAAAAACTCAAAGCTTTTTAAGGCCCCGGCTCACAACCAGCACACTGTCATTTATGCCTTTTTTCTTTTTAAATTTTTATTTATTTATTTTGAGAGAGAGAGAGAGAGAGCAGAGGAGGGGCAGCGAGAGAGAGAGACAGAAGTTTAAGCAGGCTCTGCACTGTCAGCACAGAGCCCTAAGCAGGGCTCAAACTCATGAACCGTGAGATCATGACCTGAGCCAAATCAAGGGAGTCGGACGCTTAACCCACTGAGCCACCCAGGCACCCCACCTAGGCCTTTTTTTACTGGTGAAAGCAAATCACAACAGATTCAGCGGGAAGAACCATAAATCCGTGTGGCAAAAGCTGTGGAAATACATCTCTATCGGGGCAATAACTTAGACTCAAAACAGTAACACTGTCTAAATGATCTTCTCTCCTAGCTCTAATTATTCACTCCCCAGGCTGGAAATAATACATCAAAGCAGGCGTCCTCTAGCAGGACTAACACATCAGCTGGGAGTAGCTGCCTCTCAATGTGTCCCATCACGGCAAGATCCAGGATAGGACGCTGCGATGTTTATTACCAGTCAGGGAAACAACCTTCCAAGTTCTTGTCTTCTCTTCAAAGTAAGAATCTTGGAACCCACCACCTAATTCCTTACTATTCCTTTCTGATATTCCTTCTAAAACATAAAACACTATCTCTTAACTTTGTCTCTTTTGAAATAAAAGATATATTTCCTTAAGAGTTATTTTATAGCTATGGTTAACATATTAGACTGAGCATCAAAATGTATTTGCCGCACCCTCACCCTTCACAAAGGAGGGATCTAACTGGCACGTGCTTGAAACACATCCAAATGAGATGGTGACCTCTCACTGGCGCAGCTCTCCGATCCTATGACAACATCAGCAAGGGTGCCTTGTGAGTACGGTCACTGAATGAACACAGCTGCCGGCTTTTCCTTGATCTCAGCCGGGGGATAAAAATCGTCAATAATAATCATGACTTCATATGGCCTGTTAGTCACGCAACTCAATATTCTTAATCCAAATGCCGGAAATAGAAAATTTACACTTCTCTTACACCAGGTCAGAAGAAGTCTCAAATCAGGTAATAATGTATAAAGAAAAAAGGGGAGGAGGAGAAAATGAGGAAGAGGAGATAACTACATTCTTGAGAAGTCTGAATTCTTCCCCTACTTTTCAGTATCACCCTCCGTACTTACTGAGCACTAAATACATTCCATTATGCAGTGTAATATGTATCTATAGACATTACCTTAGTTTTCACAAAAACGTAAGATATTCAAAACAGGAACAAAGATGCCAGTTATAAGAGTCAGTCAAAGTTTCATTACTTCCCCATTATTTATCAATAATCATCAGTAATCCTATGTTAATTATCAATAACAGAATTCAACAAAGCTAAACTTGTGCTAACCTTCATGAATTTTAGTACCTATATAATGTAAGCCTCACTTAAATTTTTACTCTTATTAATCTTATTACATAGATTACTTAGGTTCTTTTTGTTTTCAAATTTTATTTTAGAAAGAGAGAGAGAGGGAGGGAGAGAGAATCCCAAGCAGGCTCCACACTCAGCACAGAGCCCAATACACCAACACAGGGCTTGATCTCAGGACCCCGGGATCACGACCTGAGCCAAAATCAAGAGTCAGACGTCCAACCCACCCAGTCACCGACGCCCCCTTACTTAAGTTCTTAAACGGATAACTTTCTCTCTTAGCTAACTGGTAAGCCATTCAAACTCCGACATAACCGTCAGAGAAATGGGCTGCGAACGGTGTTACAGAGACTATGGGCAGGTCTCCGGAGAGGCGGTTTAGGCTGGCAGGCTTCCAAATCTCCCTATGGCTCAAAGTTGCTTCAGCCATGGTCACATCCAGGCCTTCTCCTATTCGGAGCTTGGATTTCAACTCCAGTTTATATCTAAATACTTCAAACATATTCAGGATTACTATCTTAAGTCATGATTTGTTCAGATTTACTCGCATTTACCAGTATCTTCGCTCTGCATGAATTAGCACGTTTTATACTTCTTTCTCCTACATTTACTTCTTCTTTCTAAAGAAAGTATCTCAAAAGCCTTCTGAGTTTCTGGGTGTGGTAGGCCTTTGATACGTCTTTATCCCTAATTGTTCATGGAGTCCAGTCTGGCTAGATAATTTCGGGTGAAGAAATATTATTCCTAAAAATCTTGAAGATACTCCTCCAGTATGTTTAGATTGGAATGAAACCATGAGAAGTTTGCTCTCAGGCCAGTTTTTGATGGGTGTTTGATGAGATTCGAGTCCACTTAACCTTAATCTTAGTTTACACAACTGTTATCAGTGAAAGGCATACACTGTTGCCATTCTTTAAGGGAACAGTCACATGAATATGTAAAATACACACACACACACACACACACGTGTTTTGGGTGGACTCAAAAGAGAATGAGCTTTAGAGATAAGCTGGTAACATTTTAGTATCTCTTCCACGTTAAGATGTACATGCTTCGGCAGAACTCTCAACAGTTGGAAGTTATTTGTTCCCTGTGAAATTCAGTTGACAACTGGTAAGATGACTACCGTGCCGTGTGTATGTGTGGGGTGCGCGTCCCACAGCCTCCTGCTTCCTATTTCTTGCCGTGCTCGGTCTACCTCGTGGAGTTGTATCTCACGATCTACTCCTCCTCCCCGCAGACTGGATTCAGCTTTCCTGTGCGACGGAACGGGCAGACATGTCAAGTAGGAGGCCCTGAGTGTCCACGGATCCAAGATAATTTACACACAGCATCAGAAGACGGAGCTGCTCTTTTTCCGTTGTCCTTGGTTTTTCTTGTGAAAAAGCAGATTCGTGTATGCACTAACAAAATGTGGATATAAAATAATGTCATTTTGCATTTTTCCTATGAAATTCATTGATGTATCTGTCAATGCTTTGTGGAGACGGAGGTAAATGGCAATTTAACACAAAGACCTTGGAGGCTTCGGTAACATTCACCGCTTACACTACAACCAGGGCTGGGGCACAGAAAATTTGATTTCCATGAGGCTTCTTATTTAAAATTATGTTTTGGAAAAAATGACTTAATATTGAATCCTCATTTCTTTAATGACAGCTTGGAAAAATGGTGTATTTCAAATTGATTCCATGGAATTATCACTACTGCGCATAAATGTGGTTCATCTATCAACAGGAAATTATCTATCGGCTGAGGATTGTATCACACAGGAATTTTAAGACAGCCTAGGATGAGACATGATCCTCTAAGTAAATTACTGTAATTTAAGCAGAAATACAGACTAGATTTAACGTGGTTGGTCATACTGGCCTCAGACGCAGTACACAACCATAGTAGCAAAGTGGCTGACCTGCTCTGCCTAGATACGACCAGTTCAAAAAATCAGTTGGAAATAATTGAAATAAAAAATTGTAATCTGACATTATACAAAAATATGTATTCAGTTACTTTTCCTAATGAACCTGGTTTTTTAATTTAAAAGTGATGTATTTGCCAATTTTTTTCTTTGGAGCACACCTGAGAACATTACTCGCCAAGTTTGGTATGTGGGGTAAATATAATTCCATTTCCAGTTTACATGTGACAAAGACTTCCAGTCAAATGACTAATTCTTAAACTGGGACCCAAACTCTTTCAGATGTTTCTAGAGCGGCTTAATAGACCAAGAGCTTGCTTGCACACCTGTGAACAAACACCAGCTCCAGCTCCCGGGGGCCTGGAGTTGGCACACGGAGCTGTCCTCTCCTAAGGGGAGGAGAAGAACGGCTCACCGGCCTGAAGGCAAGGATATACTGGAGTACCCCTCCCGGCCCCGCCCTCCCCTCGGTTTTCAACCTCCAGTGACACTTTGTCCTCATGACAGTGTCTCGGGGAAGGAGACCATCTGCCGTGTGGCTACTGGATGGCGGTAAGGGCGGACCAAGATGAATCCTTACCATCTGTCTGTGTGTTGGCCACGCAGGGTGCGGCTCACAGGGGCAAGGAGCCGGCACCCCTGCTCCACACATCACCTCTGACCCCCGGACCCGGGGCGCCCTCACCCGAACCCCTGCACCCCTATACCCGTGGCCCCAGGTGCGCTCACCCGGACCCCGGATCCGGTATAAGCTCACCCACCACCTCGGATCTGAGGTGCCCTTACCTGCACCCCCGGACCTGGGGCACTCTCACCTGGACCCCACACCCCAGGCCCCAGGGCGCGCTCAGCCCTCAGAGCCTGTACCTATTTACTATTCAGGAATGAACATCGGACAGACTGAGTATGTCATCTCCCCGCCTCCTGAGGGCACCTGCGAGACGGAAGGTCACCGTCCGTGACCCGGGCCCCTCTCGTAAATGGTATTTGTGCACGCCAAAACCAAAACCCAAGAAGCCCAGCAAATACACCCACATATGCATGCATATAAACAGCTAAGCCTCTGCTGGGAAGAAAAAGCCATCGGGCACCTTGAAATCACGGAACGTGTCTCAGCACATGCTGGGCAGTCAACTAGTAACCCATCCCACCAGGCGGCAGGTGTCCACAGCCAGAACGCAGTAAACAGTCCGCATTGGGAACAGAACCATAGCATAAATAGAAGGTCAGTTTCCGACACGTAAGTGCATCAGGAATGCAGACTTCACAAGGATTCAAACTCTTGTCACAGGAACGCATAGGCAAAGTGGAACTGAACTGCAGTAGAAAGTAAAAGGCAGTAACTTCCCTCGTGTGCTTGCGATCCTCCAGAATTCCCCAGGGTTTCTTCCTCAAGCATTCCCCAGTATTATATTCAGGGTCAAGGACAGAAATTCAAGGGACTAAGTCACTGGGTGGAAACTCTAACTGGATGGTCATGAAGCTACATGTGCTGGGATCCTTCCAGGTGAATCACTACCGATCAGGTCAGACACACATGTTCCTGGTCTATAGTCACAGTGCCGAGGTGCCTTTCAGGAAATCTGGAACAAGCCAGAATGAGCTCACCTGCATTGCCCTGGAGACCTGGTGGTAAACCAGACACTGCTCCCCGGGGACTGGGGGACCGCAGAGACACATTCCTGCCCAGGCACTGACGGCAGCTGCCACCATCAGGGAAGAAAAGAGGCTCAACTACAGAAAATACATTACTTTACAAGAACACAATGGCAATCAGTCTCTACAGTGTATTAGTGGGAATTTTTACAGAACGGAAATCAATCCACAACTATGTTTTATAATATCACCAATTCTGTTAAAACCACTGATTTGATCTTCCATTTTAAATGCAAAGGATGGGATGAAAACACATACAAGCATCCCTCCTTCCCTTCAGGGTATTCTCCCGCCAAGTTCTTGGCTCTGTTCAAAGAAACACTAGAGGGAAAGATAAACCAGAAGGGAGAAAGCAGGGAAAAACATCAAAAGAAGGAAATGGAGAGAATGAGAAGGAGGGGGCGGTGGGAGGGACAGAGAGAGAGTCGGGGGGTGGGGGGAGAGACAGGGAAGGAGAGAGACAGAGAGGGAAACAGAGACCGAGGATGAGAGACAGAGACAGAGGGAGAGAGACAGAGACAGAGAGAGGGAAAGAGAAAAGACAGGGAGAGACAAAGGGAGACAGAAACAGAGGGAGAGAGACAGAGAGGGAAACAGAGACAGAGGGAGAGGGGGAGAGAGAGAGAGAGAGAGTGAGGGAAAGATTGAGACTGACATGAACACAATCGAATGGACAAATTATGAAACTCACACCACATTATGAAAGAAATTTTAGCCAATCTATATTATTTCAAAGTCAAAAAGAAAAAAAGGACAAGATAAAAATAACATTTCATTAAATGTACACAGTGGAAATATTTTTATTCTAAAAATGCATATTCACATTTTCCTTGACAAGGATTATTTTTATTTATTTATTTACTAATGTATTTATTTATTTTTGAGAGAGAGAGAAAGCACAAATGGGGGAGGGGCAGAGGTAGAGGGAGACAGGATCCTAAGCAGGCTCCACATGGTCGGCACAGAGCCCAACGTGGGGCTTGAACTCATGAGCTGTGAGATCACGACCCGGGCCGAAGTCGGCAGCTCAGCGGACTGAGCCACCCCGGCGCCTGGACAATGATAATTTTCTTAACTGCATGTAGTACAGTGTCCAGGGTATGTAGCTGTTGCCGACCGCCTCCGCACAAGGGCGTCAACGCCGAATGTGTGCCCGGCTAAGTACCATGTTGTTTGGGTTAATCTCCCTACTGGAAATAAAGCCGAACTTGAGGACTAGACTTCATGATTATCCTGAACCGATGGAAGGTTTGAAAGTCCTGAGAAAGCAAGGACTGTCAAAATCTTCGTGCTGAGGGTGGAAGATACAAAACAGGCTAAACTCAGGAGCGCTTTACGAGTGACTCGCGCGCTCACACAGAGACCTGTACCCGACAACGTGTGTGCCTACTACACCCTGTGCACCAGGATATACGAGCTTGGTTTCACGTGCCTGGAAAACTCTTAATCACAACAGAAGCAGCCTGTCAGAAATACCGAGAGTCTGGAAAAATGAGTACCACAGATTTGTAGTAATGATTGAAGAGAATTTTTCATAAAATATTTTTTTGGGTATTGTCTTTCTTCCACTTCCTTGTGTATGTGTTTGTAAACATACCTAGCTATTTTGACCAGTTCCTAACATAGAACGTGACTGAATCAAAAAACGCCTTTATTTTAAAAACTAATGTTAGGATTAGAAATATAAAAACAAAAACAAAAACACAAATGTGGGATATATGTTTTTTGAGACAAAGCATTTGTCTTTACTGCATATGAGAATCACAGAAATAGAACATTTCTTTTCCAATATTTATTAAAAATAGTAAAATGATATATCCTTTGTAAGAAACTGTACCACTAAATCCGTGCACTCTCACGTTAATGCAAAGCTGCATTTTCATTCATTAATTGCAAACCTAGTGCTTGAACTCAAGGTGCAAAGGAAAATGGCTCCTACAGAGGGAGAAGCATAGACTGTCCTCAAAAACAGTGGTTCCATCTGAAGATAGACTTTAAACATATTTATTCTACCTTTTCTTTTTTTTTAATATGAAATTTATTGTCAAATTGGTTTCCATACAACACCCAGTGCTCATCCCAACAGGTGCCCTCCTCAATGCCCATCACCCACTTTGCCCTCCCTCCCACCCCCTATCAACCCTCAGTTTATTCTCAGTTTTTAAGAGTCTCTCATGGTTTGCCTCCTTCCCTCTCTGTAACTTTTTCTCCCCCTTTCCCTCCCCTATTCTACACCTTTTCTTCTTTAAATAGAAGAGCCAAAATAGCAGAGATTTATTTACCTTTTTAGGATCTATACAATGGTAGCTTTTAATGTTTTCTCTTACTATAAACAGCATCCTTTCTAGGGTAACATGTCTTATATTCCAGTTCAGAGTCCACTGTCCCTTATGGGGGTATTTCTCATATATGAAGTTCCCAACCCCCAACACAGATGTCACAGATCACACCCATGATATGAGAACACTGGAATGGTTTATGTTGTGCACTGTACCCACCTGATTTTTTGTTTGCAAAAGTACGAGAAATACAAGAAGACTTGATATTTGTTGACCTCTTAAATTCCAAACACAGGTCATCCTTTTTTACCCTGAAAACACTCCTATTTCTATTACCTATCGGATATCAGGTGTTCAGAAGTCAAAGGGCCTGCTCACGACAGCATGCAGCATAAGAGGACACAGAAGGATTCCAAAATCAAGTCTGCAGAACTACAGATACCATTTAATCACGCAGTGCAGAGTAACAGGAATTTTTATCTTGGATAAACATACATTTGACTTTTTTTTAAGTTTACTTATTCATTTTGAGACAGAGAGAGCACAAGTGAGGGACAGGCAGAGAGAAGGAGAGACAGAATCCCAAGCAGGCTCCACACCATCGGCACAGAGCCCGAAGCGGGGCTGAACTCACTAACTGTGAGATTATGACCTGAGCCGAGATCAAGAGTCAGACGCTTAACTGATTGCACCATCCAGTTTGACTGTTAATCCACAGATTAATTTACACATTCTCAATGCCAATTTTCTCATCTTCAAATGAATATGATGTTTTCAAACAGGTGAACACTTGTTTTTTTTTTAAAAAAAAATAGCAAATCATATGTAAATACAACTTCCCAGACAAATGAGGACAACCAGCAGTGAAAGAGTGTAAATACTAAAAGCAAACTTTCATACCCACAACCATATATGTGGTCAATTCAGAAGCAGTAAGGAAGTCACCGGGACATAGCTCTCCAGTATCTCGTAAAATACAAACGGAATAAAATCACATTCTGGGGTTGCCAAGACATGATGTCAAGTTTTTTGGTGATCTCTGCAAGTCTTATATACAAGAACAGCAAAAAGGTGTAGAGAAGGGAGACCAGCGGAAGGCAGCCTACAGGTGTTCAAAGCTGCACTCCCGTGATGTCATGTGACACAAGATAAGGCAGATGCTGCCTCGCTGGAATGGGACACAACTCACAAACACACCCTCGTGTCCTGACGCTCTTCTAGCATACGGGGACATTTTTGTAATCGTACTAGTGAAGAAAGTTTTAGCGCTTGGATACCAGAAAATGACCTTTAGTCTATCAAATACATTTGAATAAAATTAATAGTATTGAAAAGTGAACTGCACACAAAAAATACTGACCTCATAAAATTTTAAATATTTTAACATATTGCTGCTAAGCATACAAAAACACAGATCTATACATAAGATTTATTGAGACTGAAATAAGTTTTGCTCAATAGACTCTTCAAAATTTCTTAAATTTCTCTAAGTTAACATAATGTTGTTTTCCAAACCTTTTTATTTTTTTTCGAACGAGAGGCTTTTGTTCTATGGTGTTTTACTCTACTCAGATCAGATGTTGGATCCGGTGACAATTAAACACCTGTGCTACATAGCTTTGTGCTGATTCAGTGTGAAAATTCCAGATTGGCCACACGTCCTCATTAGAACTAACGAGAACTTCATGGCTGATTCTCTATGTGCCAGGCTGTCTGTTGCTCCCTAGTGTTCAATAGCCCTTAAATTTTCCTCATTTCTTACCTGTTGTGCCACCTGCTAATAATTGAATTACTCCATCTGCTTCTTGCACACACTTGAAAGAAGAAGCGGTTTCTCATGTACAGCACTGAACTTCAGCACATGCTAGAAATACACACAAAACCATTTTAACATTCTTGTCTGGTGTTATTTTTTGAAGTTATTAATATTAGCTGAAAAATTCTTTATACCTTGAAATTGTCAGGTTTGAAATTTCCTCTGGGAGAAGGATGTAATGTGGTTGATAGGTGAGACATAATTTGAATAATTTGGAGATATTTTCCAGGTCAGAATATTTACTTTCATTTTTATGAACTATTTGTTTTGTGACTGACTGGGTTATATCTTTGTCTTTCATAAAAGAAAAGGTTCATGAAGATCAGAATATCATATCCAGATCAGTACTGCACCCCTGTGGCCTGACACAGGGTCAGGTTCAGAGGGTATCTACACTTTTTCAGCTTTGCTAGGTTATCCTACTAAAAAAATATTTTTTATATTAAAAATATATACTGTAGTGGTGCCTGGGAGGCTCAGTCAGTTAAATATCCGACTTTGGCTCAGTCATAATCTCACAGTTCTCAGGTTTGAGACCCGTGTCAGGCTCTGTGCTGACAGCTCAGAGCCTGGACCCTGCTTCGGATTCTCTCTCTCTCTCTCTCTCTCTCTCTCTCTCTCTCTCTCTCTCTCTCTCCTCTCTCTGCCCCTCCCTCATTTGTGCCCTCTCTCTCTGTTTCTCTTTCCCTCTCTTTCTCTCAGGAATAAAAACATTAAATTTTTTTTTTAAATATACATATACTGTGAATAAATGATGCCTCCAGGCAGTACTTGGTAGGACTGAATACTGCCTGGAAGACCAAAGCTCCCCCTTAAACTACACACATCTATTCAGAAGCACCAGACGATTCCAGAAAGGATGGTGTTTAAGAGGAGAGAAATTCCAAAAAGGCCAGAAGCGTTTAGAGGAACACTGGGAATCTATCACTGGGCTGGTGTGCTTCCATCCACCCTGGGCACTGCGGAGGCTTAGACTTGGAGTGGGGTTGCCCATCGGTCATGTAGTGAGTTGGGGAAACAGGTGGACTGGACGCCACAGAGTTAAGGCCAAGCCTCTGAAAAACATGGCCTGAGAGCCTCGTCATAGAGCTCACTAGAGGCTGGGCCTGAGGACCGAGTCAGAGGAAAAGCCCGAGGGGAAACGGAAACAGGAATGCCAAACGCTCTTCTGTCTGGCCCCCGACCAATCTTCACCAGGGAGTGGCACCTGCCATCTTACTGCAGCTTAACTTGCAAATCTGTGATAGGAAGGACGTTCCACACATCTTCAGGCGCTGATTGCCGACTTTCGTATTTTTATGTAATTATTTTTCAAAGTGTGCATTCAGGTTTTGTCTGCTATTAACTTAATGCAACTTTTTGTGTTATAAATGTTGACTTTCAGGGAGACAAGTCCGACAAAATGAAACAAATACATCACAAACATTATAAAAGTCATAAATTATGGGACAGTATTTCTCATGAATACAGATGGAAAATCCTGTCTTGTATGAAGTTTAAAAATATTGATTCCATTAAATACAAAAAAGTTAATGAATCATGACCAAATGAATATTATTGTACAAGTGGTTTAACATTAAAAAGTTAATCTTTGTGACTCAACATTAGTAAAAAAAAGAAACATTAATCACTTAGGTCCCAAAAATGGATTTGACAAAGTTCTAAACTGACAAAGCAGGAATAATAATACATTGTTAATATGGTAAAAATTTATCTATAAACATCTATAGAAAACCTGTACTAGACAGTGAAATAATGAAGAAATTCTTCCTCAGAACAGGAACAAAAAAGGATGTCTATCATCATGATTTCAAAGGAAAAAAACGAACATTTAAAGAGAATACTACTTACAATAGCATTGAAACTATCACATATTTAGGAATAAACCTAACAAACATGTCCTTTATCTCATACATAAAAATGTGAAAAAAATATTATTTAAAGAAATTGTTGAAAGAATAAACTAAAAAAGATAGACACTATGATCATGGACAGTGGGGATATTATTCCCCTCCCTCAAATTATATACTTTGAGAAAGCCAAATAAAGTTCTGTAGTGTGTGACTGTATTTGTTTGTGAACATACAACTTTGTTCCTAAAATCCATGTGAATAAACAAAGGGTCTATTAATAGCATAAAAAAGAACTACACATTTCTGTGTAGAACAAGTATAAATCAGACTACCAGGTGTCAAACCCAAGTTAAATCTGTTAACATTGACCAATATGTGACTGACAGAGGGACAGAGAACGTCCATCAGTGAAAGTACACAGAGGATTCATTCTTGGGCCACATGTAGTTGGTCACTTGAGGAACAAAAAATGAGACACTTCAATGAAATAAAAAGTACGGTCTTAGTAACAAATGGTACTGGGCTAGACATCAATATGAACATATATGTAAATCCTTATCCTTGTTAGGCATCAGGAAAATACAGAAGAAAGCTGCAATAAAACGCACCTCCCCACCCCCACGCCCGACCCCGTGGAAAACAGAATGACCAAAGTAGAGAAGTCAGTAAATACCAAGTTTTGACAACAATGTGCTGCAGCTCAGGAGCCCTTTACTGCAAAGAGCCACACTGATGAAGCCACTTTGGAAACCTGCACTAACTACAGGGTGAACGTGTCCCCACCCTCGCTGCAACAGCATCCTTCCTGGGTGCATGGTCCACTCTAATGTTTACACGTGTTTAAAACAGATGTGCGTGCATGTATATTATGAATGTTCACAACATCACTATTCACAAGAGTTCTAGAGGCAGACCCCAAAACGCCTATTAACAGGAGAAAGAATGGTGTATTTGGATTACTCATAAAGTAGATTTATCTATACAGCAAAGGAAACAAATGAGTGGTAACTTCCAGCAGCATATGATGTCACAAGCAAAACATACACTGAAATACAGCAGTCCCCCATCCACGTTTCCGTCACTGGTGGTCAATCATTCACACAAGTTTTATTATAGTATATTGCTATAATTACTTAATTATTGTTGTTCTCTTACTATACCTCTTACAATTTATAAACTAAGCCGTATCATAGGGATACCTGAAGAGCAGAAACCATAATCTATGTAGAATTCCACACAGTTTGTGGCCCCAGGCATCTACTGGAGGTCTTGGAACCTATCCCCCATGGATACGGGGAACTACCGTAAATGAGACACAAAGGAGTACATAATGTAAGAGGCTGACCATATCAAGCTTGAAAACAGACAGAAAAGATAAATGCCATTAGATATCAGGAAAGTATTCACTTTTGTGTGGACAGTGGCTGGAAGATAACAGGAGTGGGGTGTCTGTGGTTTCCACACAGGATGGCATTATGCAATCACTGTATTGACCTTTAATCTAAAGGTCTAAGAAATTTAATCGAAGAAATTATATGTGTGGATTTAGGTGTATGATTTTATGATGTTTTCTGTACCCCCCGACTTTTATTCCATTTTTCTTTCTACTTTATCTCATTCTTGCCTGTCTTCTTTTGTACAATATGAATATTTTTCAGAATTCTATTTTTATTTGCTATTTAGCCATAACATATTGCATTATTTTTCTATGTACAAATGTACAAAACCAAGAGTGAACCCTAATGCACAGTATGGACTTTGGATGATGGTGTGTCAAAGTATATTCATCGTTTGTAACAAATGCACTAATCCAGCCGGCTATGCTGACGGGGAGGGGGGGCTGTGCATGCGCGGGGTCACAGGGTGTGTGGGAGATCTCCATACCACCCTCCTAATTTTACTTGGAAGCTAAAACTGTTCTAAAGATGAAGTCTCTACACTGAAAACAAATTCCCAGACAAACCTTAGCCTGGGATTCCCTAAGTAACAGTGCAGATCACCTGCAGTTATAAAATGTCAATAAGATATTAACTAATGCGAGTATTTACCAAGTCTGGTATCTTATAAGCCTAACTTGCATAACCACCAACATAGCTAAATGTTATCATTCTCACTTTATATATTTAAACTACTATAACAACAACAAAAAAGACCCCAGGACACTTAAATAATTTCCTCAACTTGACCCACAGAGCTAATAAATTACACAAATTGTATTTAAAATCAGCATTCTGCTGGGGCACCTTCATGGCTCGGTCAGTTAAGCGGTTAAGTGCCTGACTCTTAATTTTAGCTGAGGTCATGATCCCATGGTTTGTGAGACGCAGCCCCACATCTGTCAGTACAGAGCCTGCTTGGGATTCTCTCTCTCTTTCTTTCTCAAAATTAATAAATAAGCTTCACAAATTTTAAATTAAATTAAATCAGCATTCTTCTCTCACAATATGTTTTCTTACGTAGCTAATTAAACTACAGAAAGAATTCTATTTGTAACTCCGTTGATGAGATCATGCATAATTGGTTGGCTATAAAAAAGTATACTTTTTAGTCACCCTGTACAGCCGAACTATTTTTTTGAGGAATTCTTCCAAATTCAGTTACTTAAACAAGTTAGACACTTGGTCATACATCATAATGTGTCTTAGGTAATTTAGAGGGTAATCACACAAAACCAATGGTTATTTCTTCTTAGTTAAATATAATCTGATAACCAATAGTGTGAAGACCGTCTGCTTCAAAGTTGAAGATCACTTACAATGCAAAACATTTTCACTTAATGCAAGCGTTCCAGTTAATGAAAAGCACACTTGTGGCCCACAGGGTCAGCTTATAAAATGACACACTGTTTTGTCTTCAACGTATTTCATGTTGTGAGGCACCTGGGTGGCTCAGTCGGTTAAGCATCTGACTTGAGCTCAGGTCATGATCTCACGGTTCATGGGTTCGAGCCCCGTGTCTGGCTCTGTGCCGACAGCTCAGAGCCTGGAACCTGCTTTGGATTCTGGGCCCCTCTCTCTCTGCCCCTCCCCCACTCGTGCTCTGTTTCTGTCTCTCAAAAATAAATAAACATTAAAAAAAATTTTTTAAGTGCTTCATGTTGCAGTCAATCTGCAACTTTTCTTTTCCATATTCACAGGCCTGCAGAGCCCAAACTTTCTACAGTGAGGATGAGAATAAAATGGAATTTCTGATGTGAGTATTTCGCACATTAAGTAGTACATACATTTTAAAGTGTGGCTTACAACTACTTAAGTGAATTATCAATGACCATAAATTAAGTATGAAATGAAAAAATTATATGTACAATTTAAATTAGCATTTGAATGCTGATATTAAATCATACTTCAATCTCCTTTTCCCAAAAATTAATTAGCCTGCCTTTTTTAAAAGCATCTTTAGGGGCGCCTGGGTGGCGCAGTCGGTTAAGCGTCCGACTTCAGCCAGGTCACGATCTCGCGGTCCGTGAGTTCGAGCCCCGCGTCAGGCTCCGGGCTGATGGCTCGGAGCCTGGAGCCTGTTTCCGATTCTGTGTCTCCCTCTCTCTCTGCCTCTCCCCCGTTCATGCTCTGTCTCTCTCTGTCCCAAAAATAAAATAAAAAATGTTGAAAAAAAAAAATTAAAAAAAAAAAATAAAAAAAAAAAAAATAAAAGCATCTTTATTAGAGATTTTGATATTATTTAAAATTAAGTTTCTCTGGGGCGCCTGGGTGGCGCAGTCGGTTAAGCGTCCGACTTCAGCCAGGTCACGATCTCGCGGTCCGTGAGTTCGAGCCCTGCGTCAGGCTCTGGGCTGATGGCTCGGAGCCTGGAGCCTGTTTCCGATTCTGTGTCTTCCTCTCTCTCTGCCCCTCCCCCGTTCATGCTCTGTCTCTCTCTGTCCCAAAAATAAATAAAAAATGTTAAAAAAAAAAAAAAAAAAATTAAGTTTCTCTGCATCATTTATATTTCAGATCACAGTTTTAATTTCTCTCAGTCACACTGGGAGGTTCTCGTTTTAGACGCAGGTAATGTGCAGCTCTTTCTTTAGAGAATAAAGCTTGAAACATCACTATTTCTTACTTTCTTCAACATTACCAAATTGATTGTAAAATTCCTTTAAGCTTTTATACGATTTACCAGCTTAAAACGAGTCCTTCTGGTACAAAAGGAACTAGCAAAAGCTTGTACAAGATCACGGCCTGAACCTGAGGTGTAGCACTTTAGCTTGTGATGTCATAAGCCGTTCAACACACTGAAAACCCTCCGGCTTCTGGGTACAGACTCGTGTCACCCGTGATGCTGGTCGTACGGACATCTGGCAAGGAAATGTAACCTCGTCACTGCAGTGCCATGTGGGTAATGCCCGGGCACAGAGCCTTCCAGCACACAGTGGAGAGCTCATTCAGCATAACACAGTCATGCCTCCTACCAGCCTGAGAGCCCAACAGCTCACTGTCTGCTGAACACACTGCCTCTCGGACGCAGAATGAAACTAAACTAACACTACTGAGCACTGGCTTGGAGAGTAGAAGCCTTTTAAACTAAAACACTTGTTTCTAATCTGGAAGGATTTGTCGAGGAGTAAAGTAGTTTGTGTTTGTTAAGTTCCCAGGCAGAGGCAGGAGACAAATAAAGTGTTGATGAAAGTGCTATTATGTTGACGATTTTTCAAGATCCAGGTTTCCATCAGTTTTCTCAACCACTCAGCTTTCACAAGTGACAGGCCTACAAATTATAAACAAGACACTGGAGGAGCGTGTCAGATGCCTGCATTCAAAGGTGAACATTTGAATTTTAGCTGCAAGGTACTTTCATTATAAACAACTGTATTTGTGTGTGTGTGTGAAAAGGAATACAAGCTTTTTTAGAAAGACACAAGTGTGCGTGCACACATTTTTACACACAGATACTGTCCCCTGACCAAGAGCAACTACTTGCTCAGGTAGGAAATTGGGTAAAATGTGGACCGTATGGCACTAGCTGTGTACTGAGTTATGGAGGTAAGAAGAGGGAATGTTCTAGAGCTCTACAGCGACACACGTACAGCTTCTAACTGTTGCTGAGAACCTGAAATCCTGGTGGCGGTGTCGCAGCAGGACCCTGGCAGCGCCCGTGCACTCTCCAGGGGGTTTCTGGGACAAAGGAAAGCTGGCTGTTAACAAGGGCTTTGTGGAAACCAAATCTAGGGAGCTGGGGATACTCAGAATTAAATATGTTCAATGTAGTGAGTTTCATTTTTCTATAACTAGCTTTTTTGAAAAAAATATTCTGAATATACAGAAAAGAGTTGTTTTCATGGTGGCCAAAGTTTATTGGTTGCTAAATATATACCCTACACATTTCAGAAATCTTTGATCTTTATAACAGCTCTATAAAGTGGACACGATAGTGATTTCTATTTTAAAGACAAAGACTCTTAGGGAAACATTGGATGAGGGCTTGCCTAATGGTCTAGATTTTCTGTGTATCAGAACTAGAATTTAGATCCATGATTATTCCAGAGCCAGGACTCTTAAAAACTACGCTACAAAGACCTCCAGAAGGATTAAACGGACATGCTATTCCCTATTCTTCCCACTAAATATAGCAAATAATGCTGGCCATTATGATATATATATTTATAGGTTATCTCTATCTATTATCTATCTATCTATCTATCTATCTATCTATCACTCTATCTATCTACCTACCTATCTATCTATATTAAAAGGTTCTCTGGAAGGTGTACCCCAGGGAAGGACACCAGGCTGATTTTCCTGGGTATTCCTTTTGACTCATATATTAGAGATGTAACAGAAGAAACCAGTTGCCCAGAGATTCCAGTGGGCACTTACAGGAAAAGGCCCATCAAAGGACTAGAGAAAAGAGCAGCCTGGTGATGTGGCAAACGTTTAGAAAACAATTCCTCCAATCCAGATAAATATCACAGAAAAAAACTCCACCTTCACCCACAACCACAAAGGCCAAGTGGGGAGTCTCTGCTTCCGTATTCATGAAGATGTAATGAGGTGCCCATCACACAATCTACAGACAGATAGGGGTGGTACACATCCCAGCTGGGGGTAAAAGCCAACTACCTTAAGGGATCTGTTGATGCCCAAGGGCAGCCAGAACCTCCTGCCCCGCCCAGCACTAACCAGGACCCTTCTAAGTCTTTGGAGCCTGAGCAGGGACGATGACCTCTGTGCCCTCCCAAGTAAGGAATTGGCCACAGCAGCGTCAGAGGAAAGCAGCTAAAACACAAGGTCTAAAAATGATACAGAGAACCTAATGCCCAAAATATGCCATTTTCAACTTAAAAATCACATGTCACAGCAAAAATCAGGAAAATCTCAAAGTGAAAGAAAAAGGACAATCAAGCAATACCAATGCAGAGACGATAGAGAGGTTAAGATGATCTGAGAAAGACTCTAATGCAGGTATCACGAATAGGCTAAAAAGAGCAGTTACAAAAACACCTGAAACAAAGGAAAACACAGAAAATCCCAGCAAAGAGACAGTCGTGAAAAAGAAGAACCCAATGCAAATACATGAACTGAAATAGGAACTCGGTGAATGGGCTGGAGAGCACGATGCAGAAGACAGGAGAGCAGGAATGAGTCAAACAACAGAGAGAAAATAGTGGGGGAAATGAACAGACAATATAACAAGATACCAACCACCACAGTCCTGGAAGGACACTGGGGAGTGCCTGAGATACACTAGCAGGAATAATGGTTAAAACTTCCCCAATTAGGCAAAAGAATGAACCTACAGATTCAAGTATGAGTAAGCCCCAAACAGCACACCTGAAGAGATTTCTACAACGTCAAGCTGGAATTCAGAAAACTGGACAAAGGAAAAATCCTGAAAGCAGGAAGACAGAAAGGACAACTTGCCTCATATGGGAACCACCGTGTGACAGGACCTTCTCAGAAGCCATGGAGGGTAGGAGGATTTGCACAGTGTTTTTCAAGTGCTCAAGGAAAAAAAGAAGTGTCAACCCAGAGTCCTATATGCAATGAAAATGACCTTCTGTAATAAAAGGGTTATCAAAACATCATCAAATGGAGGACACCGGATATAATGTGTCATCATCAAACCCACCTTAAAGGAATGCCTGAAGGAAGTTCTCTAAACACAAAGAAAACAATAAATTAAGGAACCTAGGAAAAGTTCTCTTTTCAATAAGAAAAGAAGCACATGGCTAGGAAACCTGAAAAAATACAATGGACTGTGCTTTTCCTCTTAAATATTCTAAATTATGTTTGACAGTTACATCCTCTGATGTGGTTTTCAATGAATGTAGAGAAATATTTAAGATAATTATATTATAAAATGGATGGTTTACAACAGGATGTGCAAAGAGGTAGTTTCTATATACTTCACTCATTCTTGGGAATGACCTGACCTTTAGACTGTGATGTCTATGTCCCCATCTATATCTATGGGTCTATGTCCCCCACCTATATCACCTAGAGTGACTATTTAGAAAACTATATAGGGGCGCCTGGGCGCTCAGTCAGTTGAGCGTCTGACTTCAGCTCATGTCATGATCTCAAAGCTCGTGGGTTCGAGCCCCGCATCGGACTCTGTGCTGACAGCTAAGAGCCTGGAGCCTCCTTCGGATTCTGGGGTCTCCCTCTCTCTCTGCCCCTCCCCTGCTCATGCCCTGTCTCTCTCTCTCTCTCTCTCTCTCTCTCTCTCTCTCTCTCTCTGTCAAAAATAAAAAATAAACATTAAAAAAATTTTAGAAAGCTATATAAAGAAATACACTAAAAACTACTGTGATAAAACAAAATGGATTTCTAAAAACTAGTTAGGAAACCCACAGAAAGGCAGGAATAAGAAAACAAAAGTAGAAAACAAAACGAACAGGCATAAAACAAACAAAAAAAATGGCAGACTTAGCCCCAATATATGAATAAAAATACCTTAAATGTAATGATGCTTCAAAAAATACAAAATGATAAAAACTCACCCAATATGAAGTAGAGAATTTAATAGCCCTATCAGTGTTAATGGAACTGAATTTACATTTAAAGTTCTCTCTAAAGAAGTCCCCAGGCCCAAGTGATTTCTTTGAAGAATTCTACCAAATGATGAAAGAAGAATTAAAAGCAATTCTAGAAACAGAAGGATAAACTCCCTAGTTAATTTTGTGCAGCTGTGATTATGGATTATCCTAAGACCAAATCAGACAAATATAGTACAAAAACAACAAACAAAAACCCCCACAACTATGGACCGATATTCTTCATAGTTAAAGACTCAAAAACACTAGCATATAAAATTCACAAACACATAAGAAGAATTATACTCAGTGCCCTAGTGGTGTTTATTCCAAGGAGAAAAGCCTGCTTCAATATTCAAAAATAAAAGTAATCTACCACATTAACTGGCTAAAGAAGAAAAGTCACATGATTTATCAAATGATGCCTAACCAGCACTTGACAAAATCCAAAATTCACTCATGATAAAAACTCTAAAACAAGTCAGACTAGAGAGAAACTTCAAGTTGATAGCAATTACCCATGGAAAATCTACAAGTAATATTACTGGTGAAAGACTGCTATTACCTTAAATTGGAAATAAGACAAAGTTATCTGCTCTCACTATTTTTATTCAACATAGTGTGGAAATTATAGTTGGTGCAATATGGCAAGAAAAGGAAATAAAATTTATGCAGATCAGTAAGGAAGAAATAAAACTGTTTCTATTTGCAGATGACATGATTTTCTACGTAGAAAATCCAAATGAATCTACAAACTCCTAGGCCTATTAAGTGGTTCAGCCAAGTTGTAGGATAAAATATATACTAATCCATTATATTTCTATGTAAAAGCAATTAACTCATGGATACAGAAATTAAAAATATAGTAACATGTACAATCACTCTAAAAAAAGAGAAATTAGGTGTAACTCTAATAAAATGTGTGCAATACTGAAAACCACATAACACTGATGAAAGAAATCAAAAAAGATATAAATAAATGGAGAGACCCACTGTATTTATGTTATTGGAAGTATCAACATAATAAATATGTCAGTTCTCCCCAAACTGATATGCAGGTTTAATGCAGTTCTTATTAAAATGCAACAAAGATTTTTGTAGATACAGACAGAATTGTTTTTGAATTTATATGGTAATAAAAATGTTCTACACTTGTTAAAACCTTGAAAGAGAATAAAGTGGGAGGAATTAGTCTACCCAAGGTCAACACGTATTCTATAGCCACAGCAATTAAGATTGGGAGGTACTGGCAGAGGGATAGACACATAGATCAATGGCACAAAATATTTATTAGAAATAAATGCACAGAAACATGCCAACTAATTTTTAACAGTAGTGCAAAAACAGTTCAATAGAGAAATAATAGCATTTTCAGCAAACATTCAGGAACAAGCTGAAATCCATGGGTGAAAGAAAAAAGTGAACTAAAATCACATGCTTTACACAAAAAATAACTCAAAATGGATGACAGACTTAAATATAAATACAAAACTATACAACTTTTAGAAAATGATTACAAAATCTCCAGGATCTAGACACTTCAAGTCTCAGACACTTCACACCAACACCAGAATCCATCAAAGAAAATAATGACAAAATTGACTTCACCAAAATTAAGTCTCTCAAAGTTTGAAAAGCAACCTACAGGTGGTGAGAAAATATGTGCCAACCAGGTATCTGACAAAGAACTTTTATCTACACAATACATGAATGAAGATAAAAAAGTATAGATTTGAAGGGGCACATGCACCCGATGTTTAACAGCAGTGTTATCAACAACAGCCAAAGTACGGAAAGAGCCCAAATGTCCATCAATGGATGAATGGATAACAAAGATGTGGTAGATATATGATGGAGTATTCCTCAGCCACAAAAAAGAATGAAATCTTGCCATTTGCAACTATGTGGCTGGAACTAGAGGGTATTATGCTAAGCAAAGTAAGTCAGAGAAAGGAAAATACTGTATGATTCCACTCATATGTGGATTTAAGAAACAAAACAGATGAACATAAGGGAGGAGGAAAAAAAGGAAATAGAGAGAGGGAAACAAACCACAGGAGACTCTTAACTCCAGAGAACAAACTGAGGGTTGCTGAAGGGGAAGTGGGTGGGGGAATGGGCTAGATGGGTGATGGGCATTAAGGAAGGCACTTGGGATGAGCACCGGTTGTTACATGTAGGTGATGAATCACTAAATTCTACTCCTGAAAGCAGTGTGTTAACTAACTAGAATTTAAATTAAAAATTTGAAGAGAAAAAAATATAACACATAAATACTAAAAAATTAATAGTAAAAAAATCCCCAATCATATTAGGTAATGAGAAAAAAAAAAAGATGCTTATTGAAGAGTTTATATGGATGGAAAATAAGCATATGAAAGGATGTTCAACAGTACTCATCACCAGGAAAATGCAAAATCAAAACTCTAATGACATTACTACATACTTATCAAAATGGCAAAAAATAAAAATAATGATAATACCAAACTCTGGTAGGAGGCAGAGGAAACAGATCTTTCCCATGTTGCTGGTGGGAAGGTAAAATGGTACAGCTATTCTTACCAGTTTGGCAGTTTCTTAAAAAACTAAACTAACTACCATACAACCCAGCAACTGCACTCTTGAATATTTATCACAGAGAAATGAAAACTTAGGTTCAAAGGGGGAAACAAAAAAACAAGAGAAAGAAAGAAAGAAAGAAAGAAAGAAAGAAAGAAAGAAAGAAAGAAAGAAAGAAAGAAAAGGAAAGAAAGAAAAGGAAAGAAAAAACACTGTACACAAACATCTAGAGCGTCTCAATTAGTAACAGTCCAAAACCTGGAACAACTCTGATACTCTTTACCAGTGACGTTTTAAAGCTCATGCCTCCATACTATGAGATATTACACACAGACACACATAAAACTACTGATACATGTAGTCTATAACCTGTAACAATCTCCAGAGAATGATGGAGTGAAGAAAACCCAATCTCAAAAGGTTGCAAACCATAAGATTACATTGGTAGAACAGTCTCCAAATGACAAACTTATAGAAAGGGAGAGGAGATCGGTCATTGTCCGATGAAGGAAGGGGTGAGACTCAGAGGAAAGTAAGTCTATGGAAGATCAAAATGGAAAACCCTTCTCATGACAGAAATGTGCTGTCTTGATTATGCCATATTAATATCACTGTAATACTGTATATAATTTTGCACGAAGTTACCATGTGAAACCTTGGGGGAAACACCACCTTTCTATATCATTCCTTACAATGGCTTCAGAATCACAATGGTCTCAAAATAAAAGATTTAACAACAACAAAAAACTAGTCTAAATAAAAGGAACATACGGAAGTTACTAGTACAGTCCCCTACTTTATATTAGATTCCTTCATTTAACAAATATTTATTGACTCTTACTGATACTGTGGGGGATACATCAGAGAAAAAAACAAGTATGATATCTGTAGTCAGGAGTAGGAATAGGAGAAAATTAGTAAGCGATTAAAATGTACTAAAAGAAAAAATGATAGCTTCAGAGGTATATGCTCCAAAAGAAAATAACAAGCTGAATCAAAAACAGAAACGTCAGGGGCATCAGTCAGTTAAGCATCCGACTTCAGCTCAGGTCATGATCTCGTGGTTCATGAGTTCCAGCCCAGGCATCGGGCTCTGTGTCTCCCTCTGTCTCTGCCCCCTCCACTGCTCATGCTCTGTCTTTCTCTCTCTCTCTCTCAAAAATAAACAATAATAAATAAAATATTTTTAAAAAGAAACATCAGAGAGAACATCTTTCAGCAGGTAGCACCTAAGATCTTCAATGAGGTCTGAGGCTCAGAGATGTGGCAGCATTAGCTGCTGCCACATATTACATTTCCCTTCCAGAGTGAAGTGTCCTTCTGGGAAGGGACTGCTCATATAGAAACTACCATTCCTAGCCTAATTTACAGTTTTATGCAGCCACATAATAAAGATCTGGCCAAGTGAATATAATCTAGAGTGGCCTGATTCAAATATATCCTACATGGTGTTCCTGTGTCCTTTTTTCCTTTAGGTTGGATGGAACAGAGGTGATCTCATGAGCATTCCTGAAAAATGACTGATGATGCATAAACTCTTATTAGCCTGTGTCCCTAAATGGGTGGATAGTTCTTTCAATACCATACATTATAAGATTCACTATTTTTAATGTATGTAACAAAAAGAGCTGTCAATTTCACTGGAAAAAATTAAAAAAAAAAAAAAGCATTTACAAGACCTTAACCTGGGGTGGCTGGGGGGGTCTGACTCTTGATTTTGGCTCAAGTCATGATCTCACCGCTCATGAGATCAGTTATAGCCCCGGGTCGGGCTCTGTGCTGACAGTGCAGAGCCTGCCTGGGAGTCTCTCTCCCTCTCTCTGTCCCTCCCCAGCTTGTGTACACGCTTGCTCTCTCACTCTCTCTCTCTCAAATAAATAAACGTTAAAAAAAACCCAAAACTTAAAAGACATAATGTAATTTCAGTCACTAAATATGCTAAAAGTAAAGCACCTCTTGGAATTCGTGACAATTTGTAAGCGGTTTACAAAGCGTTTCCATAAACATTAAAATACTCAGTACTAAAACCATCAATTGAATAACAGAAATATTATGTCAAAGAAGTGAAATGATTTGCCAAAAATTTCAAAGCCATTATGTGGCTAAGACTGGCCCAGAGCCTAAGTTCTCTGACTTCAGCACTCTATGATTTGCTTCTTGTAGTAAATACTGTAGGGTTGTTCCGTTATACAGCCCTCGACTTTAGGTGACAATAATGGCTGTCAGATGTAATGACATCTTAGAAGTTTATGACAATTTCAGTTTCCGATTTCACTGCATCTACATTTCTTGTCAGTCTGCTCTATGTACTATGCTGAATGTAAATATAGCCCCCTTTAAAAGATTCACAGTGATCCATACGTCTTTTTGGTTACAACAACCCTTTGGTGGCTTCATGTAGAATATATATGGATACCCACAACTTTTCTCTATGGTGATTGGAATCCAAAAAGGAAGGAAGATTCACTCTGTGTACTAAATGATATCATCGAAGGGACGAATTAAGATATTCTACCAATAAACTATTTGACTTCATTAAACATCGTGACTCTTTCTCCGCTGTGCGGTCCACTTCCCACTACGAACCTGTCATGGTATGACCCACTGTATTACCCACTCTTCATCCTCAAACACTCACTGAGCTCTCACTACAAGTCAGCACCCACATCCTAATGGTGTTCACAATTCAGGGAGAGGTGCGCAGCGGTGAGGTTAGAAATAGAAATTTAAAATCGAACTTTTATATAAGCTTTACCTTAACGAATTCTAGGGTCATAATTCAATTGTCATCTTTCAAGAGCCCCCCAAACCACCCCCTCCTTCTCTCCCTTTCTCTAACACTTCTTAAACTAGAAAAACGAGATGGAAACACAAAGACGGATTTATATTCAAAATACGTGTCCACAAGGAGAGCCAGATCCCTATTTCCCTTCCACGTTATCTGAGCTTAAGCACACCTTTTGTTTCATTTTCCTCTATTTTATGATATATTTTGGAACCCTTGTTTCTTTTCTTTCAGATATTTTAAAATTATTATATACTTTTAAAGTTTTTGAGAACATGGAGAAATATTCCTTAATTTATTTTTGATTTTTCTTAATGTTTACTTACTTTTGATAGAGAGAGAAACAGAGTGCAAGCAGGGGAGGGACAGAGAGAGGCAGAGACAGAATCTGAAACAGGTTCCAGGCTCTGAGCGGTCAGCAAAGAGCCCGATGCGGGGCTTGAACTCACAAACGGTGAGATCATGACCTGAGCTGAAGTCAGACACCTAACGGAGTGAGCCACCCAGGTGCCCCTAATTTTTTTGTAAAGATGACCTCTGCTTCTTTCAAAAATTCCTCTTGGGATTATGATCTTTCTCTAGTTGCTTCTATTTCATTCTTATTACTGAGACAATCTTCCGGGTAACTTTCAGAGGAAAAAAAAAATACAAGCATATTTTGAAAACATGATTAATTCTAACGGGTCACTTGAGCAAGAAGATTCCTGCCTCAGCTGGTGGGAACAATGACCTTGCGACTTAAAACAGTTCATGTAATTTCCCTGTTCAAATTGAATTGAAACTGGCATTTAGTGCTCTTGCAGAAATCTGTGGCAACCGTCCAAAGGCAATCAACGCCCTGATCTCCGACTTTCACATTTGCTTTAGCAAGTCATATGCCACAGCAGCGTATGCAGATGCTGCTGTCATTGCCTTCACCGCTGCCTTAGTCAGTGCGACCCGCAGGAGTCCCTGGGGAGTGCATGCTAGGGACCGGAGACTTTCCACGGTGCTCACCCGTCAGTGCACACGCCCTGGCCATTCTTCCTCAGAAAGTGACCCGCGCTCCAGTGAAAGTTCAAGCAGACCTGTGACGTGCGGACGGCCCATGTGGGGATATGACTACTGGCCACCCACACTTACGACTTACTCCCTGCAGAGGACTGAGGTATCCACTAGGGGCGCACCAGTGGTTTTGACACGTGGAGCCAGGACTTTAAAGACCCCTCCTGTTATGGCACAGAATTATTTCAATAACATGTAATATTTCAGTTTCTTGATGTGTTCTTTAGTTTTAAGCAACTAACCACCCCAACAGAATAAATGTCTATTTTAAAGGTATTACTCACATTCTTTAAAATGTCTCACATATGAATTAAAACTTTCTCCTTCACGAATATATCACAACTTGCAGTTTACATTATATTTCACTACTTTACAGGTTAGACGCAAATTAGGTATCCAAGTAGACACCTAGAATGAATGGATTGAAATGATTCAAATTCTAGGTCATTTCTTCATCGTTACGACGACTGTGCTAACATCATTTGTCTTAAATCCAGGGCCGAAGGCCACTGGCCCAGGGCACAAGTTTGTACATCCAGCTCCGGAACAATGACTCTCCTAGGGAACAGCTGAGATTCCTGAGTCCGCACCTTGGGTTCTGTTGGTTAATCCTCAGTTATTCTAAGTAGTTTTCACAATCATTACAGTGTTTATTAAAGAATAAGTAATAAAATATTCTAATTGAAATATACATGTGTGTATAAATGTATATGCATTAATGAAACTCCTCTGTTTCATTCAGACCAGCAAAACATTACCTTTCCAGGAAGAGTATTTCATCATTGACATTGTTTAGATTTACCTGCACATGACAATAAAAAATGCACACTGAATTTTAGTCCATTTCATTATGACTTTTAAGAGTTATTGAGACAGGGTACCTGGGTGGCTGTCGGTTAAGTGTTCCACTCTTGATTTGGGCTCAGGTCATGATCTCATAGTCCTTGAGCTCGAGCCCCACATTGGACTCTACACTGACAGCGTGGAGCCTGAATGGGACTCTCTCTCTCTCTCTCTCTCTCTCTCTCTCTGTCTCTCTCTCAAAAATAAACTAAAAAAAAAAAAAAGTTATAGAGACAATTTACCCCTCACTACCTGCACAGGATATAAAGTCCTGCCCCCCACTCCTTGGTAAGGCCACTGTCATGGACTAGATAATTGTGTGTGTGTGTGTGTGTGTGTGTGTGTGTGTGTGTGTGTGTGTTAGAGGTAAGATTCTTGATTGGAGACTCAGGAAGTGATAAAGCTCTCGGACAGGTGTGGCTAGCAATCAAAACAACTGATTATCTATTTTAAATCTCTTAAGTTATATTTCTTTTGGAACAATATACACTTAGGATTAATTGATAAGCATTAAGACCACACCATCAATGCTCATAACCTGAATAGTTTATGGAAGTTGTGGTGTCTGGTCTGTCTTGGATATTTAAAAGCAAAATAGTTATAGACAAATCACCCTAAAATATGGAATGCAAAATGTAGACACTGTGCCACACACACACACAACCTTGATGCTCTCAATTTATTTAAGAACTAAATGCACATCCCTGCCTTGTTCCTGACCATAAAGGAAATCTCTCAGTTTTTCCCAATTGAGTACAATGTCAGCTGTGGGTTTTCATTTATGGCCTTTATTATGTTGACATATGCTCCCTCTAAAACCTACTTTGTTGAGGGTTTTTGTCATAAACGGATGTTGTACTATGCCAAGTGGCTTTTCTGAGTCTACTGAAACGATCATATGGTTTTTATCCTTCCTTTCCTGAGGTGATGTATCACACTGATTTATTTGGAAATATTGAACCAACCTTGCAACCCAGGAATAAATCCCTGGTCATTCAGCTTGGTCATGATGAATGATTTTTTTTAATGTACTGTTGGATTCAGCTGGTTAGTAGCCTGTTGAGGATTTTTGCACCCCTGCTCATCAGGAATACTGGCCTGTACTTCTCTTCTTTAGTGGGGTCTCTGTCTGGTTTCACTATCAGGGTATGCTGGCCTCATAAAATTGAGTTTGCAAGCTTTCTTTCCTCTTCTTTTTTTGGAATAGTTTCAGAAGAATAGGTATTAACTCTTTTTTTCTTTTAATTTTTTTCAATGTTTACTTATTTTTGAGAGAGAGAGAGAGAGAGAGAGAGAGAGAGAGAGGCAGACTGCAAGCGGGGAAGGGTCAGAGAGAGAAGGAGACACAAAATCCGAAGCAGGCTCCAGGCTCTGAGCTGTCAGCACAGATCCCGACGCGGGGCTCAAACCCACGAACTGTGAGATCATGACCTGAGCCGAAGTCAATTGCTTAAACAACTGAGTCACCCAGGTGTCCCTAACTCTTAAATAACGGACAGAAGATACCTGTGAATATATGTTGGCCCTGGACTTGTTTGCTGAGAGTTTTTTGATTAATGTTTCCATTTATTTGCTGGTCATCAGTCTGTTCAAGTTTTCTATGCTTGCTTGTTTCAGTGGCAATAGTTTATGTTTCTAGGAATTTATCCATTTCTTCCAAGTTTTTCAATTTGTTGGCATAAAGTTTTTCATAATATTCTCTTATACTAAGATCCAACAATTCCACTACTAGGTATTTACCCAGAGAATACAAAAATACTGATTCAAAGGTATACATGTACCCCAATGTTTACAGCAGCATTATATTAATAATATAATTATTATAATATAGTAATAATATATTATTATATATAATGTGGCATATATATGTGTGTATATGCGTGTATATAATATATACATATTATATATGTATATAATGTGGCATATGTGTGTGTGTGTGTGTGTGTGTGTGTGTGTATATATATATATATATACACATACATATAGTGGAATATTTTTGACCATCAAAAAGAAATTTTGTCATTTGCAATGACATGGAGGGAATTAGATTATATATATATATATATATATATATATATATATATATATATATACACACACATACATATAGTGGAATATTTTTGACCATCAGAAAGAATGAAATTTTGTCATTTGCAATGACATGGAGGGAATTAGATTATATTATGCTAAGTGAAATAAGTCAGAGAAAGACAGACACCACATGATTTCACTCATATTTGTAATTTAAGAAACAAATGAGCAAAGGGGGAAAAAAGAGAGAGGCAAACCACGAAGCTGACTGTTAACTACAGAGAACACACTGATGATGGTCACCAGAGGGGAGATGGGTGAGGGGGGCTTGGGGGAAACAGGTGACAGGGATGAAGGAGGGCACTTGTTGTGATAAGCACAGGGTGATGTACGGAAGTGTGGGGTCACTATGTTGTACCCCTGAAACTAATATTACACTGCATATTAACTGGAATTTAAATAAAAACTTGAAAAAATAAAATATGTAAAATTTTAATTAATTAAATGAATATTTGAGAACACATCCAGTTACCCTTGACATGAGCATGATAATTGATCTTTGAAAAGTTCAACGGAATAAAAATGTGCAACGGATCCCAAGTAGGATGAGAAAACGTGTGCGTGTGTTTTCCTCTTAAACAATCACTTCTTTTTCTTAAATGTTATAATTCTTTGTAAATGTGTCCTTGTATGCAGTTTGATGTTTGACTACAACAACTTTAGTTTATTTTACAGACAGCCATTCAGGTATTCCAAAACTATTTATTGATATATCCATAATCTTTCTATATTTTACAAAGTTATTTCAAGTGGTCAACGTCACCATAATGCGCTGAAGTAATTTAAGCATTTTAGTGTATTTCTGGACTTCCCATCCACGGGCTTATACTGGACTGCTTTTGATTACCACAGCTTATATAATGCTTTAATTCCCGGTGGGACCACCCTCGCTTCATTTATCTTCTTCTCCAAGATACAGCAGTTACTATTTGATGAATAATTTTGAATTGAGTTACTTAAATGAGCTTTATCTGTGGTGTTCTTTTCTTAAATAAATTGTGGTATGAATATTATTTTCTCTAATATCATTATATTAGCTACTTTCTTTTTCCTTTTCTATGCTCTGGATTGGCTTAACATTAAGATGATCTAATATGATAGTTCTAAGAATAACTGTGTAAATTACTACAAGACTAGTGTTTTACATACAAATAGAATTTAGATGACAGTTTAGATTTCTATGATGCTACTCTACTAATTAATCTTTTCTTAATTTCCCTTTCTTTTGGAGTCCTTTTGATAAATTCTTACTTTGTACAAAATAATGAATTTTATCCACTTCTACTAAATTATTTTTAGCATAGAAGAAAAATACATTTTTGTTGATACTTTCACTTTTTTGTCTAATTTTAATAGTTACATCCCTCGTTATTTCTTCTTTTGTAAAATTATAATCTTTCTCTGCCTATATTCAGTTAGCTAAAATCTGATTATTTTACTGTTATTTTTAAATTATTTTCTGCATTTATCCTCCTCAACCCCTTCCTTCTTACCTTAGATTATAAAATTTCATTGTAAAATTTAAATTTCATTTTATATTCTTCTAACTTGTTACTTTTTGTGCTTTTCGGGTATTTCTAACCCGTTAATTTTTAAATAAAGTGAAATATGTCAATTCCTTTATAAGCATTACTTCAAATATTTTCACAGTTTATTCTAACTACACTATTGACAGAAATAGTCTTACAAATTTGATTTAGTCTCTAATCCAAGAATTAAGAGAAATTGCTTTTGATTGTTGTTGATTTTCATGTGGTTGGGGGATGTTTTCTTATCTCAATTTGTTTTTAATTTCTTGTCGTAATATTCTTAATCAGAAACTGCCTTTGCAGCATGTTTACTCTTTGGAGATTACGGGTATTTTATTCGTGGGCTATAAACAGTTTGTTGTCACAGTGGGACTCGGATCACTCAGATGGAGATGGTTCCTCACGACCAGTGACATTACTTTGCTGCCACACTGATCTTGTTTGTGCCCCAAGGTGTGGATGAACGCATTCACTGTCCTAACAGATTTGTCAGTGAGTTTCGTAGATTTTCCACATAAAATAATAGGCCAACTGTAACCATACTTCTTTTTATTCCCACTGAGTACCTTTACTTCTTTTTCTTCATTAATTACTCTAAAACCCCCAGTAAGATGCTGAATGGAAGTGGGGAGAGCAGATACCTGGTTTCATTCAAGATCTTGGGAGGAGGGCAGCAGCGAGACATTTAGTCTTTAATCACCAACTATGATATTAACTGTGGGCTTTCAATTGAAAGTATTTACTTCACTGAAGAATATCCCATCTATTCCTAGTGTGTTGAGTGTTTATGGAATGGTGAGTGAAAGTGTGTTGAATTTTGTCACATGTTTTTTCACTCTATTTAGATGACAATATGCCGTCTTTATTCTATTAATAGCGTGTATCAGACTCTATGTAGATGACGATATGCCATCTTTATTCTGTTAATAATGTGTTTCAGTTAAGTTCCACCAGAGCTGCAGAACAAGTAAGAGATACACATTACTAAGTCCATTGGCAGAACTTAGTTTACACAAGTGGGGAGACGAGGCAGGCCAGGCCTCCATCCATAGGGTGAGGGAGCTGAGGACACTCTAGAGCCGTAGGGCAGAGGGAGGCCTGTCTTTAATACATACAATTAGACAGTTCGGAAGGCCATACCAGAACTCTATGGCATGGGGAAGAAAGTCCTCAGTCCTTAGGGGGATGCAGTTGGGAAGACGTAAGACACACTGGAGTTCTAAGACATGGGGAGGCCAGTCTTCCACCCATAGGGGGGACAGCAGGGAAGGACACACTGGAGTTCTCGGGCACAGTTGAAGCTGCTGCCCGTCAGCAGAGTTTCTTTCTAAGCCTTTCAACTGATTAACTCAACCTTCCCAGATTATGTAACATAATCTTCTTTCTAAATGTCAATTTATTATGGACTTTAATCTCATCTACAAAATACCATCACAACATATAATTAGTGTTTCACTCAATAACCAGTTACTGTAGCCCTAGTCGAGCTGATACATCACAAAACCATCAGGTGTTGTGTTCCATTGTTGGATGGAGTTTCACATGTTAAACCATGTTGCAAAATCTGGTTAAATCCCACTTGTGCAAGGCAAGAGTTATTATTTTAATTTCACAGATAAGGAAACAGGCCCAGAGAAATAATACCACTTTCTGAAAGTCATAAAACTCAGAAGTGATGGATTTCAAATTGGAACCCAGATCCTATGACTGCAATGCAGTCATTCTAAGTTCCAATTAAAACAGAGGTTCTAAAGTTTTGAGTAATATTTTAAAGCCAGGAGGAACTAGGAAGATGCAAACGAATGTAGTGGTTCCCTGACTGTTACATTTCAGAAACTGCTGGAAAAAATAAAAATGAAGCATAAAGAATGGTAGGACTTTTTGTCAAATAACTTCAAGCCAACATAAACACTGTAACAAAATAAATACCATCAAAATCACCATGTTTTCACCAAGCAGATATTAATTTCAGGAAGTTGGAAGGGCACAATCTTAAGTGACAGAGCCACCCATGGATCCCGGAAGGGCACAATCTTAAAGCAATACACACTCTGTCCTCAAACAGACAGACGGACAGGGCCTTGTAACTGATGAGTGCACACAGGCTACATTGCAATTACAATCATTTTCCTTGTGTGGCTATGGGTCTATGAAAATGTCTTCAGGGCACCTAGGTGGCGCTCTCTCTCTCTCTCTCTCTCTGCCCCTCCCCAGCTTATGCACTGTCTCTCTCTCTCAAGAAAAAACATTAAAAAATATTAAAAAAAAAAAAAAAAAAAAGAAAAGAAAATGCCTTAGTTACATGGGAAGTGCAGTTTTATTAATAATGCTAAGGTGGGAGGGGGGTAAAGGGAGAGAGGTAAGGGGAGGGAGAGAGAGAGAGGGAGGAAGAAAGGGGCGGTGAGATGGGATGTATGTGTAGAGGGAAGAGGCAGCAATTCCCCAAAAACCACAAGACTGTGTTCACCTGGAACATGTAAAACGCTGACAGTTGGCTCGATCTCCAATGTAGCTAAAATGTCTTAAAGTTAATCCTGGAAAAGGGCTGCTCTTTAAACAGGACTGAACTTCAAATTTCCATCTGCTTTTATATCTGCATATATATAAGCAGAAGGCTTTCTGCAGCTTTTTTCCCAGAATCCCGCTAGTAGAAATGACATTCTCAAATGTCAATGGCAAGACAGTGTCAGAATAATGAAAGTCTAAACCAAAGAAAGTTAACAATCAACTATGTAATGAGATATCTGGATTAATATAGACTTTTATGTCTCTATATTGTGAAAGCAATGCTAGTTTTCTTCAACACTTGTTTTGATATTGAAAACTTCCTCACCAAGTCTCTGAATTGGTTATACACCCTGGGGAAATACTAGAAGGTGGAAACAGAGGAGAGGGAGGCAGACAGTATATTTAATATTTAAATACTGAGCAACTGCATGGCACTGTCTGCTCAATTAACACAGTAACAACTGGTGATAAACCTGGGTCGGAGCTGATGCCCTCCCTGTGCACCACACTCAGAAACCAGCATCGGGTCCCTCAGTGCTGGTGCAAGACGGATACAGCCATTAGTTCCATGAAAGCACCAGGAAGGCAGGTCGGGGTGAAAAACTACATCATGGTGAGGATTTAAGGTCATGCTTCAGCAATTTAGTTTCCGAGAAAATGTAGCCACTTTGTTAGCAAAGCACAAGTTTTTATATTTAGAATCATCATGAGTAAATATTAAAGGTCGTTATTAAAACGCTAATAATTGATTGCGCTTTAAAATAAAAACCAGACTATACTACATAGAATTTGGGTAATTTAGTATAATATCAATAGACAGTGACTTCACTCGATAATACATTGCACAATTTTGAAAAGGAAAAGAATTGTACTATCTATTTTTAGATCCTAAAATCTATTACATTAATTATCATTTAAGATTTAAAAATATTTAACTAAAGGTTAAGAGCATGTTTTTAGATCCTTATAAAATGTCAGTAGAATAAACAGGGTGATCTGTGACATATTCTAAAAATTCACGAATAGAAACATCTTGGGTTAAGTTAAAAAGCACAGGTTTTAGACTCCAACCATCTGAGTTTGAATCTAGCTAAGCACTGCACTCTCTGAGCCTCAGTAGCCCCCGAACCATGGAGGGCTCTGTCTGTGGTCTCTAAGAATCCTCCTTTGAAAAGCCACCTAGAGGGAAATCATACATTTCTAATAGGAATGGAGCTGCATAATAATACCTCATCTTTTAGTAATCTAATTAAAATAAGAACATGTCAGGTTTTATGTAAAAACTTTAGCCAAGTTTTTTCAAGTTAATTTGTCAATACCGATTGGATAATTATTATATAGTCAGTCCCCTGTCCAAAAGCCTGGATGTAATTAGTGAAAATCCTGACCCTTGAGAAAATTACAGTAAGGAAGTCAGGCATATAAAGCGATCATCTCAATTAGTCTAAATGAATCTATTCTGAACAGAGAGGTGAAGAGATAAATATGGAGACACTGTCATAACCAAATTTCGCTACTTTCTTCACACACCAGGGCTTTTCCAAGCAATAAAATTTTAAACTCATTAAAATGTGAAAATGTGAATATAAAATCCTTAGGTGGCTCTCGGCCACATTGGTAATATATGTTACCTTCATGTAAGTTTGTGCTCTCATCTCCAAACTTTCAAAGGCCGCTTTCAACCTCAGGGCTTAAGTTTTAAAACCTAAAGTTTAGTAATTAAATCCTTTTCATTTGATTTAATCTATATCTATCCTTGAAAAAGCCATAGTGAAAGCTCCTGATTATATATCAATGCAAGTTTTACTTGTCTTTCAAAGTAGTATCTTTATGATTCAATTTATTCTTGGGTTCACCCCAGGTTAAGAGTATGATTTATACATTAGCCCTAAAGCAGGCCCCCAATATAATGTTCAATCCAAAAAATTCATCATTTGTTTTTTTGTTTTTTTTTTGTCTGCTATAGGTATTTGTGAGGCTGATTTCTTCTGTGTCAACGTGGCTGGGCCATGAGGTGCCCAGATATTTGGTCAAATGTTATTCCAGGTGTTTCTGTGAGGGTATTTTCGGATGAGCTTAACATTTTAGTAGTGCTTGGGTAAAGCTGATTGCCTTCCATAATGTGGACTCATCCCCATCAGCTGCAAGACTGAATAGAAGAAAAAGACCAGCCTCCTCTGAGCAGTCTGAAGACTGCCTTCACCCTTCCCCAGCAACATTGGCCGAATGTTCGTTCCTACAGCGGACTGCCTTCCGACTGGAACCGGACCGTCTGCTGTGCTGGGTCTCCACCTGCTGGCCTACCCTACAGACTGTGAACATGGGGCTTGCAGCCCCCATAACTGTGTGAGTCAATTTTTTAATAACATATCTGTTTATATGTATAAATATAAATATGATACAAAATATAAATAAAATATAGAAGTCTCCCACTAGTTCTGTTTCTATGGAGAAATCTAACACATATTTGGTGTTGAGAGACTGGTTACAGAGGGACAAAATCTTAAGGATGAATTTCCAAAAAGGTTCTAGCTGTTCTGGAATTGGCTCTCCAATCTGATTAAATTCACTCATGAGTGTAAAGTCACTTGGGAGTAAAGAGATCACTGACTTAGGTCTATTATGTGATCTGGCAATAGGGACACACAGAATATCACCACTGGAAGTTTCTAATCAAACACTTACAAGAAACAGAGGTCGGGTGACTTTCCAACATTGCTGTCAAAATAACAAGTATAATAAGACTGACGGGTTGCTCCTCACACTGCCGGACAAAGTAGAGAAAGAAAAGGATGAGTTCAGATATTGGAATCCCCAGCTCAAGAGCCACACAAATGACCCAAAGCATCTAGATGTGTCCTGAAGGAGGCCTTCATCTTCTGTGGCCATAGGGCTGAGACTGTGCCCTCAGAGTGACAGCCCCCACACAAAGGACATTCCTGCTGTGCAGGGTGTCTACGGTTCCAGGGCAGGCACTACAGGGATGGGGAGTAGATCCCAAACACGGGAATGGGCCTTGTGGGAAGGAAGACCTCAAAGAAGCTCTCAAATGAGCCCCAAAATTCTAATGAGACTTCTCTGCCAGCAGAAGTGGCCTCTCCGGCCCACTGGGGGAGGGAACCCCCGCGGTGGCCTCCACTGGGGCAGATGCCTTGCAAAGCTGACAACCGCTTCTGGTTCAGTGTGAGTGCAAGAGGGCAAAGCTCCAATTTCAGCACTCATCAAGGAAAACCAGGCCTGAATAGAACACATAGTAAACTCAAAATCGGGAGGTGATGCATTTTAAGGTAAATTTTCATGTGCTTTCCAATTCCTCCCTGGAATATAGTAGTATGTCTATTAATACACAGCAAACACGCATTGTGCAAAAACCTCAGCGTACAATAGCAAACACGTGCTAGTAACCCAGGGTCCCAGAGCTGCAGTGGGTCAGGAACCAGGTACAGCTTCGCTGATGCCTGCGTCTCACAAGGCTGCAGTTGAGGCATGAAGGACAGACACAGCTTTATCTGAAGACCTCGCTGGGGAAGACCCACTTTGAAGATCACTCACATGGTCGCTCGAGGGACTCAGTCGCTGGTGTTTTGTTGGATTAAGGCCTCAGTTCTCCCAGACCTACGGGACAGAGGTCTCTCTCAGGTCCTCGCCACAGGGGCCTCTTCATGGCACATCTCCAAGATGGCAGAGAGCTGCGTGAGGGCCAGCAAGCAAGCAGGAGGGCAAGAAGGATGCCACTGTGATTGAGAGGGACTCTGGTAAGGGAAACCACAGTCCTCTGTAACCTGGCCATGACGGCCACGCTCACTCCCTTTCAGTTTCTCCTTTCTGGTAGAAGTACGCGGTGACACAGCCCAAAGATTCCGTAACGGTATAAACACCAAAACACAGGGGTCCCAGGAGAGCATTTCTGAAGTTGGTCTACCATACGTATTGTGAGGAAAACTTCAATTTTCTCTACTTTTTCATTACTATCCTCTTCTACTCTGCAGGTTCCATTTCTCTTTGGAACGTAACTTGAAACCATTATTAAACCTCATTTAAAAATAACTAACATGACCCTTGTTTGCAGCATGCACAGTAGTGGGAAAATAAGTTATTTACTCTGCAAGTCCTTTTACACCATTTAAACTAAATAATCTGTAATGAATTAAAAAATGTGCTAAAATTAAGTACAGGGTTGAATGAAGAACAGAGAGGCCTTGAATGCCTAGTCTCATTTTCTTCTTACCTTATTTTAAAAACTATTTATTGATCTTAAGTAGTTTTTATTAATAATAATCAAAAAAATAATTTCTTGACAGATAATTTTTTTTTCAAATTCTTTTTCGGAGATATCATAAGATGGCTGCATAGGAGGCGTCCCGCTGATCACTTTGATTCCACCCACACCTGCCTAAATAACCCAGAAAACTGCCAGAAGACTAGGAGAACAGACTCTCTGGAGCCAAGCGTAGACAAGAAGCCCACGGAAGAGGACGGGTCTGCCTCCTTCCCAGTGCCGCAGGGCCCCTCCCGAAGCGGACCACCGAAGGCAAAGCGAGCTGAGCCTGCCCCTCCCTCCCCTGTGCACCTTGCAGATTCACCCCGCCTAATACGCCAGATCCCATAGAAGCAGCACCACAAGCTTGGCAGTGTGCAAGTAGCCCAGACAGGGGCCACACCACTCCACAGTGAGTCCCACCCCGGGAGAGGGGAAGATAACATACACACCAGTCTGACTGTGGCCCCAGCAGTGGACTGGGGGCAGACATCGGGTCTGACTGCAGCCCCGCCCACCAACACAAGCTACTCTGGACAGCACAGGGGGAGTGCCCCACAGTTCCACACCACCCCAGGAACTACCCAAAATGACAAAACGGAAGAACTCTCCTCAAAAGAAACTCCAGGAAGTAGTGACAGCTAACGAATTGATCAAAAACGATTTAAGCAATATAACGGAACAAGAATTTAGAATAATAGTCATAAAATTAATTGCTGGGCTTGAAAAAAGCATAGAGGACAGCAGAGAATCTATTCCTACAGAGATCAAGGGACTAAGAAATAGTCATGAGGAGCTAAAAATGCTCTAATGAGGTGCAAAATAAAATGGAGGCGACCACAGCTCGGATTGAAGAGGCAGAGGACAGAATAGGTGAATTAGAAGATAAAATTATGGAAAAAGAGGAAGATGAGGAAAAGAGATAAAAAAAATAGGAATATGAGGGGAGAATTAGATAACTACGTGTTGCAATGAAATGAGCAATATCCATATAATAGGAATTCCAGCAAAGGAAGAGAGAGAGAAAGGGGCTGAAGGTGTACTTGAACAAATCATAGCTGAGAACTTCCCTGATCTGGGGAAGGAAAAAGGCATTGAAATCAAAGAAGCACAGAGAACTCCCTTCAGATGTAACTTGAATCGATCTTCTGCACGACATATCATAGTGAAACTGGAAAAATACAGGTTAAAGAGAAAATTCTGAAAGCAGCTAGGGATAAACAGGCTCTAACTTACGAAGGGAGACCCATAAGATTAGTGGCAGACCTATCTACTGAAACTCGGCAGGCCAGAAAGGAATGGCAGGAAATCTTCAACGTGATGGACACAAAAAATATGCAGCCGAGAATCCTTTATCCAGCAAGTCTGTCATTCAGAATAGAAGAGATAAAGGTCTTCCCAAACAAACAAAAACTGAAGGAATTCATCACCACTAAACCAGTCCTGCAAGAGATCCTAAGAGGGATTCTGTGAGTGAAATGTTGCAAGGACCACAAAGTACCAGAGACATCACTACAAGCATGAAATCTACAGACATCACAATGACTCTAAACCCATATCTTTCAAAAATAACACTGAATGTAAATGGACTAAATGTGCCAACCAAAAGACACAGGGTATCAGAATGGATTAAAAAAAACAAGACCCATCTATTTGCTGTCTACAAGAGACTCATTTTAGACCTGAGGACACCTTCAGATTGAAAGCGAGGAGACGGAGAACTATCATGCTACTGGAAGTCAAAAGAAAGCTGGAGTAGCCATACTTATATCAGACAAACTAGACTTTAACTTAAAGGCTGTAACAAGGGATGAAGAAGGGAATTATATAATAATTGCAGGGTCTACCCATCAGGAAGCACTAACAATTATAAATGTCTATGGACCGAATACAGGAGCCCCCTAATATATAAAACAATTAATCACAAATGTAAGCAACCTTACTGACAAGAATGTGGTAATTGCAGGGGACTTTAATACTCCATTTACAACAATGGATAGATCATCTAGACACAGGATCAATAAAGAAACAAGGGCCCTGAATGATACATTGGATCAGTTGGACTTGACAGATATATTTAGAACTCTGCATCCCAAAGCAACAGAATATACTTTCTTCTCGAGTGCACATGGAACATTCTTCAAGATAGATGACATACTGGGTCACAAAACAGCCCTTCATAAGTATACAAGAATTGAGATCATACCAGGCACACTTTCAGACCACAATGCTATGAAACTTGAAATCAACCACAGGAAAAAGTATGGAAAACCTCCAAAAGCATGGAAGTTAAAGAACACCCTACTAAAGAATGAATGGGTCAACTGGGCAATTAGAGAAGAAATTTAAAAACAAATGAAAATGAAAAGACAACAATCCAAACGCTTTGGGATGCAGTGAATGCAGTCCTGAGAGGAAAATACACTGCAACCCAGGCCTATCTCAAGAAACAAGAAAAATCCCAAATACAAAATCTAACAGCACACCTAAAGGAAATAGAAGCAGAACAGCAAAGACACCCCAAACCCAGCAGAAGAAGAGAAATAATAAAGATCAGAGCAGAAATAAACAATATAGAATCTAAAAAAACACTGTAGAGCAGATCAATGAAATCAAGAGTTGGTTTTTTGAAAAAATAAACAAAATTGATAAACCTCTAGCCTGGCTTCTGAAAAAGAAAAGGGAGATGACCCAAATAGATAAAATCATGAATGAAAATGGAATTATTACAACCAATCCCTCAGAAATTCAAATTCTGTTTCTGTAGCAATTCTTATTTATGCTATACTGAGTAGGAGCAATAATTAAAGTCAAAATATAGTCAGTATTTTCCCATAAAAATGCAGAGGAAAACTAATTATTCTTGGTTTAATGAAGATAATCTAGTGAGCAAGTATATAAATGTTGTTTAATTGTACCTGATGTCCTGTCAAAAACAAAATGAAGACAGAGGAAATTGGTATTTCCAATTCTAGAACTCCCTAGCACAGTTTTTTTTTACTGAACTGATGTCACTAGAAGTTAATTTAGAGTTTATAGAATTTTATATAAATGGAATTATGGACTTTGTACATTTGGGAGAAGTTGTGTTTTCTTCACAGTAAAATTATTTTAAGATTCATTTACCTTGTTGTATCAACAGTCCATTGATTGTCCATTATTGCTGGAAAGTATTTCATTGTACGAATGTAAAAACTTGTTTACTGATTGACCTTCTGATGGGCATATGAGTTGTTTCCAGGTCTTGGCTAGTAAAAATGAGCCTGCTATAAACATTCATGTACAAATTTTTGCCTGGACATATACATTTTGTTTGTATTTAGGTATGTATGTATGCATGTATGTAGTGTTAACTCATTTACTTATTTATTATTTATTTACTTACTTACTTATTTACTCACTTATTTACTTAGTTTCACATCCAGTGCAGAGCCCAACACGGGGCTTGAATTCATGACTCTGAGATCAAGACCTGAGCTGAGATCAAGAGTTGGATGCTTATTCGACTGAGCCACCCAGGCGCCCTGTACATTTATTTTTCATGAGCAAACACAGTAGTGAAATGGTTGGAGGAGATGCTAAGTATATGTTTAGCTAACAATGTAGAAACTGCTGGACAGTCTTCCAAAGTGTTTGCACTATTTCCCATTTCTAGTATGTATATATTTTATCAAGAAAAGGCGTGTTTATCTGCTAAATATGGCAACCCCACCTGAGTTTAAAACTGCCCTCAACTTAATACAATATTATCTTAACAATTTACTTATCTTTTATTTTCCTAATGGTAATAAGGAAATAGAACCATATTGTGTTGTAATACATTCATGCTATGTTGTAGAATCCATGGGATTCTTATCATGGGATATGACACACTAAATTACACTGAATTGTAGCCATCCTGGTATTCTTAAGTCCTAATTATAGTATTATTTTTCCTTAATTATAAAAATAATGCCTATTTTTCTCCAGGAATATTGGAGAACATGATGAAATATATATAAAACAGCACAGGCATGTAGCTTGCAGCCACGTCCTCTAGTAAGATGTTAAGGTACTTTCTCCCAGCCTGTTACCATGCTTCTATTTTCAAATTTATGTCACTTGTGAAAAACCACTTTAAATATTTTTTGGTTGTAGATATAATTGTCTTTTTCACCTTTTGATAAGTTCTCTTAAAAATTGTATTTAGTGATAGCTATTGTAGTAATGATAAAAATATATAATGAATGTTCACTATGTATCTTATCCCTTTTATTCACCTGTAAATTGAACATTTTAATTGGATAATTTCATTGGAACTCATGACCAATATATTTTCCTTAATTATTATCTTATTTTTAGAAATCCAGGCTCTTTCTACAAAGTCACTCTTATTAAGTAATTACAAATATCACTTATATAAATCTGAGAATACTACTTCTTCAATGTGGAATCCTAGTAGCAAAGTTATTGGAATAAATATACAGCAGTAATTAAATATGCACAAAATAAAAATATATTTATAAAGTAAATATCGCACAATATTGTAAGCATATTTATTCTACACATACACACATAAAGACTGCCAAATGGGGGGCACCTGGGTGGCCCAGTCGGTTAAGCATCCGACTTCGGCTCAGGTCATGATCTTGCGGTCCGTGAGTTTGAGCCCCGCGTCGGGCTCTGTGCTGACAACTCAGAGCCTGGAGCCTGTTTCAGATTCTGTGTCTCCCTTTCTCTCGACACTCCCCGTTCATGCTCTGTCTCTCTCTGTCTCAAAAATAAACATTAAAAAAAATTTAAAAAAAAAGAATGCCAAATGGACTTTAATCATGCTGTTCTCAATAAACCCCAATTCATTGAGGTTTATGAATTTTTTACAATCTTTATGTTCTATAACTGTTAAAGTTAACCTTCCTAGAAATGCAGGGACCAACCAAATCTCCCATTCAGTATCTGTCATACAGAGTACATGAAGCCATTTTTCCCTATGAGCAAGCCAGTGGGGTCACAGTTTACCATCAACAACTAATATCCCAACATCTACAACTAAGGTGATCTTCAACACTTTCCCTTCAACATGCACCGGACAGAAGACCCAAACAGAACAGATCCTGACCTAATATAAATCTTGAGTATTATTTCAGAGCACATAACTAACCCATCCTGTAGCACAGAGAAATACAGTGCTATTCCACGTGAAAATGACCCAAGATCTCTAGACGATCCAAGCTATGTGTGTGAAGCATGTCATGAAGGCTGTGGAAAGCTTGCAGAGACTGAACTCTTACCACAGATGAAACCAGAGGAAACCACTGTGAAAGGGACTTGGAAGTTCCCTGAGAAATGATCACTGAGAAAATCAAGGTTTAGTCTCAAAAGGAATAGAAAGCATCCTTGGGAATAAGTTGTAAAGTTTTCACTTAAGTAATCATGTTTCCCTTGACAAGTTATTAAACTTTCATTAGGACGACCAAATGTGTAGATGATATGATTTATAAGCTCCCCGGAAATGTGAAAATTAGATAATAATTATGGCACAGTTTTGAAGAGCACTCACATAGAAATGAAGTAGGCTAGTTTCTCACATTCTTTCAAATATTTATTAAATGCCAAGTATGTGCAGAGCACAGTTCTGGCACATGACAGCGACTGAGAACGATGGCAAAGCTGTGTGCACTCACAGCCTGGGACAGACAGGGGGGACAAAGAGCAGGTGGCATTAACAGTCTCCAGTTAATGCTGGAAAAGAACGTGCCCTCACCCTCCTGCAGCCTCCACCCCAAGGTTAAGTCTGTTCCACAGAGGGGTGAGCACTGGGTGCTGGGAGAGGTGCAGAGGGAACTGGACCTAAAGAAGTTTATGCAAATTTAGTGTCTGACGTGGAAGAAGCTCCCAGACTGAGGGGGATTTGGTTAAGATTTTTACTTAAATCCGTAAGTGGGGACTCTCCGTAGCTAATACAATCTAAGACTCTAGTGACTACATGGTCTCTTCTATTTACGCTGCTCCAGGACAGTAGAAACCAAGTCCATACGTGTGAGTAGCGGTGGGGAGAATGCTGGGGGTTGTTCTTTGTTGTTTTCAAGTGCTTTATTATTTAATACAAAACTGTATTTTTCACTATTCATTTCATGTGGTTTGGTTTTCTTAACCTCAAAATAAATATAGATCTTGAAGACAAACTGTTTCATGATTTTTTTCTGAATATTTTTAATACAGTATTAAACACCTACAAGGTTCCTTAGTGTGGTCCTTCAAGAAATCCTCCTCAAGCTAAGAATTAAAACACACACACAAATACACACATGCGCGCGTACAAAGGAACTAATGAATCTACTTCCTACTCTTTATCATTAACATGTACTGATTTCTAAACTATCCTATGAAAACTGTGTGTGTGCGTGTGTCCACATTTTGGAGGAAACTGTTAATTATTAAACTTTAGAAAGCTATTTGCTTATTTATATAAACGTGATCTCTTCCCTGGTATCTCTCTAGTTATACTAGACATTATTTCTAGATAAACCCTACTTTTTTATTTTTATCAAGGCTCTATACTTCAGAGTAGCATTAAGCATAATAATCAACTATAACCACGTGTGATTTGTCACAGAAATCACATAAAATCTGAAACGTGATTAATAAATCTGGACGCATCACCTCATACATACTGTAACTGACATGTTCACCTCCAACAATTTTACAGAAGGAAAAGCGTGTGTGTGTGCATGTGTGTGCATGCATCCGTCTGGACTTGAGGTGCACATCGAAGAACCTGGGGATGCTGGCCACAAAGGAATTTGAATGGCATCTGAACCTCAAGCCGTTTGGTTAAGCTTAATGGTGAAGAGGCACGAACAGTGACAACCAAATACAGATGGTTCGCCATAGTTTGGTCCTAAACCACAGTGCCTGTCACATACTAGGTATTCAAAGTATATTTTTAAATAGAATAATGTACCAATATGTACCCTTGAAAAGTCCCAAAAGATTCATACTGTTGCTTTTTAAAAGTGACCAGGTATTGTTGCACAAAAATATAGGGGAGAATAAATTTAAGGAAAAGACAGTGTTGTAACGGGGAGCAGAAAGTGGGTGTTTTATTACAAAGATAATTACAAGGTAGAGTAGATTTTCTTTACAACTTATCATTGTTCCCATGGCAATCATTGATCTTTTCACAGGCTTTTAAGTAAAATATCTGAGAATCTAGCAATTATCTCACCTCTTTTTTGTATTTTTGTATAAAGAACTTAGCATATTTAGAAAAGAAGAGAGAAGCAAAGATACTTGTCACACACTCATATAGAAATCCAGATGTCCTGTTAAGGCTATGGAGCCCCCACATGGTCCGACAGTCACAAATAAACACAGGTTTGCTCTGATTATACGTGGGGGCACAGATCTTACTTTCTCTTTGATTAGAAACATACATTCTCCAGATCGTGATTGTATCACTTGTTTTTGGAATAAGAATTACTAGTTCCACTTGCAGAAATAAAGTTGAATGTAATTGTAGTTAGCAAGATTGTTTTCTTTTGGAAGGACAGTGATGCTGCCAAGGTTTTGTTTTGTTTTGTTTTTTAACGAGAACTGTCAAGTTAGGCACATCATGTGCAGGCCCCCGGGTGCAATGTTCATATCCAGAATGCATGCAGACTCACAGGACATTAAATATGGGGGTTCACAGAACACCATCCCAATGTATACCTTTTAAAAAGATTTGAAAGTGTTAAAAAAAAAAAAAGGATGATTCATATATTCAAGGTTAATACCTATGAGGTGCTTCAGGGGCGCCCGGGTGGCTCAGTCATTTAAGTGCCCGACCTCAGCTCAGGTCATGATCTCACAGTTTGTGAGTTCAAGCCCCACATCGGGCTCTGTGCTCACAACTCAGAGCCTGGAGCCTGTTTCAGATTCTGTGTCTCCCTCTCTCTCTGCCCCTCCCCTTCTCTCTCAAAAATAAATAAACATTAAAAAAAATTTAAAAATAGTAATTTGGAAACATTAATTTAGGATCATAACTTTCTATAATTTTTACTGAATAGTTACACTTCTAAAGATTTACTCTGAAAGCAAAGCAAATCCTTTCAGAAAGCTATTATGAAAAAAGAAAACTACGCATCCAGTTGTCAAATGCAGTGTTATTTATAACAACAATTTGGAAAAAAGACGGCCAGTGTCAAGTACAGGGTTACGTTGTGCCCTGGATAGTGCCCCAAAGATAACAATGTTCTACTATGTTCCACTGTGGCACCTTTCATGGTGGCAGGAAGTCTGTATGTGAAATTAGGTGACTATACTAGATTATGCCACCCAGGTGGGCCTGATATATTCATGAGGGTCCCTATGAGAAAAAGGCAGGTCAGAGGAGAAAAAATGTCAGGCTGCAGATACAGCAGGTAGGGAGGGAAGTCACAGGGTACAGAAGGAAGGGGAGGGGAGGGGAGGGGAGGGGAGGGGAAGGGGAAGGGGAGGGGAGGGGAAGGGGAAGGGGAAGGGGAAGGGGAGGGGAGGAAGGGACTGTGCCTCTAGAAGTCAGAAATGCAAGGAAGCAGATTCTCCTCTACAGTCTCCAGAAGAAGTGCCAGGTTCAAAACTCAAAACTGCTAAATAATGTATGTATCGGGGTGCCTGGGTGGCTCAGTCGGTTGAGCGTCCAATTTGGCTCAGGTCATGATCTCACGGTTCGTGGGTTCGAGCCCCACATCTGGCTCCGTGCTGACAGCTCAGAGCCTGGAGCTTGCTTCGGATTCTGTGTCTCCCTCTCTCTGCCCCTCCCCCACTCATGCTCTGTCTCCCTCTGTCTCTCAAAAATAAATAAATGTAAATAAAAATAATAATAATGTATGTATATTGTTTTAAGTTACTAAGTTTTTGGTAATTTCTTACAGGTTACGTAAGTTTTTGTGGTAGTGGTATACTGTTCTTTGGAACTTCAAAAATTAGGAGAAATGATGTTTATATTACAGAGCTAAATGAAAAATAAATTACTCTAAATGTGACCCATACCAGTATTAAATAACAATCACAGATCTAGCATAATCTGCTACATCTACTATAATACTGTATTCATAACTGAGTGGTAGAATAATGGGCATTTTGGGTTACTTCTCTATATCTTCCCATATTTACCATTTTTCTCTAATAAGTATTTTTTTAAATTTTTTTAATTTTTACTTTTGAGAGAGATACAGAACATGAGCAGGGGAGGAGCAGAGAGAGAGGGAGACACAGAATCCGAAGCAGGCTCCAGGCTCTGAGCTGTCAGCATAGAGCCCGACATGGGGCTGGAACTCACAAACCATGACGAGATCATGACCTGAGCCAAAGTCAGACGCTAAACAGACTGAGCCACCGAGGTGCCCCATCTAATAAGTATTTATTTACATTAAATAGTATAGTAAATCATAAACTGCTCTTTAAGATTCTTAAAAAGAGACTAAAGATATTTGTTAAGACTTATTTGTAAACTGATTATCAGTTGGGCCTTTCCATCCTTCCTCATTAAATCATTTAGGTGCCTGCTTGACTAAATAAGGAAAATCTGACCTTATCTGAGGGGACTGACCACTAACTATATCAGGATGGTGATTTCTTACTTTATCATCAGTGTATGTCTTTGTCTTGCCCAAACTGCCTTTCTAGTGTGATTAGATTAGGATTTGTCATTTTCCCAGGGTGATACAACTCTGCCAAAACACCATCTACTTCCCAAGACATATATTTTAAAATTATTTTTCAGGAATTGAAGCTAGAAACTGTGGCATTTGGATGCTTTTAGAAAAATAAATGAGGTGGCTGAGTGCTGGGAGGTTAACGGACGTGGCCGGGATCCTGGTCAGGAAGAACTACTTCTACTAAGTAGCATACGATGTGGTGACTCCTGGACCAGCACGTGGTGAGGAGAAGGACATCAGTCAGCGAGAGATGTGCCTGCAGTCTGGGCCAGGCCAGAGCTGCAGACCGGCTGCTTACCTAAGCAAGGCTTCTGGAAGAGCACAGGGGCGGGGGCGTGGTCTCGTTAGCTTTCCTGTCATTTACCCGATTTCAGTGGTCCCCTTGACCTTGGGGAGTTCAGAGTGGCCATACTGTGCTAACGGAGAGTCCAGGCCATCTGGTTTTCACCTAAACTGACAGAACATTTCAGCCAAAGCATTTGGACACATTACACTACTAGACATAATCATCAAATACCTTAATCCACCTCTCCCCAGAATGGGGATTTTAAATGAATGACTGAAAGATAATGAAAAACATGAAATACGAAGTGAAATAATTTTAATTGCACTTCTTAAACTTAAGTACAAATTGTTGCAAAATGGACTCTGGTATTTTCTATAGATAGCTTATTTTAATTGTTTAAATATTGTGCTTTTGTGACAAAATAATATTTGTTCATCTTTAAATCCTGTTTCTGGTACCTACACATTAACTGAATTTTGCAACTCTTGGAAATGGAAATGAGTATTTTTCCTAAACGTGGCCATGGTGGTGACATGAATAACAATTTCAAGACTTAAAGTAAATGTAGGCCTGTCTATGTTTTGGTCAGACATGGTTTGACCATTATTTATGTTTTATGAAAATTAGGCCAATTTTAAAAATTAGGATATTTCAGGGGCGCCTGGGTGGCTCAGTCTTAAGGTTAAGCGTCCGACTTCGGCTCAGGTCATGATCTCACGGTCCGTGAGTTCGAGCCCCGCATCGGGCTCTGTGCTGACAGCTCAGAGCCTGGAGCCTGTTTCAGATTCTGTGTCTCCCTCTCTCTGACCCTCCCCCGTTCATGCTCTCTCTCTGTCTCAAAAAAAAAAAAAAATAAACGTTAAAAAAAAAAAATTAGGATATTTCATTTCAAATTTAGGTTTCTAGTTTTTTCTTTTTTTTAAGTTTATTTATTTTAAGAGAGAGAGAGTGAAAGCAGGGGGAGGGCAAAGGGAAAGGGAGAGAGAGAATCCCATGCAGGCTCCACACTGGCAGCACAGAGCCCGATGTGGGGCTTGAACTCACAAACCATGAGATCATGACCTGAGCTGCAATCAAAAGTCAGATACCACCAACTGAGCCACCCAGATACCCTAAGATTACAAGTTTTTTCTTAAATAATTGGGGTTTCTGGCAACACAGAACTCACAAAGTATGACCATAATCGGAAGAACCTAAAGCAAACGTTCATGTCTTGAAAGACACGTACACGAATTCACAAATTTCCCTCAGAGCCCATCGTTGGCACAACACATGCACATGATTAATGACCTACCCGATCCTCACCGGCTTTCATCTTATAGTCACTTACAGTAGACATCATAAAATCACGCAGTGAATAAGGACACAACAGTGAAGGTGGTTTGCAAAGGGGACACGTAGAGGTTCCAAATGGAACTTGAACTTTCCTAATATTTTTGTAACCGTACCCTTCATCTGTCAGGAAGCATCAGATCCGGATTCGACATTGGTAGAGAGCTGACGGTACCTCCTTCAAACGGGCTTGGAAAAGTTCTGCCAACAAGGAGTTAGACTTTTACTTGTATCTGTACTTTTCCTTTGTTTGATCAAGAGTTGACATTGCCTTCGGGCCCTGACCTTTCGATTCACCAAACAGGCAAGCATAAGGTCAAGTGCAGGAGTTCCTGGAGTCTATTTCTGTGAGAAACGGTCTTTCCTGGTGCACAACACCCAAGAAACTGGCAAAAACAGGCACACCAGTATTCGATAGTCAGCAACTGACTGGGATGAAAGCTATACGAATACCTAAATGGGACAATTCCTTTACCACAAAGGAGAGTTCACAAAATCTATGCTGTGCAAAGTGCAGGCATGACAAGACATCTGGAGAAACGGATGACACATTTTAATTATACAGGAAAGGTGTCACTTGACCAAGGCTTCAGGGTTGTGGGCACGTGTCCACAGAGTACAAGCGTTAGCTCTGAAAGCTTCGCTGACAGGAATTAAGTGATGACTTTATTATAGGGAAACACACAATTGGCATGATCAAAACTAACAAAAGATAGTTCCATTTCACAATGTTAGTATTTATACTTATGAAGAAAAACAATGAAGCCAGCACCTGTATTTTTAGTTTACAAACTGCTTTCATTTATCTGGTGATTCTTCATGTGATTCTTAAAAACCTTTAAGGCAAAATTAGAAATGGATACCTTTTGTAAATGTATTCTCTTACAAAGACTATCACAAAAATAATTCAAAATATAAAAAAAGAAAATCAATCCCTTGGTGTGTTTTCGGTGAGGTGCTAATATGACTTTGTATCATCTGGTCTACACCACAAACCTCTAGACTCTACGGTAATTTCTAGATTTTTATTTAGTAAAGATGCAAGTAAGTACTGTCCAGTGTCCACTTAGTTTATTGTCTTTTTGGATATTAGCCAATTTTAGATCTAACCAGCAATCATATCCTACCATTGCCTATAAACTCCTGGTTTTTAAAATTCTCTTTAAATATTTGGAACATTTTAGGGATTCTCTCATTAATTAACAAGATTTCTAAAATCCTTAATATGCTTTCATTTTACATGTGCATGATTTTACCTGTTAGAAAATGACATAAAGAAGATATGATATATATATCAGATATATATGATCAGATATATATATCAGATATATATATATATGATGAAGTCTTGCATTTGCAACTACATGGATACAACTAGAGTGTACTATGCTAAGTGAAATTAGTCAGAGAAAGACAAATATCACATGACTTCACTCATATGTGGAATTTAAGATATGCAACAGATGAACATAAGGGAAGGGAAGCAAAAATAATATACAAATGGGGAGGAAGCCAAAACATGAGAGACTCTTAAATACAGAGAACAAACTGAGGGGAGGCGGTGGGGGATGGGCTAAATGGATGATGGGCATTAAGGAGGCACTTGTTAGGATGAGCACTGGGTGTTGTATGTAGGGGATGAATCGCTAAATTCTATTCTTGAAATCTTTATTATACCATATGCTAACTAACTTAGATGTAAATAAAAGATAATAATAATTTTACAAAGAAAATGACACATTAAAGATGTATATTTCAGGACTTCCAGGGAAGACAGCAGAACGGGAGTATCTGAAATTCACCTCAACCCACGAATACTATGAGGGAACACCTACATCAGTGCAAATAACCCAGAAAATGACGCAAACACTGGCAGAAGAGACTCTCCACAGCTAAGAAAAGAGGCCACATCCAAGAGGGTAGGAAGGGTAGGGATGTGGCTGGAGACCAAAATGACCTGTCTGGGGAGGAGGGACACCACAGGCACAGTGAAGGGAGAGGAGCAGACCCTAACCAGGCACTCCAGGCACAGGGGACCTGCACTGGGCAGAAGAACCACAACATTTGGCTTTGAAAACCAGAGGGGCTTAACTTCCTGAATTCTTACAATCAGAGGGGCTTAACAGCTGCAACTGTGAATATCAGCCGCTCAGCTCTGCAAGAGCCCAGAGGGCAAAAGGAAACGTAGTCCTGCCCTCAAATGAGCCTATATAATGAAGAGCTCTGCTGAGATACAGCTCAGAAGGAGCAGTTTGAAAACACCTGGGGTGTGTGGGGGAGAGATTTATTTACTCATCTCAGAGCACACACTGGAGGGGCAAGGATCTTTGGGAGAGTTCTCCAGGAACAGAGGAGCTAGCAGGTGCCATCTCCCTTTCCCAGTCCAGACACAAAGACACCTGCGGGAACCAATGCAATGCCCACACTCCCTACCTAACTTGCTAACAGCACCCCCACCCCCTCCAACAGGTCCCCTCCCACAGCCCAGCACACACCTTACTAACACTCAGAGCTGTCCCGTGGACCCAACAGCTCCAGCAAGCCCTCTACAGGAGCCCATGCACAGAGGCTCCACGAGCATGGCAGCGTGCCAGCAGCTCCGACAGGGGCTCCACTCCAGGGTGACTCCTGCCCCGGGAAAGAAAGGAAGGTAACCACATACACCAATCCAATTGCAGCCCTGGCAGTGGGTGGGCACAAGCGTCTGGTCTGACTGCAGGCCCTGCCCATCGATGAAAGCTCAGGGGACAACACAGGGAAGCACCTGCAGCTCCAGGCCACCGCATCTCTGGCACAGGCCCGGTCTGACCCACCTCAAGCCCGAGGCAGCCCCAGACAAGTCCACAAAGACCACAGGGAACAAACCCTGCCCACGGCAGACCAGGAGCCACCTCAGATGACGGTCCTGAAGGCACAAGGGGCTCAACCACAACAGGGCACACGACGCACACAGGAGACACCCCCGCAGCACCAGGTTCCGGGGAACAGGGGACACGGCACTGCGGGGCACGGCAGGGCCGCTTCATTAGGCCGCGACTTTCGAGAGCAGGAGACACGGCTGACCCTCCTCACACAGAAACACACCCAGAGACTCAGAAAAAATGAGGAGACAGAGGCATACATCCCAAATCAAGGAACAGGACAAATCACAGCAGGAGACCTAAGCAAAATAGAGATAAGTAATATACCTGACAGAGAATATAAAGGTACTTACTGGACGGGAAAACAGAGTGGAGGACCTCAGTGAAACCCTCAACCAAGAGATAGATACCATTAATAAATAATAATCAGCAATGAAGAACTCAATAAATGAAATTAAAAATACACTAAATAGAATAAATAATATACTTGAGAAAGAGGAAGAGCAGATTAGAGATCTGGAGGACAGAGTAATGGAAAACAATCATGCTGAAAAAGAGAAAGAATATAATAAAAATTAAAACACACTTAGAGAATTTAGCGACATCATCAAGCATAATAATATTCACATCACAGGGACCTCAGGATGTGAAAGAGAGATAAAAGCAGACATAAAAATTATCTGAAGAAATAATAACTGAAAACCTCCCAACTCAGGGGAAAGAAACAGAAATTCAGATCCAGGAGACATAAAGAACCCCCCAAAAATCAACCCAAGGAGGTACACACCACAACACGTAGTAATTAAACCAGCAAAAAAGAAGTGAGAGTTGTAAGCCCAGCAACAGAAAAGAAAACAATTACATATAAAGGAAACCCCATAAGGTTATCAGCTGATTTTTCAGCAGAAACTTTACAGGATAGAGGGGAGTGACATGATATATTCAAAGGGCTGAGAGAAAAAAAAAATGCTACCAAAAATACTCGGTCCAGGAAAGCTACCATTCATAAAATAATGAGATATTAAGGGTTTCTCTGACAAACAAAAGTTAAAGGAATTCGTGACCACTAAACCAGCCCTATACAAAATGCTATAGGGGACTCATTGAGTACAAAAAAAGACCATAAGTAGGAATAAAAAAAAAACAGGAGGAAGCACAAAAGCAGTAAAATTAAGTATATCTCTATAGATCAGTCAAGGGATTCACAAAATAAAAGGATGTAAGTATGATACCATATCCCCAAAACATGGATGGGACAGAAGTAAAAATTTAATGCTTCTAGAATAGATTCAAAGTGACCATCAATTTTAATAGAGTAAGATGTTACATACAAACTTAACAATAAATCAGAAACTTAACAAATCAGAAACTTGTAATATATGCAAAAATAAAGAGAAAGGAATCTAAGTATATGACTAAAGAAAGCCAGAAAACCCTGGGACAAAAGAGCAAAAGAAGAAAGGAACAGAGAACTACAAAAACAACCACAAGACAAGTAACAAAATGGCAGTAAGTACATACCTATCAATAATTACTTTGAATATAAATGGACTAAATACTCCAATCAAAATACATAGTGTGGCAGAATGGATTAAAAAGCAAGACCCACTCATATGCCGCCTACAATAGACTCACTTCAGACCTAAAGATATCTGCACATTGTAAGTGAAGGAATGGATGGAAAAGCATTGATCATACAAATGGAAGTGAAAAGCTGGGGTAGCAATACTTAAATTGGACCAAATAGATCTTACAACAAACACTATAACAAGAGACAAAGAAACACATGATATAATCATAAAAGGAACAATCTAACAAGAAGATATAATGATTTTAAATATTTACACACCCAACACGGGAGTACCCAAAACATAAAGCAGCTAATAACAAACACAAAGGAAGTAATAAACAGGAACACAATACTAGTAAGGAACTTTAACACCTCACTTACTCCAAAGAGAAAATAAACAAGGAAACAGCGGCTTTGAATAGCATATTGGACAAGATGGATGCAACAGATATATTCAAAACATTTCATCCTAAAACAGCAGAATATATATTCTTTTCAAATGCACATGAAACGGTCTCCAGAATAGATCACATATGTGGTCTCCAAACAAGTCTCAACAAATTCAAAAAGACTGAAGTCATACCATGCATCTTTTATAACACGATGAAACTAGAAATCAACCGTAAGAAAAAGTCTAGAAAGAATACAATTACATGGAGGTTAAAGTTAATGCTACTAAACAATTCATGGGTCAATCAAGAAGTAAAAGAGAAAATTAAAAAATACACAGAAACAAAAGAAAATGAAAACACATGGCCTAAAATCCTTGGAATGCACAAAAGAGACTCAAAGAGGGAAGTGTATAGCAACACAGGCCCAGCACAAGAAGCAAGAAAAATCTCAAATAAACAACTTAGACTTACACCTAAAGGAGCTACGAAAAGAAGCACAAGCAAAACCAAAGCCAGCAGAAATAAGGAAATAATAAAGATTAGAGCAGAAATAAACAAAATAGAAACTAAAAATATAACAGAACAGGGCAATGAAACCAGAAGCTGGTTCTCTGAAAAGATCAACAAACTTGATAAAGCTTTAGCCAGACTCATTGAAAATAAAGAGAGAAACAAAGGGGATTCAAATAAAATCAGAGATGAAATAAGAGAAATAACACCCAACACTACAGAAATATGAAGGATTATATGCAAGCAAGCTGGAAAGCCTAGAAGAAATGGGATAAATTCCTAGAAACATGTAAGTTTTCAAACCTGAAGCAGAAGACATAGAACATTGGAACAGACCAATTATCAACAATGAAACTGAATCAGTAATTTAAAAAAAAAAAACAACAACAAAAAAACACCTCCCCAAAACAAAAGTCTAGGACCATAAGGTTTCCCAGGTCAATTTTATCAAACATTTAAAGAAGAGTTAAAACTATTCTTCTCCAACTATTCCACAGGAAGGAAGGAAGGAAGGAAGGAAGGAAGGAAGGAAGGAAGGAAGGAAGGAAGGAAAGAAAGAAAGAAAGAAAGAAAGAAAGAAAGAAAGAAAGAAAGAAAGAAAGAAAGAAAGAAAAGGAATGAAAGTTTCTAAATTCATTCTATGAGGCCATAATCACACTGATCCCAAACAAAATAAAGACACTTCAAAAAAGAGAACTACAGGCCAATATCTCTGATGAAAAAATATGTAAAAATCCTCAACAAAATATTAGCAAACCAAATCCAACAATACATTTAAAAATTATTCACCAGGACCAAGTAGGATTTATTCCTGTAGGGCAAGAGTGGTTCAATATTTGCAAATCAATCAATGGGATACATCACATCAACAAGAGAAAGGATAAGAACCATATTAGCATTTCAACAGATGCAGAAAAAGCACCTGACAAAGTACAACAACCATTCATGATAAAACCCTCATCAAAGTAGGTTTAGAGGGAACATACTCCCACATATGAAAGGCCATATTAAAAAAAAATCACTAATATCATTCTAAATGGTGAAAAAGAGAAAATTTCTCCTAAGATGAGGAACAAGACAGGGATGTCCACTCTCACTGCTTTTATTCAACATATTACTGCAAGGCCTAGCCACAGTAATCAGACAAGAAAGAAAGAAAGAAGGAAGGAAGTTAGGAAGTTAGGAAGGAAGGAAGGAAGGAAGGAAGGAAGGAAGGAAGGAAGGAAGGAAGGAAGGAAAGAAAGAAAGAAAGAAAGAAAGAAAGAAAGAAAGAAAGAAAGAAAGAAAGAAAGAAAGAAAGAGAAAGGAAAGGAAAGGAAAGGAAAGGAAAGGAAAGGAAAGAAAAGAAAAGAAAAGAAAAGAAAAGAAAAGAAAAGAAAAGAAAAGAAAAGAAAAGAAAGAGAAAGAAAGAAGGAAGGGAGGAAAGGTATCCAAATTGATAAGGAAGAAGTGAAACTTTCACTATTTGCAGATGACATACTAGAAATGATAAATGAATTCAGTAAAGTCAGAGGATATAAAACCAATATACAGAAATCCACTGTGGGGCGCCTGGGTGGCTCAGTTGGTTAAGCGTCTGACTTCAGCTCAGGTCATGATCCCACAGCTCATGAGTTCAAGCCCCATGTCTGGCTCTGTGCTGACAACTCAGAACCTGGAGCCTGCTTCAGATTCTGTGTCTCCCTCTCTCTCTGCCCCTAACCCACTCACATTCTGTCTCTGTCTCTCTCGAAAATAAATAAACATTAAAAATTTTTTTTTAAAAAAAGAAAAAGAAATCCACTGCATTTCTATACACCAATAATGAAACTGCAAAAAGAGAAATTAAGAAAACAATCCCATTTACAATTTCACCCAAAATAATAACATACTTCTGAATAAATATAACCAAGAAGGTGAAAGATTTATACTCTGAAAACTATAAACAATGAAGAAAGATACTGAATAAGACACAAACAAATGGAAATATATTCCACGCTCATGGATTGGAAGAACAAATATTGTTAAAATATCCATACTACCCAAAGCAATCTATACATTCAAAGCAATTATTATCAAAATACCAACATTTTTCACAGAACTAGAACAAACAAGTCTAAAATTTGTATGGAACCACAAAGACCCCATATAGCCAAACAATATTGAAAAAAAATCCCAGATAACAAGATACATAGATCAATAGAAAGAACAGAGAGCCCAGGTATAAACCCTCAATTATGTGAAAATTGACAAAGCAGGAAAGACTATCCAATGGGAAAAAGACAGTCTCTTCAACAAATGGTGGGAAAACTGGACAGCAACATTCAAAAGAATGAAAATGGATCACTTTCTCACACCATACACCAAAATAATCTCAAAATGGATTAAGAACCTGAATGTAAGACCTGAATTCATAAAAATCCTAGAAGAGAGCACAGGCAATAATTTCTTTGACATTGGCCATAGCAACATTTTTCTAGATAGGTCTATTGAGGCAAGGGAAACAAAAGCAAAAAACAAAACAAAACAAACTACTGGGACCTCATCAAAATAAAAAGCTTATGCACAGCAAAGGAAACAATCAACAAAACAAAAAGACAACCTATGGAATGGGAGAAGACACTTGCAGCACACAACATATCTAATAATATATAATATATATCCAAAATATATAAAGAAACTGATACAACTCAACACTCAAAAAACAAACAATCCAATTAAAGAATGGGCAGAAGATATGAACAGACATTTCTTTGAAGAAGACATCCAGATGGCCAACAGACACATGAAAAGATGCTCAACATCACTCATCATCAGAGAAACACAAATCAAAGCCACAAGATATCACTTCACACCTGCCAGAATGGCTACAATCATTAACACAAGAAACAAAAAGTGTTGGTGAGAATGTGGAGAAAAATGAACCATTGTATTCTGTTGGTGGGAATGCAAACTGATGTAGCCACTGTGGAAAACAGCGTGGAGGTTCCTCAAAAAATTAAAAATGGAATTACCATATGATCCAGTCATTCCGCTACTAGGTATTTGCCCAAATAATTCAAAGAGTTTCGAATCAAAAACACATTTGAAAAGACATATGCACCCCTATGTTTACTGTAGCATTGTTTACAATAGCCAAATTATGGAACCAACCCATGTATTTATCCACAGAAGAATAAATAAAGATGTGATCATGAGATACAGACCCCAGAATGTAATCATCCAGCTAAGCTACTCTTGGATTCTTACCCAACAGAATAACACATGCTTATTTTTCAAATTATTTCTTTTATAAGTTAATGTTCCTTTCTTTCTTCTTATCAAGACTCTGGGATATCTCAAAATTAAAATGTACTGATGCTATGATAATAGTGAAATATATTGCCACTGTCAATATATATAAAATAGCCTGTGATTTTGAAAGATTAAAACATGAGATAGGTATTAAGTGACAAAATATGTAAGATATATATTGAGTGATACTATTATATAGAGAGCATCCCCAGTGGATTTTTAGAACAGAAAAGCCAATAAAATTCATAATAGTTGTAGAAATCCTTATCACGAAGTCAGGAGTAAGTCACTTAAAAAATACTGCACCTTGTGACTCCATTATGAAATAACAGAAGCTTCTGGTGAACAGAGGAGGGACATCATATAAATCAGACTGGCAACTGGAAATTGGCTTGGGGAGTATTCCCAAAGATGTGACTACCAGTTATTCAAGGAGGCTGTGCATGCATAGGGGCAGGGGTATGTGAGAAATCCGTACTTTCTTTTTTTTTTTTAAATGTCCAGTTATTTTTGAGAGAGAAACAGAGTATGAGCAGGGGAGGGGCAGAGAGAGACACAGAGACACAGAATCTGAAGCAGGCTCCAGGCTCTGAGCTGTCATTACAGAGCCTGACATGGGACTCGAACCCACCAACTGCGAGATCACGACCTGAGCCTAAGTAGGACATTCGACTGACTGAGAGACCCAGGCACCCCGAGAAATCTGTACTTTCATTCCAACTTTGCTGTAAACCTAAAGTTCTCTAGAAAATAATGTCTATTTTATGTATACACACACACACCCACATACACACATATACACACATTCATATACAAAACATATACCTATATAAAACATATACATACATAGTATAACATATTTTGTATATTATATAACAGTATGTATTACATAGAGACATTCACTAGCTATACATATATACACACATGCACAAACACCAACATTCATGGTCAATATGTATATTATATAATATTGTATAGATATACTTATCTCTCATATACCTAGTACATATATATATAGCCCATATATTATATATCTAACATAAATTTAATCCAGTTGAAGAATACAATTGTATATGAAAATTAAAATGAAATTATAAATAGAAGAAAAACAATACTGATGGGAAAAGTTGAAAAACTTCATGTAACTGTTTATTATATCCATATGAGTGTGCAGAGAAACTAAAGGCCCATATATGTCTGCAGAGAAAACATAGTTTAAAATATACTCTGACTTACACGTATGTTGTATCTCCACAGTCTGTCTCTTTCCTGGGAATTGCCTGCTATTGCAAGGACAGAGGTGACACATCGTAACCTCTTCAGAAACACTTCCCCAATTTATCAAATCACAAATGTCAACCAGCAAGCGGTCTGTGCTATCTCTGAGGCACCACTATATTTAAGGTGAATCGTGTGACTAATTCAAGGAGACCCTGCAATATACCCACCATCGTATCACAAAGGGACACGTAACAAGAGAGAACAACTTTGCTGACCTCTGAAACACTCTCCATGTCTCAACACCACTATAGAAGACTGAATGATTTGATTCTACAGCTATTGAACATTGCACACTAATAGGGAAAATGTGAAGTTTACAACTCCATTATAGACAGAAGCATTAAATTTCGCTCATCAATGATAAAAATTACTTAAACTTTTAATGTTTCCCTTTTGGCAACATATCGAAAGTGGCACCAAACTGGACACAAAGTTTATCAGAAAAATTTAATATTCCACTTGTCCAATAATAAGAGATAAATGATATGTTCATCAATTCAAATTACTTTTGTTTTTGGAAATGCTCTTGTGGGTCCAAGTAGTTTAAAAATACACACACACACACACACCCGGAGTTCCAAAGTATTAATTTCAATAAAGATTATGGATTTCAAGTGCAGCAGATACTCGTACTTGCTGAGCAGCAATTCTCTGCTTTCTAGTACAATCTCCCTCAAGAAACCAAACTACAATCACTGAGTGTTTGGATAGTGAATATGAATGTAGAATCAGGAGAGTTGATCTATCAGTCAAAATGAATTATTTCAAAAAACATGGTACTCTACGCATCCATTCCATCTAAGGAGACCAGCAACACCCCAAAGATATTCCTTTTCATAAGCCCTGGGACTCTCTTCCACAGAGAGAATGAAGCATAAAGACCCATGCTCCCCCATGAAGATTTTACATCCCCTACACTTTTATGTCAACACTAACCCTCTGCTTGCATTTCTTTTTCTCCAAATATCTGCACGATTCTGACATATGAGTGAAAGTTATTTTCACAGCTCACTCCTGCTCGTTATCAAAGACACCAAGCTTGTTTGACATGTAGAGGTGTTAGGCAATCACTAAATTTCACTGGAGACAGTCACAGAAGATTCCACAACCAAGGATAAACTGAGTAGGTCACTTAGTTACCATTATCCTTCCTGTCTGGTAGGTCCAAAAAAAGAACACCAATGCATACACGGATGAATATAAATATCAGTCATTTTCTTTTTGTTTCATTTTTCTTTGAATTTCCCTATAGTTCCTAAAGCCTCTGTGATGAGGAATCCTGTTGTATGGTACATTTTACTTACCTTTATGAGTTATTTAACAATGTAATTCAAAAATACTATTTTAAATCCAGAAATAAAACTTTTGGGAAAAATGCATTTCAAACAATTGAACATTTACAAAAATCTAATTAAAAGATTTAAATGCCATTTGGAAAAGATCAAAGGTACATTTTACTTAATATATGCTTTAAGATACATGATGAATACTTCATACTGAAAGTTAACGGCAAGGAGATATAGTGCATATATGAATAATATTCTATTGCCTAAGGACTTCCGTAACATGCTACAAAAAAAGTATGTATTATGTGCTTTGATCTGTTTAAAAAGTAATAGACTACTTTTGACATTGAACTTTTAAAGTTTCATATTAAGTGCTATAAACATTAAAGGGAATCAATATTATCTGTGCACATTTCTATTTTGGAACTAACTTTTTATATGTAATGATGAGAGGAATCTGAAAACCAACAGATTTGCATCTCATTCAAAACTCCGATCATATTAATGTTAGAGCAGTAAATATATCCGATATTGGCGGTAATTTTGAAATAAAGAGACTGATTTTTTATTGTATTGATGTTAACATTTTATTCTAATTTCATATTGATGATACCTTATTTTGGATGCTGGGCATTAAGACTTGTTTTTCAATTGAAGAAAAGAGTGTTAATAAGAGATTCACACCAACACTAAAATAAGAACTTGGAAAAGTGACCTACTATGATACACATTAAACATTATACAGGCTGTGATGTCACATGTTATTTTTCAAAGCTGAATATAATGGACTTTTAAAAGAAGTTATGCTCTGAAATGAGATATGCAGATGTATCTCCATTCCATTTATGCACATTATAAGGAAAAAGACACAAAGGAAGAAAATTAATACCATCGGGATTTAAAGGGAAAATAAATCAATTGTCTTACAAGTGTAATTTCCGAGTGACCTTTCTTGGATTACTTCCAAGTCCAATAAGATCCATGGAAAGACACGTAACCAGTCATTTGGACAGTGAAAAATTAAACATTATTAACATTTTTGCATTTGGTTAATATGTCCTTTTAAAAGATAAAACAGCCCAGTACCCTGGGGTAAGGCTGGTTAAAGCCTTCCCATCAAAAAGACGCTCAGAAATCTCAGAATCAAACATGCTCCACATTACCATCAGGAAGAATGAGAAGCTCACATCTAAGACATCTTGTCGATCTGTTTCTGCTTGTGTCTTTGCGAGCTGTGACACTGGAAACTTCTAGCTGCAAATGTGCCCAGGAATTTGCAAGGGTTGTTTTCTTCTCACTTTTGGTTTGTTTTGTATTGTTTTATTCCTCCTCCCTTCACCCAGAATGAGGTCTTGTTTTTGGAGCATCTGTGGAGACCAGTCACTAAGTGTGTCAGGTGATCGATCCCATAATCCATCTGGGCTGCTGTCACCGCAGACTGGGTGACCCCACAAGGGACCCCATTCCTCACAGCTCTGGAGGCTGGGACTCCCAGATCCAGGCTGCAGCAGATCTGGATTCTGGAAAGGGCGCTGAGTCATCACGTGTGGGAGTGGGAGGGGCTCTCTGTTCTAAGGCACTGGTCCCACTCCTGCTCCCGGGGCTCCACTCCCTTCCCCATCATACTGGGGGTTAGGAGTTCCACATATGGACTCTAGGGGGACACAGTCCATGGCAGCAACTCCCGTGCTTGTCAAAACTTTCTTAACTGAAATATCACAACTGAAAATACCACAGTCACCATAAAACGAATTCTTGCTCTGCCCTTTCAGCCATCTTTGTCTCTTTCCTCTTATGTCTTTTATCCTTTTACTACTGATGTTTCCAGGCCATGTGGTGCTAAGGCCTGCACTCATTCCCCATGTTCAGAACGCACTATGTTTGCCCAACAATCAAAGTTACCCTTTGTTCTGACCCAAGTTCTCTTAGCCTTTGGCCTAGGTGTTCAATGCTCAGACATGTGCTTTCCCTGAGGTGTCCTCTGAACGCTTTCCAGGTACCCGAGCTCCCTCTATTTACAGGAAAGCGCGATAGCTTCTTCAAGGTTTCTAAAGATGTAAGAATGAAAATAAACAAAGTGCTTGAACTGTTGAAGGCTGTTTCTTCATTACGTACTACTCAATATTCATGATATAAGCTCCCCCAAACTATTGTAATTCCATGCACTCTTTCAGAGGGGAGATTCCGGGCTAGGAATTCAATAGAAATTTGTGTCTGTGTGTGCATGGTGTGCAGGTGTGACTGTGTGTGCACGTGTGTGCATGCATGTGAGAATTCTGTACATGTCTGTACAGACATGGGTGCATGCACATGTATGTGTGTACATGTGTGTGTGCATGCATGCATATATGTGTATGTGTGCACGGCTGTGTGTGCATGTGTGTACGTGAGAATGTGTGTACGTTTGCAGGCATTGTGTATGCACACGCGTGGCATGCACATATGTAAGATGTATGCGCACGTGTGTATGAGTGTGACGTGCACACATGCATATGTGTATGCACATGTGTTAGTGCAGATGCATGTGTGTACATGTGTGTATGAGTGTGGTGTGCACACATGCATGTATGTACATGTATGTGTACGTTATGAGTGTACACGTGTGTTTTGCGTGCATGTGTGTGTGCAGATGTGTTTGGCGTGCATGCATACGTGTGTGTGCACATGTGGGAGTGTGTTCACATGTGAGGGGTGGTATGTGCGTGTCTGTGAACGCAATCCTAATTTCTACAAGCTTAACGAAGCCTTTTATACTTCTGTCAGCAGTGGTGAGAACTCCGTGTGAATTCAGAAAGCACGGAGCTCAGGCTATTGTACATTTGTTGAAGTCCTCAGGACAGACTATCGGCTCTTTTGCATATTCGTTTTGAAACACAAATAACAGAAAACTCAAAAGACATTAAAGAGCTGAGAAACACATAATAACAACGTTGTGTTTCTAATAAATACTCACGAACACCTGTGTGATTCTGTGAGATGCATGTGCTGGCATGGTGTTTCCTTTCACTACATCTGCATCAGAATGTGTCAGAACTTCTACTACAGTTCTCAGCAAACATCAAATGGTGCTTTAGGAATGTCAGCTCTTCAGGTGTTCCAGCCCATGAGTCAGATCAGGAGGGCTGCAGGAGACAAGTGCAGCAACATCACTTGGGACAAGGACTTCAACTCTCAGTCGGGGAACACCGGCCCTACCCGCCTGTCCAGATCCTTCGTTGGAAGATGAACGGATAAGAGAGCCCTGGCCAGGTCTGGATGGCCCAGCAGTTCCGGATCCTTCATTGCAAGATGAATGGAAAAGAGAGCCCTGGCCAGGTCTGGATGGCCCAGCAGTTCCAGAGCAGTGGCACAGCCCAGGGGAAGCCGTGAGAGTGGCAGTAGGGCTAAGTACGGATCGAGTGAGATCAGGGCAAGTGAAGAGAGCAATGAACATTTCCTGAGCCAGTTGCCAGGTAACAGAGTGTCCTTCTTACTAACAGGACGGACGCATCTGAGATGCAGAGGCGATCCCGAGGAAGTGACACAGCTGGCGTCTGCTTTACCGCCAAGTGGTTAGCTGGCTCCTCACTCCTGGTCCACATGGTGTCTGGGGCCCTGCTTAGATGTAGGGGACACGGCAGGACAGTGAGGAAACTGAATCAGAGGGCTCAAGCGGGACCAGCGTATCACTGAGTTGAAGAGCAAAGTATTCTGGAATGCCTGGGTGGCGCAGTTGGTTGAGCGACCGATCTTGGCTCAGGTCGTGATCTCGCGGTTTGTGGGTTCGAGCCCTGTGATGGACTCTGCTGACAGCTCAGAGCCTGGAGCCTGCTTCAGATTCTGTGCCTCTCCCTCTCTCTGCCCCTCCCCTGCTAGCATTCTGTCTCTCTGTCTCTCAAAAATAAACATTTAAAAAATTTTTAATAAAATAAAAATGAGCAAAGCATTTCTGCTCCTGAACCTCAAGATCTTTTACATATTTTCTTGTATTTGAACTAATTTTATTCCTTTTTTCAACAAAAAAGTGCTTATTAACACTTTAACATATTCCTACTTTTAAAATATAGGCTATAAGAAGAATATACATTTAAAAATCACCATCATCTCAAACCACAGGTACCAGTTAATTACCTATAGAGAACTTTCCAAAACTATATGCATTTTTGTCTATGTATAAATGACTACAAATGTTTACAAAAATAACACCTTTACAAGGTACGATCACTAGTCAAGCTTGGTCATCTTCCCACATCAACAACATAGATTTGCACCATCCTCTTAAGTATTCCATATTATGTCTTAGAAACGTTGACTATTCTTCTGTTTCCAGTCAGCAAGTTCTGTGGATGGTGATTAAATACAAATGTTGCCGCAAACACGCTGTAAAACACACTTAGGCTTACTGATTCGTCTGACTTCTAAACATGCATTCTTCGTGACTCAACTAGCTTTCTGGACCAAAGTGGGAAGCACGCCTTTCGTCCCCCTCCCTTGCTCACACACGTCGTTCTACAGGTTTACAACTACTACTGCCAAAGAAGTAAACCGGGGAAGATGCAGCGCTATTTTACATGGTCCCTTGCGATTCACGAATGATTCGGAAACTGCTCTGCCCACCGCCTATCAGGCTGCTGTGTCTTCCTCAGTAACGCAGATAAAGTCCATCTACAGAAAAGACAGTAACTCTCTGCATGTCATCTGTGTTGATCAAGTTTGCCATGTGTTTAAAATGTTAAAAATGGTTTTGTTTCACTTAAGGTTACAAGATTTCTGAAGTTAGGGCACCCGGCTGGCTCAGTGATCTCCTGGTCACGAGTTGAAAACTGTCGGATGTGGCACCTACCTAAAAATAATAAAATTTTAAAACAAGAAAAAAGAAATACACTACAGTATTTAGAAAATTTTCAAAGATTCCTGAAGTCAAACTTCTTATCCTTTTCTCCGCAGCTTCTGGCCGTGATGCCTGTGCCACGTTGGAAGGGTGGCCTGCGGGCTCCGGGGTGGGGGGCGGGGGGAGCCCCGTCTCTCTAAGGGGGAGTGACCTGCAGGCTCCGGGTGGGGCAGGGGAGCCCTGTGTGTGTGAGGGGAGGGAGCGAACACAGGGGAGGGGCGCCCAGGCAGCTCCGGGCACCACACAGAAACCATCATGGCCTGAGCTGGGGCCGCCGGAGTCATGGCAGGGAAAAGAACTCCCCTTTTCTTTAAAGAGGGCCGACCTGAGAGTGATCACCTGCAGCCTGTGGTCACGGTATGGTCTCGGAGAGGTCCTTCATTTTCTTTCCTACAAGTTCTTCCCTTAGACAGACAGACAGACACACACACACACACACACACACACACACACACACACACTACAGGTATATTATATATTTCCAGGCATATCAACATGTGTGATCCTAAAAGAACCGTGTGACACTGCTGAAGGCAAGGTTAGTAAGCACGTGTAACAAACGCAAAGAAAGCATAAAGAATATTTTACGGGGTCGGGCGCCTGGGTGGCTTAGTTGGTAGAGCATCTGACTCTTGATGTCGGCTCAGGTCATGATCCCAGGATTGTGACATCGAGCCCCACGCTGGGCTCTGTGCTGACAGAGAACCTGCTTGAGATTCTCTCTCTCCCTCTCTCTCACTCTGCCCCTCCCCTGCACATGCACACTCTCTGTCTCTCAAAATAAATAAGTAAACATTAAAAAAAAGAAGAATACTTTACACAGGGTCACAGGCCAAGTTACACACTAAGCCAAAACTAGACTGCAGGCTTCTGTTGCTGAACTCTTTTCTAGGACATCATACAATTTCTGTTTGGTCTATTGTTTCTTTAGGAACATGGCTCGCATAGGATATGCTATGTTCTCTCTATAGCACTGATTTGACCATGGTGCAAAACCATATTAAAGTGTTTAACTGCATTAAGTAAATAACAACGTGTTTAATCTTCAAATCTACTGTCATATCCGTCAGTAACTCTTAAAATAATTTTTAATAACTATCTTTGTGACATTAATATTAGAAACGTACTTTTCTCCAAAGCATATGTTTTATGTCACCCGTCTGGCCTCTCTCTCTGAAAAGCAAGACAGAGCTGGGACTGGGTAACAAAAATGAACACACACACAAACAAAAACAGGTACTGTGTTCCCCGTGTGTGTGTTTCCCGTGTGCGTGGGATCTCTGCAGACGTCACCTCTGCGCCCGAGAGCTTCTTGTAGCTGTGTCCAAACACTCAAATAAAAACACGGATGGACGCAATGTACTTGGAAACCACAGAAGGCAGAGAGTAACCAGTATTTCATGCCTTCTACTTATGTTAGGGCTGAAGTGTGCTCAGAGAATCTAAGTGACTCATCGAAAATCGAACTCAGGCCTTGCACTTATTGTTAAATACAGGCATTGGACAAATATTCACTGTTTTCTTTCTATATACCAGGCAGTAGTCTAGTCCCCAGGGATGGAGCAGTGGAAAGAGAAAGAGTGGTGGCTTTAATCACTTTGCCAAGGTCACGGGCCCATCTCTCAGGGAAGAAGACGGTCCAGCAGACTTCATGGAGAACCATACATAGGCAAAATTATATTTAATATAAATATAAAATTATACTTACATGTAGGTAAAATCAGTTATATATATATTTATGAGAAACTGAAGAAATTTCCTTCCCAACACCCATGGAACATGTCTCAAAATCTAAGCTCCTTCAGCAATTTTTTTCCCTGCCTGAGGCTTGAGTACTTAATTTTATTTTGTCATGTTTGTTCTTAAAGTCATGTAAAATTGTATTTACAAGGACTGTCAGATCTTAATTCAAACTAATAACTTAAAGGAATCTTAGTTGGTATTGATGTTCACTGAAGACAGCAGATATCAGAGGCACCTGGGTGGCTCAGTTGGTTAAGTGTCCGACTTTGGCTCAGGTCACGATCTTACGGGCCCCACTTCGGGCTCTGTGCTGACAGCTCAGAGCCTGAAGCCTGCTACGGATCCTGTGTCTCCCTCTCTTCTGCCCCTCCCCTGCTCACACTCTGTCTCTCTCAAAAATAAACACTAAAAAAATAATTAAAAAAAAAAAAAAAGCAGACATAGACCATGAAGTGGATGGAGTGTTACATGGGCACTCCAGAAGGGACAACAAAATGCTACATTAGACACCAGAGTCTGGCAAGCCCACTCCAGCTCCATTACTAAGTAAGCGACTACATACTCTATGTGGTCTTACTTCCCAAGGCCCAGACTCGTGCTGAGCGTATTTTATAAAAATCAGTACCATGGTGTTAGAGATTTTATATAAAACATTAGATGATTAAAAAATAACTAGATCCCTTTGACTCAAAAAGAAACTTGAAATAAAACACTTGAAGATTCCAAATTCTATTTACAAACAACAAATTTCCCACTGAGGCATAGATTTTTCAGGAGAGTTGAAAGAAAACAATTTACTCAGAGGTAGTCATTATATATGTATTATACCTTGTATCACCTACCTATACTCCGAGCTATTATTGTTAATGTAAATAATTGCTATTGACTGTATCTGTAAGCTCATTAACATTCTACCAAAAATAGAATCAAGGGATATGAACACATTACATTTCTGTATAATGGCAATACACTATTTCCTAGAAATTATGACCATATTGTCACTGTTTGAAATGCTTTAAAACACGTCAAAAGTGTGTAGTTTATATCACAATAGACAACTATGAACAAGTGTGTTCATATAACACAAAGACAATTAGCTTCCTTATGACTTCAACACTAATGTGCAGTTAATTGCTGTCCGTAAATTATTCATTATGAATTACACAGACATTAATCCAAAGTTACTAACAGTTTTAACCCACTGAAAAGAAGCACTAGAAATTAAGTCCAGAGCTACACTTTCAACTACCACGATTTATTTTCTAGTAGTGGAGGAGAACTATGAAAAGAACATTTAAAAAACAGTCCGTTTTGGTGCTTAGTTCTTAGAAAACTACAAACCATCATGTTAACTAAATTACATTGTAATATGTAATTGTTTAGGGAAGACAATGTCGAGAAATGTAAACTTTTCTGGTTTCACACACTGAATCATCCAATTAACCAACTTTTGATTCCTAAAACCTTTTGTTCCAGGTGGACACACAAATTGTTTCAATTTATGTCATTTATATGACATATTACACTATAATATTAATATGACAGCATCTCTTCTAGTTGAAGGGAGTCAAATTCTTCTCAGAATGAATTGACCTGTTTTATGACACTGCTTTTTTCTTTAAAACATGTTTTTTTAGGGGTGCCTGCGTGGGTCAGTCAGTTGAACATCTGACTCTTGATTTTAGCTCAGGTAATGATCTCAGAGTCATGGGATCAAGCCCCACGTCAAGTTCGGCACTGAGCACGGAGCCTGCTTGGGATTTCTCCCTCTCTCGCTGCCTTCCGCCCCCCCCCCCCACAAAGAAATAAAATGAACATTCAAAACATGTATGTTTTAATAGAAATGAGTATTTTCTAATAATATACAAAGCTGCTTAATTTATCCATTATTTAGTTTTCTATGCCAGACAGGTCTGTGTGGATGGAAAAACCTGTAGGTGCTGATAATTTAACAGATATTTTCAAAATCAATTCACGGTGTTTACTAAGTTTGAATTATGGGAATTTTCCCCACTATTTGCGATTTTACTACGTCAACAACTGAAACACCAGCTTACTTGGCAGGAGAGCAGGAAGAGAACCGGAGAACCAGAAAATCCCGATGAGGATGCAGAGAGGCACTCACTGAACAGACCCTTGGAACGGCTTTAAGGACCACAGCGCTCCAGCTTGCGCACACTGCCCTAAACAACACGCAGACTGGGAACACCTCGATGGCAGGGGAACAGGGTGGCACAGCCAGGGACAGACCTGAATGATACCCCAAAGGCCTTCAACACTAAAGTGACCCTGGACGCACAACCCACAGGGAGCTAATCAGAATCCAGGGTACATGCGACCAGGTGGAGTGCCTTCTAAATAAAAATGAAGGGAAATGATATACCAATGTTCTACCGCAGGGTTTGTACAATATCTGCAGCATCCCAACAAAAGACTTAACGTGTCCAGGCCACAACATGAAATTACTCTGCACATGTATGATCTGCAGAGGCCAAGGTCAAGACAACAAAGATGATGAAATTTATTATTTAATTACAAGGTTTTTTTACCTTCAGAAAAGGTTATTGAATTTAACTCACAGCATCTATTGAAATAATCATGTTTCTTCTTTAATTGATAATTGTAACATCTTATTTTGAGTATATTTAAAATAATGTGCTCTGCACTTTATTAACTAACTTGAAACACATCAGGCTAATGGCTGACTCCTCAAATGGCTAGTTCCAAGGGTGATGTGACAGAGCACTTCACAAGGGAGCACAGACATGCTCCACTCACACGGGATCTGGAGCTGGGAGACAGGTGGAATCTTCGTCCTGCACCAGACGCCTGGACGGCCTTCAGCAGCCATTTCCCTCTGTACTCATTGCCCTGGCCTTTGCAGACAGCATCTCCACCCCTCCGTGAGTGTAGGCCTCCCACTTCTCAACATGCTCGGCCATCCCCCAAACCCGCTCTCTGGTCTTACCACTTCTAGGAATCTACAAAAACCTGCTAGGTTTAAAACGCAAAGTCATCAAGGTCTCAGGATACAATATCAATATAAAAAAATCAGTTATATTTCTTTACTCTAAGAAAAATTAATTTATGTACATTAGAAACAAAAATATTAAATTATGAGACTATGTCCAATAGCATCAAAATGGCAAATACCTAGAAACAACTTTAACAAAAAAAATAAAAAATAATCCTACATTAAAAGGTACAAAACATTACTGATAGAAAATAACTTCAATGCAAACATTTGAATACACTTGACAAATTCACTGGTAAGAAGATAATACTAAAAAGCCATCTATCTTTCAAAATTGAGTTATTTCAGCATACTTTTTTCCCCATATATTTACAAGCCAATGTTAAACCTTATGTATAAATATACTATTTTTAATTTTATAAAAGCAGACCAAGTTGAGGAAATTAATATTACATGAATTTGTCTTACTATAAAGCTATAATGACAGAGCATAGTATTGGCATAAAATAACAAAAAAGTTAAAAATATTTTTTTAATGTTTATTTATTTTTGAGAGAGAGAGACAGAGCGTGCATGGGGGAGGGACAGAGAGAGAGAGAGCGAGAGGGAGACACAGAATCTGAAGCAGGCTCAGGCTCTGAGCCGTCAGCACAGAGCCCGAGACGGGGCTCGAACTTGAGAATGGTGAGATCATGACCTGAGCCAAAGCCGGACACCCAACTGACTGAGCCACCCAAATGCCCCAAAAGAACAAAAAAGTTTAATTAAATATTAAAAATTCCACACTCTGGTTAAACATTTAACTAAGACAATAATTCAACCAAATGGGAAAGAAAAAGACTTCAACGAATGATTTTCTCTCCACTGTTTGTTTTTTTTTAAAGAGAGGGGCTTAATTAACCTTATACACTAAAATTAACAGACATAAATCTAGAAGCTAAAATTATAGCTACCAAAAGAAAACACAGAAGAACAGTTAAGTAAATAATCATAAAATACTACAAAGTGGAACTTTATAAAAAATCATCTACTTATCAAAAGATAATGGAAATGCAAAAGCAAGTTTCAGACAGAGAAAAAAATTTTACATATACATTTCTGTCATTAACTTGTATCCAGAATATGTAAAAATATCCAACAAATTAAAAAAAAAAAAAAAAAAAGAAAAGAAAACCAATGGGCAAAAAACAAAAACCTTGTAATGACTCCACACGCAAAATAAGACCTAAAAGTGGCTAATAAGCATAGAAAACTATGGTCAATATCATTACACATCAGAGAGATGCTAATACATTCCATAATAAGATACCACAGTATTCCACTGTTACGGAAAAAGACTAATGAGTACTAAGTGAATATGGGAAGAAGTACTAAGGAATTTGACCTTTCATGCATTACTGATGTGGTTGTAAATTTGTACAACTCTGGAAAAGTATTTGGTATTTTAAAAATACATTTCTTATTATTTCTTTATGATGGAGCAATTCCATTCCTGTGTAATTTCTTAAAAATAAAAATATCCGTAAATACAGATGGATTATAAGAATAGTCATTATGGCCTCATTCATGAAAGCAGTATTTTGAAGCAACTCAAACATAAAACATACCTCGCAGAAGAATAAAGGCTGTGATATATTCATATCATGGAATATTACTCAGCTATTATGATAAATGAACTAATTCATACCACATAAAAAAAAATAAGTGTTGAGTGGAAGAATTCAAAGCAAAAGGCTATATGCCTTCTGGTTCCATTTTCATAAGGTTTAAGTAATCTACAGAGACATCAATCAGAACAGTGATGGTCTCTGAGATGGCGGGAGGGGGAGGGGAACATCCAGAGTTAATATTTGACACTTTAACTGGTACATTGCTTAAACACATGTACACATTTGGCAAAACTCATCAGACTGTGTCCTTAATACATGGGCATTTTATCTGTAAGCAGATCTCAATTTTAAAAATTAGAGTTGACAATATACACTTCTTTTTCTTTTACTGAATAATTATCACTGGCCCTAAGCAGCGAGCCAATTCCCACTCATTTGCTATTCTTACGTGCTTGGAACGTTTAGAGTTCAATTTGTGGTTTCTGGAAGGTGTCCAAGGGCCCATCCTTCTGTGTTTTAGTGTTCCTGACACTAACTCCATACTGTCCTCATCCCACATGTCCTGTATGTTATTTAGTGCTGAATTCATTAGAAAGCTCTCTATTCAGCCAACGCTGTTCCATCTAGTTTGTCCTATTCCCCAAGGACAAATAAGAAATTTCTGCAATTAATACTCTAAAGAGATTCTCTCAAAAAAGGACTCTATCTCTTTATTTTGTAACAATATAAATGCAACTTCCATCAAGCTCTTTAAAAGCAACTGAACAATATTTTCTAACATTGTGTCCCCCTTTCTAGAATATGACAGACACACAAATTAACTTCCCCATTCAAAGTGTTACAGCTTGTGAAATCAGACTCCGTGAGACAGTCTGGATAAGCCACAGAAGCAAACTGCCTTCTCTCACTTGTACTTTCCTCTATTTAAATGCACAACTTGGTTTGTATTTCATAATCCTAGAGCTCTGTCGACACTGGGGCAGGGCGGGGGGTTGGGAAGAAAAAAGAGAAAAAAAAAACTGGAAGGACTTCCAATTAAACGAAGAAAAATGAAGTTAGAACAAGCAGTATCAGAATAAGAACTATCATGACAGCCGTGAAGTAGTCACAATCTTTTTTTTTTCATTTTTTTTAATGTATATTTATTTTGAGAGAGAGAGCAAGCAGGAGGAGGGCAGGGAGAGAAGGAGACACAGAATCCAAAGCAGGCTCCAGGATCTGAGGTGTCAGCACAGAGTCCGAGGTGGGGCTCGAACCCACAAACTACGAGATCATGACCTGAGCTGAAGTCGGACGCTCAACCAACTGAGCCACACGGGTGCCCCCACAATATAATTTAAAAAAAAAATCCAGGGGCGCCTGGGTGGCTCAGTCGGTTAAGCTGCTGACTTCAGCTCAGGTCACGATCTCACGGTCCATGAGTTCGAGCCCCGCGTCGGGCTCTGGGCTGACGGCTCAGAGCCTGGAGCCTGCTTCCAATTCTGTGTCTCCCTCTCTCTCTCTGACCCTCCCCCGTTCATGTTCTGTCTCTCTCTGTCTCAAAAATAAATAAAACGTTAAAAAAAAATTTAAAAAAAATCCAGTTTTACATATTTCAATGTCTCCCTTATGGATTAGGAAGAATTTACACATAGCTACTTATTCATGTATTCAATACCAATACTACGAATTGAAAGCTGACACCTTGAAGTGTTTCCATTTTACGGGAACGAAAACAACTGAGGTACAAGAAAATGGCATCGAGGGAAAATACCGCTCACACTGGCCAGGGCGCTCAGCAACAGTATACTCAACTGGAAGGAAGGTTTTCCCCTGAAATTTCCATGACCTCATGCAAACAAATTAATATGAGCAGAATCTCTAGATTTGTAGATTTTCATATTAATAACTGCCAAGATTGAGAAGCTCAGATACCATTTTATCTGAATGAGGATTTTCTATAGAAAGCAAATATCATTCCAAAAACATCACGCGCCACCAGCCAAGGAAGACCTTCGATGAGTGGCTGCTATCTCTAAAACCTGTAATTGCTCCTCGTTATAACAATCCAACTCTGGGCTTCAGCTAACAGATAACTCCACTCTTAAAAATGCAAAAATCAACCAAACAAACTCTTCTGAGAAAAGCTTTCACACACTGCCCAAACGGAAAGGGCAAGGCAGACTACTACTATGTATTTTTTACCATGCTTATTCTACGTAACTTGATCCAGGTGAAAAAAGTAGGAAAACAAACTGATTTTCTGCTTCCTTAATTGTCCTTGGTACTCTGTGGACTCTCTCCATCCTGGAGCTATTCCAGGGCCGGCAGAGAAACCCGTCAGCTGACAGATGACCCAGTGGTATCACCCAGAGCAGAGACACCTGCCTCCTGCATTCTGTCCAGCTCTGCACACGGGACAGGAGATGCAGGCCTCTGAGTGGGAATCTGGTCCTGACGGATTCCGTCAGAGCTCGCCAGTGTGGGGTCCATCACCGCTAATGACTCTGCCACGACCCCCCGGCAGAACGTTATTAAGGGCACCGAGATGTGCAAATCTCTGGTGAATCAATTAGCAGACACACACTGTCAATTTTAACCTCCAGATTAAATATCCAAAACTCAGGAATACCTTACACAAGGATGTTCTGAGCGTTCGGCACTGGTGTCTTGTTTGTTTCAGAGTATTAAAATTAGAGTAAAATGACTCAAATTCATTTGTCTCGTCCAGTCCTTCTGATGAGTTACTGAATTTGAGGATTCTAATGGGGTGGTGTAAGGAGTACTTGGGAGGGGCTGGAAAGTGGCTATGAGAGATGCTTGCAATGATGTGAAGAGGTTCACTCTCCCTTTCTGGAAAAGGGCTGCAGATAAGGGCACTCAGAGTTCATGATAACTTTGCTCAAACAGCCTCCTGATGCTTCCTCACCGAATCCTACGATCATGTGTACACAAACTGCACACATACCAGCAATTTCTCACCCAGGAAACATTCAGCAAATGCTTTTCGTATCTCAGTCACAGTCCTAGTTTCTGTGATAGAAGGTAGACAATAAGGCAAGACTTCCGTAGTTGGAAGTTTACAGTTGGGTTTTTCCTTTTTCCCTTTTTCCCCACAAATTAATTAGTGGAAACAGCATGAGTTAAACCATATCAATGGCCCCTTCCTCTGACCACGGACTTACTTTTGCATATTGAGTTACAATTTTCAATCCATAAAGTCATCCATTCTATATCATGATACGTGTCTGCCTTGATTAGTAATAGTTTACATACCAAAATTAATCTTTCGATGTTATAAAAAGAGAATAGTGGCTACTATTTACTTGACATAAATTATGTGCAAAGCACTACGACAAAGCATTTGTATACACGATCTGTTCACTTAGCAACCATTATTGAGCACCTATCGCGTGCAAGATGCCAGGCTATGCTGAAGAAACAGGGGTGGGCTGGCGAGACAGCCCAGCTTAAGGTGCATATACTCAGAGTGAGATAGATCTATAACATAACAAGTGACAAATCAGGTACAGAAGGTGCTACAGGATAGGTCAGGAGCGTGTGCAATGTTGGATGCAAATGCGCCATGTGCAGGGGTGAATGGGTGACTCAGTCCGTTAAGCCTCCAACTTCGGCTCTGGTCACCATCTCAAGGTTCCTGAGTTCAAGCCCCAAGTCGGGCTCTGTGCTGACAGTTCAGAGCCTGGAGCCTGCTTCGGATTCTGTGTCTCCCTCTCTCTCTCTGCCCCTCCCCCACTCATGCTCTCTCTCAGTCAAAAATAAATCAACATTAAAAAAAAAAAAAGAACTTTGAAAATCCTCCATGTTTCCATTCCAAATTAGCAGAAATGCCATGTATTTCCCTCACAGGGCTTTCTCTCCCCCTAGGTTGTCCCCCACAAAAAAGCCTTTATTCAATTGAGAGGTGATTAAGTCCATCTACCATAACCAAATGTTTCTGCTAAAAGTAGGTTAAATCTACTGCTATGTCCCCACTTTTCTGACTCAACAGAATGATACAGAGAATGGAAACAGATAATCCCCAGTAAGTACTTTCAATCATGAGCTTTCTGTTTCCATTCTACGTTATGACACTTTAAATATTAAAGCTGAAATCTATAGCAGTTCAATCTTCATTTTATGATCCCAGCTCCTTTTGTTTCTTTTTGTGGGGGAAAAGAGGAGTTTTAACATTAAAATACAATTAGAATTTAAAAAGTCCCAGGTTATTATTTCAATTTGACCCATCCGATTTTTAGAATATCCTGGTTGCCAATCTTTGCTCTCAGTGATGTTATACAAATGTCTTTTAGCCTTTCTTGGTAGGTAGAACTCAAAAGTATGTTGGTTAGGAGCTAAATTACGAATTGCTGACCTCAAATGCTACTTTCTAGTGCAAAGTGCACACGTCCCCACATACAACTTTCTCCTGAGCAGAGGGATGTCCAAATGGGAAGCACAGCATTTTAGAATTTCATAACTTGGTCTTTTTCAATCAGAAAATCCTTAGCTCAAATCCTAGCTCTGCTGCTGGTACGAAACATCCACGTTCTTCGTCCCCCTGCTCCATAACATGAGAATGAAGAGCCAGTCAGAGGTCGTGAGGATGAATGAGAGAGCCTTGCACGGTGTTCTGACCAGCCTCTAGCACGGTAGGAGATTCAACGCACATTAGCTTTAGCATCACGTAAGTATACTAAAATGTCTAAAAGTGCTTTTAAAGCTGAAAATGATTATATAAATGTAAGGTACAGTGGGCAGCATCACGTGGAATGTGATAAAGCATTTTTCATTCATTCATTCATGCACGTGTGTGTTCATTCACCCCACTGAACCCCAAGCCCTGTGATGCCCAGCTTCAGTGTAGAGGGTCGTGCAGCTGAGCCCGAAGTCCTGTGATGCCCAGTTCCAGTGTACAGGGTAGAGCAAGCTTCGCTTCAGGCAGAGGAATTCAGAAGAGATCACTGAATCTCACCCTAATGATAATTTTCAAAAGCTGGATAAGCCACAAAGTCCCACTTTAACCTAATCAGAGATGTGCGGCACAAAGAATCTCACTAAAGGAAACTCTAGAGAGCAGCAAGCCTTTCAAAGGACACCAGAGGCTCGTGTCCTCATCCCTCACAGACTCGTGAGGGACTTAAGTCTGCCACGAGACGAGGAAAGGCAAGATCACCCAAACCTCTGTGCAACCTGGACCCCACGTGTGGAACCACCACTGCGGATCAGAATCCTCAGGAACCTCACTAAGAAGGTGAGTCTGCACCCACCTGCTAGTCCTTACGTGGGGATCTTCCCCCGGTGCCGCACCGGAGGGCAGCGTGGCCAAAGCAGAGCGCTGGGTGGGGCCCTGCAGAAAGGAGCGGCTGAGAGGCCACGGAGCGTCCCCTCAACGGGCAGGACCAAGGCAAAAGAGCTCAGAGTAACTCACAAGAGGCACTGCCAATGCCGGACAACGGGGTTCGAGAGTCTTCGAGACATCACACCTTAGGAGAGGGGGGGAAAGGCCTTTAAATACAGAGGGAGGAACAGAACTGAAAGAGAGCCCCGGAGGTCACCAAGAGAGGAGGGAAAGAAAAGGAAAAACCTCCCAGTGACCATGAAGTCTGTTAGCTGGGCTAGAGTCATCTCCGGTTCAGGAAGGGACACCTCAGCAGTGGGGAACAGACACACCTCCAGGATTTTACCAGGGCTTAATTTTGGACCCTGTCAAGGGGAACACTGATGCTGTCTCCAAACGTCTGAAGGCAGTCGACAACCCAACCATCCAAAGCTGCCCATCGGACTGGCTCAGACCTCGTCCAGCCGGCGGAGGAAGGGTGAGACTTTCAGGTACAGGGTGTGGCCTGCAAGTGAAGAGTAAGAGACCCTGGCAAAAAGTGAAAGACAGTAGCAATTCGCTGAGAGAGCAGAAATCAATAGAATCAGGACAAGGGAGTATCCAGTTAAAGGAACTGTAAGGAAAAGAATAAAGTAGCTATGATAAAGATACAGTGAAACCCATAACTTGTCCAAAAATACTAAATTTCAGTAACGACAGGAAAACTATAAAACAGAGCAAATGGAAATACTGGAAATGAAAAATACCATATAAAAATGAAAAAGAAAAAAAAAACCTGTCAACCAGGAATCAAATGAAATTATCTTTAAAAATAGGGAGGCAAAATAAAGATGTTCTCCCACAGACTTAGACTTCAGGAAACGCCAGCAGGAGGTCCTTGGGTGGAAGAGAGATGCTGCTGATGGCAATTCCACACGTGCAGGAAGAAAGAACATTAGTAAAGGTACAGACCTAGGTAAATACAAACGAGAATACTGATACTCAGTGCGAAAATAATACCAGTGGTTTGTGGTATATACGTGAATAAAACAAGACAACAAAAACCAGAGGGTAGGTAAGAAGGGAATAAATGGAATTATGTAGGTATATGCCCCTACGTGGTTCCCATACTAGTATATCTGATGACAGAATATGACAGCTTCAAGATGCACATTGTAATTGCCCCCTAAGTGGCTAAACAGGAACATGCTGACGTAGCATTACAATATGCACCTGTGCATGTACATATACACAGGTGTATGTGTACATACATACAGAGGAATGTAATCACACGTTCACAATTCATCACAAAAAAAGCAGAAAATAAGGAATAGAAGAACAAAAAACAAATGGTATAAATTAAAAGCAAAGGCCCAGAAGAGATTTAAGTTAATTATATCATTATTTACAATGACTATAAGTGGACTCCAAAGTCTAAGGAAAAAACACAAAACAGCAGGCTGGATTTATTTTTAAAAAAGCAAAAATCCATAAAAAAGCAAGATCTATGTGTTATATAGAAGAAACACACCTCAGTTAAAAAGACTAATAGGATCAGTGTAAATGGGTAAAAATATATTTGTATATATACCACAGTAACACTAAGCATAAAAAAAAACAGGTGTGGTTACATTAATATAAAAAATACCCTTCAAATTAAAGAATACTACTGATGACACAAAAGGATGGTTCATAATGTTTATCACAGAAGTCTACCCCACCCACCCACCCCCCCAATAAAAAATGAATAAAAAACATTAAATATGTACATTCACAACAAGAGATCTTTAAAAACTGTAGAACAAAAAGTGACAGAACTTAAAGGAGCAATTAAATAAATCCACAGTCCGGTTTGCATATTTATACCCTGTCTCTTAGTAACTGATAGAATAAGCAGAGCACAGCCAATAAACGCATGGAAGGTACCGTGTGACCTGATAAACATTTGTAGAACACAACACCCAATAGCTTCACAAAATAAATAAACAAACCATGGTCTCTGGGGAAAATATTTTCAGCATGTCTATCTATCTGACAAAGGGTTTGTATCCAGAATACATAAAGAACTCTTTCAACTCAAGAAAAAGTTCACAATCCTTCCACAAGGCAGACATGTATCAAATCATCACACAGTACATTTTAAACATCTTGAAATTCCATGTGTCCATTATCCTGCAGTAAAGCTGGAAAAAAAGAAAAAACTCACAAACAAGTCAATAAAAAAGGTACAGAAGATGTGGACAGCCACTTCAACAAATAAGATCCACAGATGGGCGACAAGCCCATGAGACGATGCTTATGAGCATGTTAAGGGAAAAGACAAACTACTAAATTGAAAAATTGGGCATGGAATTGAAAAGACTATTACAAAATAGGACAATGATTGGCTAATAAACGTGAGAAAATATTCTCAACATGATTAACCAGCAGGAAATTCTAATTAAAACCACAATGAGATATCACTTTAAACCTGCTGGAGGAACATAAATAAAAAAGACTGGTGACACTAACTGTTGTCAAGATGTAAACCAACTGACAATCTCAAAACTTGCTTGTGTGAGTGCAGAACGATTCAACCACACTGCAGAACCCAACCCACAAATATTGCCAGGAAGTAGATACCCAGTGGGCCATGGTTTAGAAAGACCATCCTCCTCGCTCTTGAGACTCTAGAGGGGCTTCAGCATTTGGACTTCTACTGATGTTGTGAGTCCTATAAAGACGCTGTTTTATATTAGTGATTGACAGTTTTAAAGTGACTGATAATGACACATTAGAGTTACTTACTTGAATATTTTATGGGTGGATATAATGTGCATTTGCTCTATTATTTGGCAATTCTGAATTTTGCCATTATAAACAAGAAAAATAAATGAGATTAATGAAATGCATATGAAAGTTTAAGCATAGATACTAAGTAGTCCAGTATCTTGTGAATTCAACTGAAAACTCAGGTGATGTGGTAACAACAGATAGTGAAAAAATAGCTTAAAAGTCGCAGGCAGAATTCATACTATGTGTTAAGTTTAGAAAGTAAATTAATAATATATGACTTTTTTATAGCAAGAAAAGGATGGAAATACTCTATCATAAGGTATGAATCATGGCATCGCTCTGTACCTAGGTCCTCCCTAAAATGGCTACTCATCAGTGGCAATCAGTATGTCTCATTCTGCCCAGAGTGACAGTATTTCCTTCAAAAAGAACCCTACCTTGTTCTGTTCTTTCCAATTATCCTCAATGTTTGAGGCATGCTCTCAGTGATTATTTTTGGATTTTAAGAAAAAAAAAATTTATTTTTTATATTTTTAATTTCTTTTAATGTTTATTTTTTTATTTTTGAGAGAGAGACAGAGACAGAGTGTGAGTGGAAGGGCAGAGAGAGAGAGAGAGAGAGACCCAGAATGCAAAGCAGGTCCCGGCTCCGAGCTGTCAGCACAGAGCCTAATACAGGGCTCGAACTCATGAACTGTGAGATCATGACCTGAGCCAAAGTTGGAAGCTTAACCAACTGAGCCACCCAGGTGCCCCTAGAAAAAAAATATTTTAACCTCTATCTTTACGAACTTTATCTCAGTACTTTTAAATTTCTATTGTAAGAATTTTATAATACGTATAATATCTAGCTAGAAAAGTACATTTACAAACTTTAAATATAAGAGTAAATATTTTGAGCCTTGGGGCGCCTGGGTGGCGCAGTCGGTTAAGCGTCCGACATCAGCCAGGTCACGATCTCGCGGTCCGTGAGTTCGAGCCCCGCGTCGGGCTCTGGGCTGATGGCTCGGAGCCTGGAGCCTGTTTCCGATTCTGTGTCTCCCTCTCTCTCTGCCCCTCCCCCGTTCATGCTCTGTCTCTCTCCCAAAAATAAATAAAAAACGTTGAAAAAAAAAATTTTAATATTTTGAGCCTTAATAATATTTTTTCTGCTAAGGACTGCTACAAAGAATATAGGAATTAGTGTATCTGAAAGGTTTGCTTTTTCTAAAGAAAGTAACTCAATGAGCTCTTACGTATAATGGAAACTGCACTGGAAATAAAACGGTTTCAAAAGAACATTCTTCTGAAGGAATATGCACTACTGTCTTGATCACCTGTTTTAAATTTCTGTGATTTCTACTCTGAATGATCTTCTGTACGTATTAATGGCATGGGGTACAAAATATAGGTACATATAAATCCTAACAGAGATCTTTTCCCATTGTGTTCAAGATATAAAACCTTCTGCAGAATTCAAAAACTCTGAAAGGTATGGGACCACGGAACAGCCATCGCAGCAAATTTTATTGCTTCTTGGCAATTTCTAGAGGGAGGAAAGCCAGTTATTTTAGCTGAAGTCAGTACTTGCTTCCCAAGTTTTTTCCAGTCACCCTCTGGTCAATAAAACGTAACATACTGAAGTAGCCAAGAAATCATTTCCATTTCATAAGACTCCTTTATTCCCGTAACAAATGAGGACTCGTTTACTTCCATGAGCAATCTGATCCTTGAAAATAAGAAGTTGATTTCTAGATCAAGAATGATCACCATCAGGAGTTCTATTCATTTCAGACAAGCCGAATAATAGCACTCTATCAGATGCAAATAAAACTGTTATAAAAAAATCAGTGACTTGGAAAATACCACAGTAGTTTTACCACACAGTCCAGGTTTCTACTTACAATTTTGATCCTTCTTTCTTGGATTTTTAATATCCTACAAATATACCACAAGTATAAATATAGTACAAATATACTGTTTCTGAACTTGTGACCTGTTTGGATTCTAAGCCAGTGTTTTCCAAAACTATACCATCTTCAGAGTCTTAGAGCAATATGGTCTCATGAGGAAGTATGTTTGAATAGGCCTCTATCAGGGTACAGGAACCCAAATTTTGAGTAGCTTCCTGTACAACTACATTTGGTAGCTAAACGGTTTCCTCTCTGCTAGATCAATCATAGAACCACTGACTAATCACTACCTTGCCTGCCTTAGTTTGTTGTTTCTAAACCTGAAATCCTTTTATTACTTCTGGGTTATTGGCATGCCTTCTTGGAAGAAAGGAGGAAGTTCCTCTAGTGGACAGTTTAGTGAGGGCCTAATCTGGCTTCATGTCCACTGAGAATATGTCTCAGATTATCTGGTGTAACAATAAAAGGTTGGCACCAATATTCTCTTTCCTAAGAATTGACACTAAGGGCAGTAAGATTCAAGGTAAGCACATTTTACCCACTAAACTGAAGTATCAAAGAAAACAAACTTTCTTCCATTTTTAAACTGTTGGGTCTCAGCACCCTCCTCTTCTGGATACATCTTTCCCTCGATGAGAAGCTAGAGATCTAGTGGGGAGAGGCAAAAAGATGCCCCTGTGTCTGCCTCTGTAAGGATCACATGATTGGAAGTCATACCTGGGGCTTTCCACAGAGCTGTGGATCGAGCCAAAACTTAATAAAATGCCATAGTAACCAGAGGTATCTCAAAGCAAACCTTTAAACTTCATTTCATTATTAAAACTGGAGACAGACAATTCACTGAGAGAATATTAAGATGGTAACTTCAAACATGAAAAGTGGTTAAAGATCATTAACTGTCATATGACCACAAATAAAGAGCACAACGGGATTTCACTGTTCACCCACCAACATGACTGAAATAAAACAGTACAATAACACATATGCTGATGAGGAATCAGAAAAACCGGATCACCTGCACACTACTAATGGGAGCATAAACCATAACCCCACCATGGTCAGTTTGCCAGTTTCCTATATAACTAACAATGCAATTACTCTAGGACCCAGTAGTTGCATTCTTGGACATTTATCCAGAGAAATGGACATTTATATTCAAAACCTTATGCATGAAGGTTCAAAGCACTTTTCTCTTAATAGCCCCAAAGAGGAAGCCGTTGAGATATCCCTCAATAGGTGAACACTTACCACTCACACAAGCTGGGGTCCATCCATACCATAGAATACTACTCAGCAATAAAAAGGAACACGCCACTGATAACATGCAACAACTTGGATGAATCTCCACTTTAGCTGCGAATTATACAAAGTGAGCAAAGCCAGTCTCAAAGGTTGCATCCTCTTTGATTCCATTAATGAAAGGTTTTGTAATGACAAAATTTATGAAGAGCAGGTTGCTGGTTGCTAGGAGCTAGAGATGGGAGAGACGGAGGGAATCTGCTGGTGTTTTAAAGAGAAAAGAAAAAAATCCTTGTGGCAAAGAATCACTTCGTATCTCCAATGTGACGGTGGATACCTGAAACGATGTATGCGACAGAAATGTACAGAACAAAACACATGTGCAAGTGCACGTAACACCAGGGAAATCTGCATACAGTTATTTGACTGTACAATGTCAGCATCCTGGTTGTGACCTCGTACTACAGTTTTGCAAAGTCTTATCATTGAGGGAAAATGGGTACATGCACACAGAATTACAACCGCATGTAAATAAACATTCTCTCAAAAATTTTCAGTTAAAAATAATGATAATAATTCAAAATATTTCCCAGATGTACAAGAAAGACATTCTAGATTATAAAGGTAATCTAAATACTCCTCAAATTAGCTGAAAATTAATCCACACAATAGTCCACCAACATGGTATTTCAGGACTGAAGATAAAGAAAGTATGTTCCGATAGTACAGGTTTTTTTTAAAGCTTAATTAATTAATTAATTGAGAGAGAGAGACAGAGAGAGAAAGGGAGAGAGAGAGAACAAGCAGGGGAGGGACAGAGGGAGAGAGAGAGAATCTTCAGCAGGCTCCATGCTCAGCATGGACTCTGACATGGGGCTTGATCCCACGAACCGTGAGATCAGGTCCTGAGCTGAAATCAAGAGTCAGTCACTCAACTGACTGTGCCACCCAGGCGCCCCCAGTTTTATAGTTTTATACAAAGGATCATGAATCAGAATGGCACTGGAGTTACAGCAGCATACAAGCTGGCACACAGTGGAACACGCTTTCTGCATTCTGTGGGCAAAATGTTTCCAACCTAGCTGTCTGCCTTCCCCAAACTACATTTACACTTGGCAAGGAGGGCATATAGAGGTATTTTCACACACACAAAGACTCAGAAACTGAGCTACACAATGACCCTATTTCAGCAAGATATTGGAGGATGTTTTACACAGTTCTAAAGGGGTAAATGAGAAAAAAAGAGGTCACAAACTTCAGAAAACAGGCAATCCAAATGGATGGCACACAAGAGCAATTTCCAGAACAAGGTTGAAGGAATATACCGATATAACAACCCTGCATCAAGCCTGGGAGGCCACTGAGTGAGAGTCACATGGTCAGAAAGCTCTGGAAGAGACCTCTTCAAAAAAGAAACATTAATAGATTATCTAAGCTATCAAAATATGTAACAAAAGAGCTCTACAAAACTGACAGCCATGGGTTAAGTTTGTGATGTGGACACAGAAAACTAGGTAAAAACATCAAAGACCACTATTATGAAGAAAATACAAAATGTGAGGGAAATAAAAATCATCCCAGGACACTGCATGGCTCAGCTCTATATTTTCTTTGAAAAAAATATAATAAACTTGCATAGTGATCAAATTTATGGTCTCATGGCAGACACTGGGAAAAGATCAGTGCCGGGAAGTATGTATGGAGGAACTGGGGATGCCAAATTCTAATCTTCCATAATAGAAAACAATCGATAGATGATAGTTATAAGTTAAAGGGCACAAAACAGAAATATAAGTACGTTGTACAAATACATGCAGGGATATGAACATAGTTGGCTGAAAGAATGAAAATTACTGCCTCTGAGGAAAGGAAACAGTAGAGGAGAACATGGATGCACAGTGTTACTAAGCCATACAGAATGACCGGGCATTCTCGATATTCTGAAAGACCATGTGCGCACACACACACGCACACTCATTTACACACACACACACACACACGTGTACACACACGTGCGTACTCACGCACACACACAGGCGCACGCACACACTTGCATGCACACACGTACACCCGTGTACACACATGTGCTCACTCACACACGCACACCCATGCACACACAGAGACGCAGAGCTAAATGCATACACAGATACACATACATGCATTAACATCCAATACATTCTACAAATTTTGATTAATTCTAAGAACATTTTAAATCCATCAGAGATTACCTTGTCCAACATGAGGCTACATGAATTTCATATTCTAGTTGTAATTTTAAGAATATAACACTAACAATATTTATTTTCCTATAAAAGGGAAAGGCTTTTAAAGCTACTGAAACACAAGTCAAACAGGATGTTTATTACTATAGAAAACATAACACAATTCATTGACAGTAATTTTTACCAAAATGGATGGGAATTTGATATAAGGTAAGTGGAGTTACATACATAATAAGCTATTTATGAATTATTGAAAAGAATATGCCTCATGGGAAAACATTATAAAACATCTTCCTTCCTTTTTTCACTGCAAGATTATGGATGACACTGAGAAATGTCACATATTGAAGCTGTGACCTGCAATGTTCATTATGAAACTATAGCATTCAAAGAAAAATGAACAGTGAAAATACCATTCATCATCAAAGAAGGAGAAGGGTTTTTTGAGGTTATTTTCAATACTTTGGTCTGATGTCCTTATGGAAATTTAATTTAGAAGACTGGTAGAGAAAAACATCAGAATTATAGATAATAACTTTATATTTAATTTCAGCTTTATTTTTTATAAAGATATCAAATATACATGAAATTAAAATATGTTCATATTGTTTAAGCAATTAAACTTTAGGGGATCTCATTAGGCAGGAGACTTTTACAAGATGTAGCCGCCACAGTTAGTGTTTGTCTTCTGACAACACTTATGAAAGGAGACCACCTAAAACATACTGGAATTTTCAATTCATAATGAAAACATTATGCTCACCCAGCACACTTAGGAAAAGATTTCTGATCAACATGGATGCGAAAATTCTCAACAAGATATTGGCAAATCGAATTCAACAGTACATAAAAAGAATCATCCACCATAATCAAATGGGATTTATTCCTAGGCTGAAGGAGTGGTTCAGTATCTGCAAATCAATCGATATGATACATCACATTAATAAAAGAAAGCATAAGAATCACATGATCCTCTCAACAGATGCAGGAAAAGCATATGACAAAATAGAGCATTCTCTTGTGTTTAAAAACCCTCAAGAAAGTAGGGACAGAAGGAATATACCTCAAGATCATAAAGGCCATATACAGAAGATCCACAGCTACTATCATCCTCAATGGGGAAAAAACTGAGAACTTACTCCTAAGGTTGGGAACACAACAGGATGTCCACTCGCACCACTTTGTTCGACAGAATACTGGAAGTGCTAGTCTCAGCAATCAGAAAACAAAAAGAAATAAAAGGCATACAAGCTGTCAAGGAAGCAGTCAAACTATTATTCTTTGCAGTAATATGATACACTAAAGTGGAAAACCCAAAAGACTCCACCAAAAAACTGCTAGAACCGTTACATGAATTCAGTAAAGTCGCATGATATAAAATCAATGTACAGAAAAAGGGTGCATTTCTATACGCCAACAATGAAGCAGCAGAGATATCAAGGAGTCGACCCCCTTTACAACCCCAAAAAACATAAAATACCTAGGAATAAACCTAGCCGGAGAGGTAAAAGATCTGTATGCTGAAAACTATAGAATGTGTATGAAATAAATTGAAAAGAACACAAAGAAGTAGAAGAATATTCCACGCTCATGGAGTGGAAGAACAAATATTGTTAAAATGTCGATACTACCCAAAGCAATCTACACTTTCAATGCAATCTCTATCGATATGACACCAACATTCTTCACAGAGCTAAGAACTAACAATCCTAAAATTTGTATGGAACCAGAAAAGACCCGGAATAGACAAAATAATGTTGAAAAAGAAAACAAAGCTGGAAGCATCATAATCCTGGGCTTTAAGCTATATTACAAAGTTGTAATCATCAAGACAGCATGGTACTGGCACAAAAACAGACACATGGATCAATGGAACAGAATAGAGAACCCAGAAATGGAGCCACAAATGTATGGCCAACTAATCCTCGAAAAGCAGGAAAGAATATCCAATGGAATAAAGACAGTCTCTTCAGCAAATGATGCTGGGAAAACTGTACAGCGACATGCAGAAAAAGGAACCTGGACCACTTTCTTAGACCATACATAAAATAAACTCAAAATGGATGAAAGACATAAAGGTAAGACAGAAAACCACCAAAGTCCTACAGAAGAAAACAGGCAACAACCTCTTTGACCTCGGCCACAGCAACTTCTTTACTTGACGTGTCTCCAGAAGCAAGGGAAACAAAAGCAAAATTGAATTACTGGGACTTCATCAAGATTAAAAAAACTTCTGCACAGTGAAGGAAACAATCAACAAAATTAAAGGGCAACGGATGGAATGGGAGAAGATATTTGCAAACAACATATCAGATCAAGGGTTAGTAACCAAAATCTATAAAGAACTTATCAAACTCAACACCCAGGAAACAAATAATCCAGTGAAGAAATGAGCAGAAGATATAATAGACACTTTTCCAAAGAAGACATCTAGATGGCTAACAGATGCATGAAAAAATGCTCAACGTCACTCATCAGCAGGGAAATACAAATCAAAAGCACAATGAGATACCACCTTACACCTGTCACAATGGCTAACATTAACAACTCAGGCAACAACAGATGTTGGCGAGGATGTGGAGAAAGAGGATCTCTTTTGCATTGTTGGTGGCAATGCAAGCTGGTGCAGCCACTCTGGAAAACGTATGGAGGTTCCTCAAAAAACTAAAAACAGAACTACCCTACGACCCAGCAATTGCACTACTAGGTATTTATCCAAAGGATACAGGAGTGCTGATTCAAAGGGGCACATGCCCAATGTTTATAGCAGCACTTTCAACAATAGTCAAAGTATGGAAAGAGCGCAAATGTCCATCAATGGATGAATGGATAAAGAAGATGTGATATATATATATATATATACACACACACACACACACACACACACACACACATACACACACACACAATGGAATATATATATTACTAGTTGATCAAAAAGAATACTGCCATTTGCAACAATGTGGACTGAACTAGAGTATACTATGCTAAGTGAACTAAGTCAGTTAGAGAAAGACAAATATATGATTGCACAAATATATGATTTAAAAAATACAACAGATGAACACAGAGGAAGGGAAGGAAAAATAAAATGAGATAAAAACAGAGAGGGAGGCACACCATAAAGGACTCTTAAATACAGAGAACAAAATGAGGGTTGCTAACCCATTTAGCTCTGTGAATGAGCAACCCTCATTCATTAGATGATTACAGCTTTGTAATATAGCTTAAAGCCCAGGATTATGATGCTTCCAGCTTTGTTTTCTTTTTCAACATTATTTTGTCTATTCCGGGTCTTTTCTGGTTCCATACAAATTTTAGGATTGTTAATTCTTAGCTCTGTGAATGAGCAGAGAACAAAATGAGGGGAGGTGTGGGGGGGCTAGAGAAAATGGGTGATGAGCATTGAGGAGGGCACTTGTTGGGATGAGCCCTGGGTGTCATAGGTAAATGATAAATCACTGGGTTCCACTCCTGAACTAATACTACACTGTATGTTAACTAACTTGAATTTAAATTAAAAACAAAAAAAACCCCACAAACAACCAAAAGAAAAAAAAAAAAAGACTTCTGTCTCCAAAAAAAAACAGTGCATTTGGTATTGAATCTATCCTCATATCAAAAACAATTAAGAAATTGGAAAAAAATAGGCAAAAACTTGCAGACATTGTAAAACACACAACATACAGCTCCAGTAAGCGACCCAGGCAATATAAACCGTATAATTTCCCTGAATTCCTGCCTGGAGGGCAGGCCTTTCTGTTTGTACAGAAAGGCACATCACAGAAACAGCCCATCAATCTCTGAGGATTGAGAAAAATAAGCCAGACTTGGGGAGAGAGAGCAAAACAAGTAAAATTCATATGCAGATTAAGAGAAAGGAGAATAAAATCATAATTAATCTAGGACCTGAAGAAATGGAAGAACTGTTTTTTAAAATGGCAATTGTAGAAAAGAAAAATCTCAGTACCTGAATGGGCTACTATGTAATCCAGAAGACAAGATCAGTGATCTTGAATAGACAGAAATCAAAACTGTTCACACTGACGCACAGAGAGAAAAGTACACTGAGAAAAAACGCGTAACTCTAGACACGCACAAGTCTCTGGGTCACTGGTTTTACCATCTCTAAAGCAAGACGACAGAGCTGTATTAAAATTAGTAGAGATTACATTTTGAGTGTTTGATACATGACAGATTGTAAAGTAAGGTATCCACATAAGTAATCTCTGAATCCATATGGCAACATTATTAGGGGAATAAGAAAGTTAATTTCAAAGACAATTAAACTGAAGGCCTGTGTATTCCCCTACCCTGATCGATACTGGCAGTGATATTCATTCAATTCTATCTTAAGATACTATGCAATTCTACCCTTCTGTGGTTGGAATAAAAAAAGCTGAAATCTTTTCTGGAAAAGTAGAGATGATATTATGAGCAAATAGAGTTATTAATTAATTAAATTATATCATTTTGGAGATGATAGAAAGATCTTAAGTATGCTTCTCATGGTGCCTAATGTGCGACCATTAAGTATCCCTTACACTGGGAAACAGGACATGAATAAAATGTGAATTTAAAGATTACACCACCTGGAATTAACTGTTTGTTATCTAGCTAAAAACAAGGTCATGTTCATTCACCTATTCTCATAACTCACATATTCTGGCCACGTGGTAGAGAACCATCAGACACGCACTTGTAGTATCTGTGAAAGGAAGTCTGGAATCCCAGTCTCAGATAAGGATGGACAATTCCACATTTAATTGTTCAGGTTCTTTAATAGGTGAAGATACAGAAACTGTGGTGTTTCCTAAAAAATTATCCAAAAGAATGGAGATTTTCACATTTAAAAAGTGAGAGAGAACAAAGTGAGGCTGTACTTGGGCTTTATTTTCCTCTCCAGGAGGAATCTGACAAACATCTGTAATCACTCAGCTGCTGTACACACATTTCCCTTATTCTATCTGAATGACCTGGAATGGGGAAAAAGCAGAAGAGAAACAAAGGACAAAATCTGGAACAAATTCCACAAACACACTGTGTATTTCTGGCCACTTATCACTCTGCACAGCGAACGCTGCTGACCTGGCTGCGTCTGGCTCCTCGGGAGTCCTGCCCAGGGACAGCGTCACGGAGTCCTGCCCAGCCACACCGTCACAGAGTCTTGCCCAGGGACAGCATCGTGGAGTCCTGCCCATCCACACTGTCACAGAGTCCTGCCCAGGGACAGCATCCCAGAGTCCTACCCAGCCATAACATCACTGAGTCCTTCCTCCCCAGGGACAGCATCCCAGAGTCCTACCCAGCCACACCGTCACACAGTCTTGCCCAAGGACAGCATCATGGAGTCCTGCCCATCCACACCATCACTGGGTCCTTCCTGCCCAGGACAGCATCCCGAGTCCTGCCCAGCCACACTGTCACAGAGTCTTGCCCAGGGACAGCATCCCGGAGTCCTGCCCAGCCACACCGTCACGGAGTCTTTCCTGCCCAGGGACACCATCCAGGAGTCCTTCCCAGGGACAGCATCCCAGAGTCCTACCCAGCCACGCCATCACTGAGTCCTTTCTGCCCAGGGACAACATCTCGGAGTCCTGCCCATCCACACCGTCACTGAGTCCTTCCTGCCCAGGGACAGCATCCCGGAGTCCTGCCCAGCCACACCGTCACTGAGTCCTTCCTGCCCAGGGACAGCATCCCGTAGTCCTGCCCAGCCACTCCGTCACTGAGTCCTTCCTGCCCAGGGACAGCATCTCGGAGTCCTGCCTATCCACACCGTCACGGAGTCCTGCCCATCCACACCATCACGGAGTCCTTCCTGCCCAAGGACACCATCCAGGAGTCCTGCCCAGCCACACCATCATGGCAGTCCTGTGCAGGGACAGCAAACACCCTTATCAACACACTGACCAAGAAGCCCAGCCATGTGGGTGCCCAAGAGATTACATCACTCTCCTTCAGCTCAGGCAGGAAATATGGCCAATTCTAAAACTGGAATGTATCAAAAGTGGACAACCATTCTTGCCCTTCAAGTGTATTCGTGATGACACTCCCGTCAAGTCCGGCTCACAAAGGAGGCAGAGTTCCTGTGGACGTAAAAACACCAGCATCCTTTCCTTGCAACATATTCACAAATAACAGTAATGTTTTTTTAACAATCACGAATTTGATGAGTTCACCACTTCAAGCACTGTGCTAAGTAATTTCATAGATTATATCATGTTTTACTCACAAGAATATTACGACAAAGACAGCCCCAGATATGGATGAGAAAACCTAAGAAGGGAGATTATTTGACTTGGTGGAGACAGCACAGATACCGCGTGGTGGAGTCAAGGTAGAAACACATAAATCTGGCGTGTCTAGGTCCAAAGCCTTAACTAAGATGTTGGGGTTTATGGATAACTGTTGTTACTTGAAAATATACACCCTGAGGGGCGCCTGGGTGGCTTGGTCGGTTGAGCGTCCGACTTCGGCTTGGGTCATGATCTCACGGTGCGTGAGTTCGAGCCCCACGTGGGGCTCTGTGCTGACAGCTCAGAGCCTGGAGCCTGCTTCGGACTCTCTGTCTCCCCCTCTCTCTGCCCCTCCCCCATGCACACTCTGTCTCAAAAATAAATAAACATTAAAAAAAATTAAAAAAAAAAAAGAAAATATACACCCTGATTATGGTTTTGAGATACCTTTCTCTCTCCCTCCCCCTCCCTCCCCCTCTCTCCCTGTCTCTGTCTCTCCCCATCTCTCTCTCCCCCTCCCTCTCTCTCTCTCTCCCCCCCTCCCTCTGTCTCTTCCCCTGCCTATCCCTCTCTCTTCCCCTCCCTCTCTCCCTCGTGTGTGTGTGTGTGTGTGTGTGTGTGTGTGTGTGTATTCCTCAGTTAAATCTCTTGGAGTCAAATTAAAAAAATATTTTTACCATTTCTCAAAGAAAAAAATTCTTTACCTAAATTTACAATTGAAGAAGTGTAAGAGCAAAACAAAATATAAAACAAAGGACTACAGAGGTAAAATTCTCCTTTAATGCCTCATCCCTAAAGTGCTATTTTCTAAGTAGGATTATGAATGCTGGAACTCTGTTCAATAAAACATTTATTAGGCCAAGGTGACTAATGCCACACTCGTAAAGTGCTCTTCACAGAAAACATGCTGCACAAGAAAAGAGCCAAATAAAACGGGTTGTAAACACGGCTTCCGTACGGACAAATCAAACAAGAGACCTGGAAAGAAGGAACAAAATTATAGAGTGAAAACATCATGAAAATAAAGAATGGACTGAGCGAAGGCCTTTATCTTTTATCCTTATGAACAAATGAGGCAGGCTTGATACCAAGAGATACACGGTCTCCAAGTCAGAGATGCTCGAGGAAAAACCAGAATTAACAACTATTATGTAGAAGCATTTTTATCTCATGGAGGAAGGATGAGCTACGGGAATTTAAACACAATAAAATAACGGTGCCGAAGGGCCTGGTGAATTTCTGGCCCACAGAAGTCACCTTCAGTTTTGACTTGAAAGACCTGTCACTTACACTCTCTCTGAATCACTGAGGGCACGGACTCTGAAGGACACGGTAAGTCCTGCACCTCAATGCACTCTTTCAGGGGGACACCACGTTGAGAGGAGCTTACAATGGGCAGTGCGTGCTTTGATGCTTCAAGTCAAGTTCTTCTTTAATCCCGCAAATACGCACGAGCGCCAGAGAGAATCATTTGCGTTATGGGTCATAATTAAGCGTGCGTGCTGGAGAAAAGTAAGAAAAAACAGAGCCTGATTTCATTAGTGACATCCTACTATCTGCTCCAAAATGCCTCCTGCGTTTAAAAGAGAAAAGCATCCCAGTGGCGTGATAGCCGTTTTCCCAGCCTGGCCCTTCTCATTCAAAACAATCCTACCGACATACGTGTGCACAGAGACTGGAGGAGAAACGTTTAGTCTGGTCAGTGGGGCACTACTGTTGGAAAGAGGGCACGCTGCCCACCTGGGAGAAGGGTGTCCCCTGAGGGTGGGCGGTCCAGCACCTGTCCCACAGGTGTGTGGGGACAGGCCCAGAGCGGTGCACACGGGCCGGCGTGGAGGTGGCAGTGCGGAGCCACGGTGCAGCCCCTTTAGGAATGGCACGACCTCAGACACACGACCACTGGAAAGAAGAGCGCTCAGAGCAAACCCTTCTCTGGATGTGCCCGTATCTGCACACTAGAGATCTCATCTTCACCCGGTGTGGGAAGAGTGCAGACAAGTGTCACAGAGGGGCAGGTGTCCCGGGGCCCAGGGGGAGGCTGGGCGCTCTGCTGCTCTTCTCCCAGGGGCCGGGTGTGCGGGGACCCTCCTATCGCCCCCAGGAGTACTGGCGGCGGATGCTGTGCGGCACCGGGCATCAGAGAAACAGTTTCGGCCAGGGCCTGGTGAATTCCGAGCCTCCTAAGTAGCTGCCTTTTGAGCAGAGCAGACGTTCGGGACCAGGCAGGCCTGGGCAGCACGTGGGGAACTCGGAGACACAGGGTGCATGTAGTGAAGTCACGGCATATCAGCACAACTGCCCGGGGCTGCACAGCTGGACGCTGCTCCCGGCTCCCTCCACACGGCTGCTTCCATCCGGATCCTGCTCTGGGCCAGGACGGTGACGGGGGAAGTCGGCCCTGACCCCAACGGGAAGCGGGAAGGACACGAGGTCTGCTTTCTGGCAGGTAACACACCAACCCCATCCTTCCCTCTAGATGTTTCCTCTTGCGTGCATTGTCTTCACCCCTGCACTATTCCTACCTGGCATTCACAAGTCCTGGCTGCCAGGTTCCAGGAGCCAGCTAAGCCCGGCGTCTCTGAATTTCTCGTTTCTTTTTCTTTCTCTTACAGATATCATTTTGTAGCCGGGAGGACAGGCAAGGACATTTGTTAATAATATTCATGAAAACAGATTACCTTCTAGATGACAATTTAAATAAAATTATTTAATTTACATGAACACCTACGATGCTGAAATATGAACATGAAAGAAGACGAAGGTCCTAGAACGCAGAGTCAGAGTGGGAAATGCGACTGTAAAGCCATCTTTCATCAAAGTCTGAGAGTAGTTTCAAAAAATGAAAACAAACAGGCCCCGGCTAAGCTAAGTGACCACTGCCAGAGCAGTGCCGTGGGCAGAGGACGCCAGGCATCCGACCGCGTAACTGTCCATTCTCTCTTCTCGTGCTGATGGTGAAGCCTGTTCTCCTCTAGAGCGATGCTCCTTTGCATTTCCTTGTGCGAATCTGAGCTGTTCTGTTGAAGTCTGCCCAGCACCCCGTGGGGATCTTGTACGGATATCTAACTTCTCATGTACTTGCATCCTTAGTCTTCACAGCAAATTATCTTCAAGTTTCTAGGCTCCACAACATGTTTTTCTACCTAGGAAGGTGACTTGCACATTGAAAAGTCCTGACGCATTTGTTTGGTGTTGAAGTATACATCTTGTATTTCTAGGGTAAAGATGCTTCCTCTACTAAGCGCTATTTGTGGGTTAAATGTTTCTGTATTCATATAGTTTTGACACTGCATATTCTATGCAGTTCTAACTTTTCAGAACAAACGGGTATTCTGTCCTAGTGGATTAAAATTAATAGTCTGGGATTTACCCCAAATTTAGGAATCTGTTACTGCCCTTTGCTGTGAAAATATCTGTTGACAATAATATGAAGGATCTATAGACCACGAGTTTCAAAGTATTTGGCTAGGATAATAAAATTTCACCTTTTAAAATATCATTATTTTAAATATTGCACTCACCATTGGCCTTAGTTTCCTTTTACTGACTTAATTCCGTGTCTGAGAACCACTTTAGATTTCTGTAATGGTTCTTCTAATAGCTGTTCACCTGTTCTTAAACTTCTAGATAAAAAGTGTCATCTGGTATTGTCCCTCAATTCAAAGCAACGTGGTAGTCTAAAGTCTGTAGTATTAATTCTGAGGCTTTACAAACTCCCATCAGATCAAGTGAACATAATTACAATACAAAACAACAAATTCCATTACACAACCACCTAACAAGAATTATCACCATCCTATACAAAGTTGGCTCTAGGTCTGGTTCAGCACACCTGGTAACGACAACCTGGAAATACATCCGCTGGTAAAATTACCTCAAAATGGAACCGGGGTATTGACAATGAAATGGAATCTTTATAAGGCAGACTGGGTCACAGAAAAGTACCCTGAACTCAAAGCCTGCACATTATTTTAGTTTTTGCTCTTTCATAGTTGAAGCATCTAGACACAGAAGTTGATTATTCAAAGACCAGAATGTAGTTGTGGCCCACATGCAAATTATTTGTTTCCTACAAACGTGCTCTCTTCCAAGCCACTTGTCTTCTCAATGGTGGGTACTTTCCTCCCCAAGCATTCACGCCAAGTACTTACTTTCCCCACCTCCTTGCTCTTCTGTGAGAAACAGCTCCATGCACTGCTTGGTTTTCATTTCCATTTCAGGGCTCTAAGGAAGTAAGGCACTCGCTGGCCATCTCTACAGAATACGAAGACCGAAGTCCTCAAATCCATTTCTAACCCTGTCTATGCCCCAGGCTGTGTCACCTCCAACAACAACCAGAGCAAGAGAGCGAGAGACCACAGGACGGGGGCATGCCCTGAGCACAGTCGCACTGCTTACCGAAGAAGCCATACATCATTCGTTAAGAAGCTGTTTTCAGAGATACGTACTGGCTTTATGACGAACCAAACACGGAAACTGGGTATTGAGATCTGGTCAGCGTAAGTGTAACAGAGGCCAAAATCCTTCAAACCTGGAAGTGACCAAATAGCCAAATGGACTCCTTCCCTTCAAACTGGATGGATACTATTAAGGAAACACACATCCCAAACAAAAGCAACAACAAAGAACAGCCAACTCTTAAAAAACAAAAACAAAAACAAACTACAAGCATGAAAGTCTAGATGTGCACATCTTCTAACTTCTGAAGCCTCCGTGGTCCCCTCGCGTCTGGACTCCTCAGTGACCATATGTGAATCGGGGCCGGATAGGAGACAGGTTCTCTCAGGACAAGAACCAAAGCTGCAGCAGGGATCTGGGCCCTTCCTCATCAAGGAGCTCTGGGTCTGTCCCACGTCCGCTGGCCACACCCACACAAGCACAGAGGCCAACCAGTTGTTTACAAGACGGAAAACATCGATAATGACAGGACGCTGGGCAGTTATGTTCATCTTGACTTTGCCAAATCTAGTAAAGTCTAGGCCACTTTTGATACAGGTACTACTTGGAGGCCTTTTGATACAGGCCATGGAGGCCACTCTGTGGTCGATCCACTATCCTGAAAGTCTGAGGAACACACGGTCTCTGCTCATCTCCAGGAACCCAGAAAGCACCAGTGTGGACGGCAGTGAAAACAGGAAAGGGGTTATGGTCCTGCACAGCCACACTGAACTTGCAGGATCTAAGACTTAGGACTCGTGACCTGTACACCACTACTTTACAAGTCTTTTCTTTTCAAGGTTCAGAATCAATGTTAACTTTTTCAATTGAAGGATAACTGACACACAATATTGTATTACTTTCAGACGTACACAACGTGGTTCACTATTTGTACACACTGCAAAACAGTCACCAAGGTCAGTGTACCTGCCATCTGTCACCACACAAAGTTGTTATAATGTTACTGACTGTATTTCTTTGTTGTACATGACATCCTCTTTATTTCACAACTGGAAGACTATCTCTTAATCCCCTTCACCTACTCCATCCATCCATCCATCCATCCATCCATCTTATTTAAATAATGATATGTTCAATGTGGGAACAAACGAGATACCATACCAAATGGTACAATCATATGTGATTAAGAAATGGATCTGACATGTTAAATCTTTAGAGGTAACATATAGGTGCATTAAATAAAAGACACAGAAGAAAGTGGAATTGGAAAAATAGACAAAAGTTCCAACAAGGTTCAAACAAGTACAGCTAAATATATTTACTAACTCCATAAATACTCAATTTCAAAATGTGGAGTATTATTTTATCTACACTATTCACGGTTTCTCTGGTCCCTGGGTCAACCTTACCAGGTCAGAGCCAAGCCGACTCACGAGCAGAGAATCCTGGCGTCAAGAACCAGTGGCTCCTTTCAAAACTTAAGAGACCAGAAGTCTCTCCCTGTGACGTAAAACTGGAAGGCAGGCAGAACTCAAGGCATGCAGGAAATGGATAAATAACTAAGTTACTTGACCTAAGCAGTATCACAATGACTTATTATCCTGGAATATCTTATCCATATGTATACCTGTGAAAGGCTGATGTAAACACGCCTGTTTTCCTAGTTCTCTGCTCCAAGGTTTTGACATCACTAAGCTGTCCCCTGAGGATTCACTCACATATCCACATGAACACCAAAGAACTGCCCGTTCTGACTTCACATATTAACATACCTAGTTATCCCATGTTCTAAAATTGAAAGAGTTCTTCAGAGGAAGCATCTAATTTTTAAATCAATGAAAACCTATAAGCCTTGCCACACAGTATTTTCTCTAGAAAATGCAAAGTTATAATGTGGAAATGGGACATTTTGACCTTAGGCAATCGGGCTCTGTGGAGGCCATCACCTCTCACCATAATAGCTTCCCACGTAAGACTCCTCAGCTCACCCACCCTATAGGTGGATAAATTATTATTATTAAAACCAGTCCCTGTGACTTATTTTAAGGGCACAGCTTCAAAGTAAGAATCCATGACCTAATCACCATTTTTTAATTAAGCTTTTAATTCCAGTGTAGTTAACACGCAGTGTAATATTAGTTTCAGGAGCAGACTTCAGTGACTCAACACTTCCCTACATCACCTGGTGCTCGTCACAAGTGCCCTCCTTCACCCCCAGCCCCTGATTCCCCCATCCCCCACCCACCTCTCCTCTGGTGACCACTGTTGTGGTATGTTCTCCATAGTTGAGACTCCAGTTCTTGGTTTGTCTCTTTTTTCTTTTTCTGATTTGCTTTGTCTCTTAGATTCCACATGAGTGAAATCATACGGTATTTTGTCTTTCTCTGACTGACTGAATTCACTTAGCATTATATTCTCTAGCTCATCTATGACACTGCAAATGGCAAGATCTTCTCTATCCATTCATGTATTGATGGACACTTGGGCTGCTTCCATAATTTGGATATTGTAGATAATGCTGCTATAAACATAGGGGTGTATGTATCCCTCTGAATTAGCGTTTTTGTATTTTTGGGTTGATACCCGGTAATGTGATTACTGGATTACAGTGTAGTTCTATTTTAACTGCATGAGGAACCTCCATACCGTTTTCCAGAGTGGCTGCATCAGTTTGCATTCCCACCAGCAGTACAGGAGGGTTCCTTTTTTTCCACATCCTCACTAGCACCTGTTGTTTCCTGTGTTTTTGATTTTAGCCATTCTGACAGGTGTGGGGTGGTACCTCATTGTAGTTTTGATTTGGTTTTTCCCTGATGATGAGTGATATTAAGCATATTTTCATGTGTCTGTTGGCCACCTGTCTTTGGAGAAATGTCTGCTCATATATTCTGCCCATTTTTTAGCTGTGTAATTTGTTTTTTGGGTGTTGAGTTGTGTAAGTTCCATACATATTTTGGATATTAACCTTTTATTGGATATGTCATTTTCAAATATCTTCTCCCATTCAATTATTACCTAACAATCATTAATGAGAGGTATTTATATCCCACGATCCAAAAATATACCATGGTCTTCATTTTATTAAATGTTTAATTTTTAAATGTACAAATTTTTAAATTTGTGTTTACGTTGCATCCCAGGGATAGCAGATTTAAAAATAAGGCTGTAAGCAGACTATCAAAATTCTGGGAAATAATAGAGCAGATATGTAGAACTCTTCGGTGAGGAAACCTATAGAAAGAGCGAGAAAGTAGCTTATTCCAGTTTAACTAAAAACCAAATACCTGAGTGTCTGTCCAAACTTACTCACAAATACTCTAAACCTACACATCTGCCCTGATGTGGGCTTTCATGTTCCACCTCCTCCTTTCCTACCACCTCTCCTACTATTGCAAAGTCACAAAGGAACCAAAATTGAGTTTTCTACATATTACCACTAAAAAATATATATGAAAGCTTTTTTAAAAACTGCTGATCATGCACAGCAGAAAGTAGAATCCGTACTTTTTGGGAAAATACATTAGCTCTCTGCAATGGGCAAGCATGGTCCCCAAGCTGAGCTACAGCCCTGATTCCATAAAGCACTTCTGAAATGTTTGTGACTGCAGAATATACAGAATTAGGGGGGAAAGGGTATATTCAAATTATAGTATTTTTACATCCCTGAATAAAATTGACACATTTTGTTGCTTTCACAATTCTCAGCCTATACATCGCTTCCACCCAAGGAAGAGTGAATTAAAACATTAAACATCTGAATGACCAGTATAGGCACAGAGACCTTCTCTACATGAAGAGCTATTTATCCATATTTCTCTAATCTACTGGTCTTCTTTCCTCTGTCTCAAAGAATGTGGTTTTCATATAGTATATTTCATCAAGTTAGCATTAAGTATTATATTTTAAAGAAAAAGAAAACTCTAACCTATAGTAATCAGAAACAAAGAAAGATTGGGTGAAATCCAGTTTTCCATGTAATCCTTTAGTAAGAAATAGGCTTATAGTGAAGTAGATAAACGGGTAATTAATGTAGTTAATGTAAATGTATACACAAAGGGAAAAAAATCCTTAAGAAGATACTTGGAGAGAGAAAAAGAGGGCAAAAATGGTAAAGTGCTATCAATCTAGGCCTAGCATCAAGTTTGTAGCAGGAGAATCTACAGGTATTCTCTGATGATCAGGATTCACCTCTAGTGAGCATCTATTACTTGTAAAGGATTTGTGCCTTCCCAAGATTAATTTTAAAAAATACCCATATAGGCATGTGGAAGTGTTTTAGAGGAGGGACAAAGTCAGGGAACAGATGAAAAAAGATGAACTTCATTTATTCACCAGCCCACTCACCTCTGTGAGGTGATCTACTCATCCAACTATCCACGCCATACTTTCACCATCTTGGAAGGTGCACAAAACTTAGGAAGCCCTCCCAAGTCCATTTATCTTCCCATGAGAGCAGTGGTGAGGTACGGTCTTTGTAGTTATTTGGTTTTCTGACTATATTGAAAACTAAACTGTGGGTTCTCCATGGTACTAAGGAATTTAAACACAGGACTGAAGTCTTCACACCTTAACATCATAAAAGCCATATTATGAAAAGCCCACAGCTAATATCCTCAATGGGGAAAACTGAGAGCTTTCCCCCTGAGATCAGGAACACGACAGGGATGTCCACTCTCACCACCGCTGTTTAACAGTGTTGGAAGTCTTAGCCTCAGAGATCAGACAACAAAATGAAATAAAAGACATCCAAATTGGCAAAGAAGAAGTCAACCTTTCACTTTTCTCAGATGACATGATACTCTACATGGAAAACCCAAAAGACTCCACCAAAAAGCTGGTAGAACTGATATAAGAACTCAGCAAAGTCGCAGCACACAAAATCAATGTACAAAAATCAGTTGCATTTCTATACACTAAAAATGAAGCAACAGAAAGAGAAATCAAGAAATCATTCCCATTTACAGTTGCACCAAGAACCATAAAATACCTAGGAATATACCTAACCAAACATGTGAAAGATCTGTATGCTGAAAACTACAGAAAACTTCTGAAGGAAACTGAAGAAAACACAAAGAAATGGATAAACACTCCATGCTCCTGAATTGAAAGAACAAATATTGTTAAAATGTCAATACTACCCAAAGCTATCTACACTTTCAGTGCAATCCCAATCAAAATTGCACCGGCATTCTTCTCAAAGCTAGAACAAGCAATCCTAAAATTTGTATGGAACCACAAAAGGCTCCAAAGAGCCAAAGTAATTTTGAAGAAGACGACCAAAGCAGGAGGCATTACAACCCCAGACTTTAGCCTCTACTACAAAGCTGTAATCATCAAGACAGTATGGCATTGGCACAAAAACAGACACATAGACCAATGGAATAGAATAGGGAACCCAGAATGGGACCCACAAATGTATAGCCAACTCATCTTTGACAAAGCAGGGCAGAGTATCCAATGGAAAAAAAGGCCATCTCTTTAGCAAATGGAGCTGGGAGAACCGGACAGCAACATGCAGAAGGATAAAACTAGACCACTTTCTTACACCATTCACAAAAATAAACTCAAAATGGATAAAGGACCTGAATGTGAGACAGGAAACCATCAAACCCCTAGAGGAGAAAGCAGGAAAAAACCTCTCTGACCTCAGCCGCAGCAATTTCTTGCTCAACACATCTCCAAAGGCAAAGGAATTAAAAGCAAAAATGAACAATTGGGATCTCATCAAGATAAAAAGCTTCTGTACTACAAAGGAAACAATCAACAAAACTAAAAGGCAACTGACAAGATGGGAAAAGATATTTGCAAATGACACATCAGATAAAGGGTTAGTATACAATATCTATAAAGAACTTACCAAACTCAACACCCAAAAAACAAATAATCCAGTGAAGAAATGGGCAGAAGATAAGAATAGACACTTTTCCAAAGAAGACATCCAGATGGCCAACTGGCACATGAAAAGATGCTCAACGTCACTCCTCATCAGGGAAATACAAATCAAAACCACATTGAGATACCACCTCACACCGGTCAGAGTGGCTAAAATGAACAAATCAGAAGACTATAGACGCTGGAGAGGATGTGGAGAAATGGGAACCCTCTTGCACTGTTGGTGGGAATGCAAACTGGTACAGCCACTCTAGAAACCAGTGTGGAGGTTCCTCAAAAAATTAAAAATGACCCTATGACCCAGCAATAGCACTGCTAGGAATTTACCCAAGGGATACAGGAGTACTGATGCATAGGGGCACTTGTACCCCAATGTTTATAGCAGCACTCTCAACAATAGCCACATTATGGAAAGAGCCTAAATGTCCATCAACTGATGAATGGATAAAGAAATTGTGGTTTATAGACACAATGGAGTACTACGTGGCAATGAGAAAGAATGAAATATGGCCCTTTGTAGCAACATGGATGGAACTGGAGAGTGTGATGCTAAGAGAAATAAGTCAGCCAGAGAAAGACAGACACCATACGTTTTCACTCTTATGTGGATCCTGAGAAACTTAACAGAAGACCAATGGGGGAGGGGAAGGAAAAAAAAAGATGGAGACAGCCAAAGCATAAGAGACTCTTAAAAACTGAGAACAAACTGAGGGTTGATGAGGGGTGGGAGGGAGGGGTGGGTAGGTGGTGGGTATTGAGGAGGGCACCTGTTGGGATGAGCACTGGGTGTTGTATGTAAGCGACGATTCACGGGAATCTACCCCAAAACCAAGAAGAGCACACTGTATACATGGTATGTTAGCCAACTTGACAATAACTATATTAAAACCAAAAGAAACAAACAAAAAAAAAGACTGAAGTCTTAGTGGGGTTTAAACCCAAGCAAAATAGGTATTTCAACCATCCAATGTTAGACTGTCAAACTTAAATCAAAAATCAGTTATCACCACTTAGTGAACTGTTGTGCCTATGAAAATGTTACTGTGCCTGGAAGTCTGTTTGTGTCCTTGTTGGGAAAAATGGTTTTTACAGATGTAATTCAGCAAGGATCTCCAGACCAGAATATCCTTCTTTAGGTTGCTCCCTAAGACCAATGTCAAGTTCTCCTGAAGAGAAGAGGATAAGAGAAAACACTCAGAGAACACCACGTGCAGACACACAGAGACTGGTGTGACGCTGCCACGGGCCGCGAACACCTGCCGCCACCGGGGGCCAGAAGAGGCGGCAGCGAGTGTGGCGGCCAACGGTGACTGCAAACTTCTGGCCTCCGAAGCAACAAGACGAGTGCCAATTTTACCGCACTCTGCTGGGGAAGGTGTTAAGAAACAATCCGCAAGCACGCCTCCCTCACAAAGTAGCAGACAGAACTGACGTGAGCATTTGCTGCACGTGGTAAGCGGGACCGCATGTGTCACTGGGCCCTGCCTGCCATCACCCTAGGGGCTGGCCTAGCAGCTGTCTGGTGAGAGATGGCTGCCGCCTGGACGCCTGTGGTGGGAGTGAAAACAGAGACAAACCTGAGACGTACTCAGGAGGCCGAAGTTGCAGGACATGATGAAGACTGGGACGCCCGAGGCTGCGGAAGAGACTCCCAGAGACTCTGGATGAAAACCGGAGACGTGCGAGCTGTACGTCTGCACACTGTACGTGTGTGAAGGGCACATGGCTACCACACCAAGGGGTAACCTGGGGCAGGATACCCAGGGCGCCACTCTGCGGAAACATTAGGTTTGCAGAACATTTAAGGAAAACGGCAATGATAGCTATTTTGGGGGCCATTTGACTGAACAGGTGCATTCTTCTAATACCACCTTGTATTTCCACGGTAATAACTTCCTTTAGCTCTGGAGCAACGGTCTGAACATAGATGTTCTATTTAACATTTGAAAAGCCCATTGCAGTTTGCCAATTTTTTGTACGGCAGATATTTTAAGAATGTATTCACCTTGTTAACGTAAAAGTTATTCCTCTGCACTGAGTAGCATCTCTGCTGCTACCTCATTTCTAACGCCTGTGCATTAACTCACAAGAGCACACATTTAAATAACATTCCACGTGTGATCTGTTTCAGAGCAGTCGTATATGCGCACTACAGAGGAAAGCCAAAAGTTCCTTTGGTAATCACTACACAAAGCACTGAAGAGTGAAATAAGGCTTCCAGAGTCCTATTAAAAAGGTCTAGATAAAACCTAGTTGATAATCCTACAGCAGCATCAGCCACTAAGCAGTCAAGACCCTACCGCTGCGCAGTCTGAGTGATGCGGGCCCCCAGGAAACCCCTTGGGGACAATGGCTCTGCTTCCCTTACCTGATCTCATCATTACAGAAGGAACTTTTTAAAAATAATGATGTGAGCCTTATAAGGCCAGCTTGGGAAAACAAAGCAAATTGGGCACCACTACCTTGGAAAAGTAACAGAACAGGAAAAATGGCATCACCTTTTCCAGCCCTTCCTCTTTAAGCCCCAAAGAGCATTCTGACTGCTCTCCTCGCACGTATTCGTTTATACCTCTCACTTGCTTCTCCAAGAAACTCGACAGTCCCTCCCCAAAGTGAAGTAGGTACATTTCGTATTTACTTAGCACTGTGAAACAACGTGTAGTTTTTACTTCACTGTTGTTGCCAGTTTGTCTTTTCTTCTAAAGCCCAAGCGCTTTTGAGGCAGGGAACCCGTTTTCGCTCCTGGATCCCCAGCCCCTTAACACAACGCCTGGCGTCCGGTGGCACTTTGTAAGCATTTGCTGATATGAAGAAGGACAAGCACCTTCTCACCCTGTGACGTGGTCGGCTCCCGCTCTTTTGCTCGTTACACCCCTGTTAATCCCAGTCAATTCTGAGAAACCACCCACACTTGCTCCTCACACCCCGGCTAATCCTAATCTATTCTGAGAAACCACCCACACTTGCTCCTCACACCCCGGCTAATCCTAATCTATTCTGAGAAACCACCCACACTTGCTCCTCACACCCCGGTTAATCCTAATCTATTCTGAGAAACCACCCACACTTGCTCCTCACACCCCGGTTAATCCTAATCTATTCTGAGAAACCACCCACACTTGCTCCTCACACCCCGGCTAATCCTAATCTATTCTGAGAAACCACCCAGGCTCATAGTGACTGAGTTCTCCTCCAAGTTCCTAAAATACAGAAAACACTGGTCTTACAGTTTCCAAGACCATCATAAGTTTATTATCTATGCAAATAAACTAACAGATATGTGGCTTAAACTTTGACTGCTATTGCATTACACAAAAATGACCGCATAGGTTTTACTAAATTTGGGATTGGTTAACATAAAATACAGATTACATAGCATGTGTTTAAAATAAGAAGAAAAAAAAAAAGAAACTTTAGGAAATTCCGGAAGGACCTCAAGGATATAGATATTCCTCCAAACAACTGTAGGGGTTAATCTGGAAAATTGCTAGCAGCAGACAATGCTGTATGTTTCTGGGTGAGCTGCAGCACTATTTAATATCTGGGGGGTCAGCTTTTCACTACAGAGATGCACGTCCAAGGTGGACTGTGAATTTCTCCGTGGATTTTTCGTGCTCAGATCGTCAATGTCCACGAGACACTGGCATAGATCCTCGCATATTGTTCGTGATCATTTACTGATGGCTACTTTGTGCCTGTCTTACAGATGAGGATGCTTAGTTTGAGAAAGGGAGCTATAATCCTAGTAAACTACACCCACAAAGACTTAGGTCAAGTTAAGACACCACTTTGTATTCAATGTTTCAACAAATGTTTTCAGAGGAGTGAGTTAACACAGAATATAAATATAATAAGAAAGCAGATAAAATCACATGTAAACCAAGTTTTGTTTTACAAAGGGTAGAACATTTTTTATGAGATTGTTTTTATATCTCCTGTCGTCCATCTATTTGCTTAGTATTTGCTGCCTTTGAACACTTTTTTCTTTTAGCATATCCTTTCTTCCCAGTTTGGCTGACATCGTGAAAACGGACTGTCTAATATCTCTTTAAACCATCCCAGTCTTGTCCACGTTTTACGCCCAACACCTCTTTGCTGATTAACCTGATGTACAACTGAATTAACGTCATTGGAAATGAAGTCCGTCTTGACTGAAGTTTCAAACCCCCATTGCCATCAGACCGGAATAAAAGGGAGCTCAAAGAAGAGGGCAGCACTGCACGGTTTGGAGGCCACACGTCGGTCCCTAGGCCACATATCGTTGCACCATTTTTGGCACTGGAGGAGGATTATCTAAGTTTCGTTCCTGTTTTGTTCCTAAATTCGTTCCTGCCAGGTGTGTCTGCAAAGGGACGCTCTCCCTCCCGGACACTATGCTGACAGAACTTTGGGGCGGGGCGGGCGGGGGGCAGGGGTCCTTTATCTCTTCACTCAGTCCAAAGCAAAGCTGGTGATGAAGACCATGGTAGCCAGTTAATGTTACTCAGCGTAAGAGCCAGCACTTACTGAGTGCTTACTCAGTGCGATCCCCTCAAAGTGACCTGCAAGTATCGTGGTCGGCAGCCTTTACAACGATCTTCATGCCCATGGCAAGCAAATATGCTGAGGTACAGGGAGGTTGGTATGCCTCACCGCCAGGTAAGGAACAAGTAACAGGAGAGCAGGTGGTAAAACCCCAGGAGTCTGACTCCACAGCCCACATTCCTCTGGCCCAGCAGAGAGGAGTCACAGGCGACTGGAGGATGAGAGATAGAAACTGACCAGCATTTGCACATCCAAGTTCTAAAGGACTGTCAAGTTTTTCCAAAAGAATGTTAATCTAATCATTTTAGGACAGGTAAGATACGTCTGGCTTAATCAGTATCTTAGAAAAGTTTACTTTTAAGAAAACGTTTTAAAATTAACCTTTAATATGTGTCCAGAATAACTCACAATGGAAAACGGGCAGAAAATTCACAGAAGAAATAGAATGGTTAAGCAGCAAGAAAAATCATTATCTTCACCTGTATTTTCTTCAGGTTAATAACTGAATTTACATGTAAGAGTCATAAGACTCAAAACTAGGTATAACTTTACTAGACAGGAACCTGACTTTAAAAAAATCCAAAGGAAATAATCATAAAGCATAACAAATATATACATAACAATGTTAATAAAGAAAAATCAGATTCAGCCTAAGCATCTGGAAAAGGAACGTTCACATAGGGCACACCTGTGTAATAATGTGAAAATATAAAAATAATTATGCAGCATTCCAAAAATTTATGAAGATCTCAATGTCATTTGAAAATGTTGATACTTTGATATGAACTGTGTTGAATATGTGGAGCTAACTGAGAAAACTGCCATCTTGATAGTATTAAGACTTCCATGAATTTGGGAGTCTTTTCATTCAGTTTCTTCAATATCTTTCAACAATGTTCTCTAGTTTTCAGTGTACAAATTTTATACTTGTTTAACTATGCCAAAGTATTTTATTTTTTTGTTACTAGAAAAGAAATTGTTTCTTCATTTCGTTATTTGATTGTTTATTGCTTGTTTATAGAGAAAAACTGATTCTTGTACATTGATCTTGTATCCTGCAACCTTGCTAACCTCATCTACCAGTTCTGTTCATATTTTAAGGGATTCTTCAGAACTTTCTAGATTCAAGATTATATGTGGTAGCAGTTAAGGTGGTGGAGAAGTAGGGGGACCCTAAGTTTGCCTCATCCCTTGAGACAAGCAGATAAGTATCAAATTATTGTGAACAACCAAGAAATCGATCTGAGGCCTGAGAGAACAGACTGAACAACTAGAGGTAGAGAAAACAGCTGCATCACGGAAGGTAGGAGTTGCAGAAAGTTGATTTGGGGAGAAAGTTGATTTGCAGACGCCACAGAGGGGAGGGAGAACTGGGTCACAGAGACAGAAGGCAGTGAGAAAGTGAAGGTGAGAGTGAGAGAGACAGAATGTGCTGGGGATTGCACAAGAGAAACTCTTCCCCAAAAACCACTGACTGGGAAATGGAGAAGGGCTGAATACCACAAGTTATTACAAGCAGCGGAGCACAAAGTCTGAAGGTTTAGAAATCTGCACCATCGCTGGGTCCTGCAGGGCAGGCTTAACCCTGCATGCTCCTGTGGGGAGGGAGGGTGGAAACCCAGGAGCAGGCAGCGTGGTCTGAGGATCTCCTGGATCACAAGGGGAGAAACAGTTGCCCCACTTGGAGTGCATCTGGGAGTCATGGCACAGCCTCTCCAGGGACAAAAAGAACTGGCAAACCTCAGCACCACCTTTGTGCTGCACTTTGCCATAACCTCTGAACCACTGCTCAGTCCTGCCACTGCTTTTCTGGCACAACCTTGCAAATAGTATGAAGGTGACAAAACAATCCTCCAGAGGATCAACACGGGTCCCCATCGTGCAGGTCCCTAAAATTTGGAGTTTGGGGTTTTTAAACACAGACATGCGCCTGAGATAAAACACAGGAGTATTGTGTTGACTGGCAGGCAGACAGCTCGGATGCAGGCAGGGTGAAGGCAGGTTAGAGAGGGAGGGAGCCAAACCATAAGAGAGTCTTAAAAACTGAAAACAAACTGAGGGTTGATGGGGGATGTGGGGGGGGTGATGGGTATTGAGGAGGGCACCTGTTGGGATGAGCGCTGGGTGTTGAATGGAAACCAATTTGACAATAAATTTCATATAAAAAATTTTAAAAATAATAAATAAATAAATAAATAAATAAATAAATAAATAAATAACAAGTAATATCCATTCTTCTCAAACTGTTCCAAAAAGTAGAAATGGAAGGAAAACTTCTAATCTCCTTCTATGAGACCAGCATTACCCTGATTCCAAAACTAGACAATGAGTCCACTATAAAGGAGACTTATAGGCCAATACTCCTGATGAACATGGATGAAAACTTCTCAACAAGATACTGGCAAATAAATCTAACAGTACATAAAAAAAAAATTATTCACCACGATCAAGTGGGATTTATTCCTAGGCTGCAAGGCTGATTCAGTATTCCCAAACCAATCAACGTGATACACCACATTAATAAAAGAAAGAAGAAGAACCATCTGATCCTCTCATAGATGCAGAAAAAGCATTTGACAAACTATAGCATCTCTTCCTGATAAACACTCTCAACAAAGTAGGGATAGACAGATGAACATACATGAGCATCATAAAAGCCATGAGACACCCACAGCTAATATCACCATAAACAGGGAAAGACTGAGAACTTTCCCATTAAGGACAGGAACAAGACAAGGATGTCCCGTCTCACAATCACTATTTAAAGCAGTACTGGGGCACCTGGGTGGCTCAGTTGGGTGAGCATCCGACTTTGGCTCAAGTCTCTCGGTTCTTGGGTTCGGGCCCCGTGTCAGGTTCTGTGCTGACAGATGGATCCTGCATCCTGCTTCAGATTCTGTGTCTCCCCATCTCTGTGCCCCTCTCATGCTCTGTCTCTGCCTCCCAATAATAAATAAACGTTAAAAAATTAATAATAAAAATAAAGCAGAACTGGAAGACTTAGCCTCTGCAATCAGATAACAAAATAAAAATAATAATAATAAAATGCATCTACATGGGCAAGGAAGAAGTCAAAACTTTCACTATTCACAGAGGACATGATACTCTATGCAGAAAACTCAAAAGACTCTAGTAAAAATTGCTAGGACTAATACATGAATTCAGTGAAATCACAGGATATAAATACCACATACAGAAATCTGTTGCATTTCTATACACCAATAATGAAGCAGCAGAAAGAGAAATCAAGGAATCCATCCCATTTATGGCTGCACCAAAAACAGTAAGATACTAGGAACAAACCTAACCAAAGAGGTAAAAGATCTGTCCTCTGAAAACTATAGAAAGCTTATGAAAGTAAATGAAGAGGACACAAAGAAATGGAAAAACATCCTATGCTTATGGATTAGAAGAACAAACATTGTTGAAATATCTATACTACCCAAAGCAATCTACACATTCAATGCAATCCCTACCAAAATAACACCAGCATTCTTCGCAGAGCTACAACAAACAATCCCAAAATTTGTATGAAACCACAAAAGACCCTGAGTAGCCAAAACAATCCTGAGAAAGAAAAGCAAAGCTGAGACATCACAATTCCAGACTTCAAACTGTATTACAAAGCTGTAATCATCGAGACAGTATGGTATTGGCACAAAAACAGACACATATATCAATGGAACAGAAGAGAAAACCCAGAAATAGACCCGTAAGTTATGGTCAACTAATTTCTGACAAAGCAGGAAGAATATCCAATGGAAAATAGTCTCTTCAGCAAATAGTGTTAGGAAAACTGGACAGCAATGTGCAGAAGAATGAACCTGGACCACTTTCTTACACCATACACAAAAATAAATTCAAAAGGGGCGCCTGGGTGGCGCAGTCGGTTAAGCGTCCGACTTCAGCCAGGTCACGATCTCGCGGTCCGTGAGTTCGAGCCCCGCGTCAGGCTCTGGGCTGATGGCTCGGAGCCTGGAGCCTGTTTCCGATTCTGTGTCTCCCTCTCTCTCTGCCCCTCCCCCGTTCATGCTCTGTCTCTCTCTGTCCCAAAAATAAATAAAAAAAAATAAAATAAAAAAAAAAAAAAAATAAATTCAAAATGGATGAAAGACCTGAACGTAAGATAGAAAACCATCAAAATCCTAGAGGAGAACACAGGCAACAACCTCTTTGATCTCAGCTGTAGCCAACTTCTTTCTAGACATGTCTCCCAAGGCAAGGAAAACAGAAGCTAAAATGAACAACTGGGGCTTCATTATGATAAAAATCTTCTGCACAATGAAGGAAACAGTCAACAAAAGTAAAAGGCAGCCAACAGAATGAGAGAAGATACTTTCAAATACACATCTGATAAAGGGTTAGTATGCAAATTATCAAACGCAACACCCAAAAAACAAATAATCCAGTGAAGAAATGGGCAGAAGACATGAACAGACACTTTTCCAAAGACATCCAGATGGATAACAGACCCACGAAAAGATGTTCAACATCACTCATCATCAGGGAAACACAAATCAAAACCACAATGAGATACCAACTTACACCTGTCAGAATGGCTAAAATGATCAGCTCAGGGAACAGCAGATGTTGGTGAGGATGCAGAGGAAGGGGAACCTCTTATAATGTTGGTGAAAACACAAAGTGGTGCAGCCACTCTGGAAAACAATATGAATGTTACTCAAAATTTAAAAATAGAAGCACCATGACCCAGAAACTGGACTACTAGGTATCAACCCAACAGATACAAAAATATGAATGGAAAGGGTTATATGTACCCCCATATTTATACCAGCACTATTAACAATAACCAAACTGCGGAAAGAGCCCAAGCGTCCCTTGACTGAATGGATAAAGAAGATGTGGTATATGGGGTGCCTGGGTGGCTCAGTCAGCTCGGCGTCCAACTTTGGCTCAGGTCATGATCTAGCAGTATGTGAGTTCAAGCCCCACATCAGGCTCGCTGCTCTCAGCATGGAGGCCACATCATATCCCCACCCCCCAACCCTCCCCTCCTTATGCCCTTTCTCTCAAAAATAAATAAACTTAAAAAAAAAAAGATGTAGTATGGGAGGTGTTTGTGGGTGCGTGTGTGTATAAACAGTACAGTGGATCATTACTTGGCCATCAAAATAAATGAAATCTTTCCATTTGCAATGATGTGGATGGACCTAGGGTGTATTATGCCAAGGGAAGTAAGTCAGTCAAAGAAAGACCAATACCATATGATTTCACTCATATGTGGAAAAGATGAACACAGTGGAAGGGGAAGAAAAGAAAAAGAGGGGAAGCAAACCATAAGAGATTCTAAATGGTAGAGAACGGAGGGTGGATGGAGGGAGGTGGGTGGGAGATGGGCTAGATGTACTAAGGAGGGTACTTGTTGGGATGAGCACTGGGTGTTCTACTCCTGACACCAATATTATACTGTATGTTAACTAACTGGAATTTGAATAAAAATTGGGGGGAAAAAGAAAAAGAAGTTGGCTGAAATTAGTGATGTTCTGGATAATGCTGCTTTAAAATTCTATCATTATTATGAAATTGCTATTCCAGTTCTGAATAACTATGAACTAACAGTTTTATAACCAGTTGTCTCTGTGAACATTTCCCACTGTGGGGACTAAGACATGACAGAAAAGCATAAGTAGATTCTATAAATCTCTTGAGTGGTCTCTGCTTTTCCTGGAGGATCTCAGTTGCCCAATTTGGGGGGCACCTCCTACAGTTTTAAAAAACTCCTGCTAGTATTACCACTCTGTGCAGAAAAAAAAATAAGCAAGAATAAAATGTTCTCTGGATGGCTGAAACGCTCAGTTTTACTTTTATACACCATCAATTTCGCTAGTTATGCATATCATGAGAGACCTTTTCCCCCCTCACTTACTAACAGACGGTAATCTGTTTTCAAGAAACAGAATTCTGTGAGAATGATCTTTTGGACCACAAAGATTTAGATAAAAATAAGCATATCTTTCAAACCTGTATTAATGTAATGTCTCTTTACATTAAGTTTAGAGAGGTAACTAGATTGTAAGTCTATACCACAGCCAACAAAATGCTTTCAAAAACAGATACTTTTGCATTGTGAAAAAACTTTAGTCCTAGAAAGAGGTTACATCCAACTTTTTGACAAAATTCATCACCATGATCTTATTTGGTACAATATTTAACTGGTGTTTGTTTCTTTTCCATATATGCCAGCTACAATGCAAACTTCATGAAAGTAGAAATTTCTGTCTTTTCAAAATTCATATGTCCTACTTCCTAGAACAGTCGTTAAGTACATGAATGCGTGATAAATATTTGTTAAATGAATATTCATTATAGCAGCAATGAATACTTAATTCCAGTGCTTTATTTTTGTTGCTGATATTGTATTTGTTTTAACCTTGTCATATGAACTTCTCTGTTGACTATGTTTCCCTTTAGAATGATTATGAAGAACATAATGGATTAAATGAATGCTCTGGTAAGCAAAACGCTAAAGTTATTTTCACTGTACAAAGAAGACAAGCAAGACAAATCCTTTATCATTCAAAATCTTGGAATTTAAACAGTTGAAAGTACATTTTAGATGCGGTGCCTGGATGGATCAGTTGGTTAAGTATCTGACTCGATTTCAGCTCAGGTCATGATCCCATGGTTCGTGCGTTCAAGCTCTGCCTCGTCAGGCTCTGTGCTGACAGCTTGGAACCTGCTCGAGATTCTTTCTTCCTCTCTCTCTGCCCCCCCACCACTGGTGCTCACACGCTCGCTCGCTCTATCTCTCTCACCCTCCCTCTCAAAATAATTTAGCGTTTTTTAAAAAAAAAACAGAAAGTACATTTTTAGAAGAGATGTATGGTTTCACAGGGTTTGAATGTCAACCATGTAACAAGCAAATTTCTAAACCTTGCCATGTCTTTGCTCCCTCATACATAAATTGTGAGACTTTCGTAACACAATTGTTGAAGACCAAATTAGAGGACATATTTCATGTCACTATCAATGAATTGGCAGCTTGGAAAAGTTCTATAAATGGTAGTTTTTGCAAGTATTATCTCTTGGGAGATTGTTAAGTGTTTGTATGGTTAGGCTGAATAATAATCAGCTTTCATCATGGAGTCCTCTCCTGTGTGTGTAGAAAGGACAGTGGGAAAGGGACATGGTCAATAATCTGTTCCAAGTTTGCCCACTGGGAGCACTTTCAGACTGGCTTTAATGTCCTTTGATATGATGACATCCTTTAGTTTTCCTGACCACTTCCTTATTTTCAGGACCCATAAGATGCCCAAGGCCGATTTTGTATTTACTCTGTGTAGTCCTGGAATCAACAAATTCCCCATGGAAGCCTGATTTATTTAGAGGAAATTGGGATGTAGCCCATTGGTTTTTGCTCATTACAACTATTTCTGGGAAATATTTATACATATATACGTGTGTGTGTGTGTGTGTGTGTGTAAACATGTATATATGTACACATGCTTATACGTGCTGCCCTGCACACACATATGCATCTATTATTTGTTGTGTCCATGTGCACACATGCATAGAGGAGACACACACACACTCATGTGGTACCTCCAATCCAACATCTCAAGGGGATTCTAGCCTTCTGCCTTGCCTGTCACTACTTACTCTTAGGGAGTCCAGTCTCACAGTTACAATGTATTTACAGATTTGATCAACCCGAGTATACAAATAAATTAGTTCCAGAAATGCTACCACACACCTCTGTGAAAAACAAGGTTAACTACTGGAGCGCAGTGTTTGTGTAGAGTTCTGTCCTTAGCCTCGCCATCGCCAGTTAAACAGTGCCTTCCCAAGTTCCTCATGCTAATGCCTTTCTTCACACCCCTCACCACACTTACGGATTGAATCCAAATTCTCTCCAAGTTCTGCTTGATCTACTTTTAAAATCTTGCAAAAAGTTTTATTCAGAGCCTCCCCTACGGAAGAGCTTGGCCTCACCTCCACCTGCCCACAAGGTCTCACCCACTGAGTCGGACCCCAGGCTGGGAGCCCTACCTGCTGCCAGGTGTGCTCTGCGATGGTACGGAAGACAGCTCAGGAGACTCCGTGGCTGTGAATCTAGCACTGCACCTGCCAAGGGTCCTTGTCATCCAGGAATGCAGTCCTGTCCTCGCCGATGCCCACCACGAGCTGCAGAGAAAAGCAGGCCCTGAGCAGGGTCAAGTGGGGCCACCACCACCAAGCCCACCCCCACCCCAGCCTCTGCCCCATCCATCCCACCCTTGTTGCCTTCGCTGACTCTGTGCCCGTGGGCCCCAGGGATGCCAGCATGGTTTTATTCACATAAGGTATGGGTGTCACTCTGGGGTACATGGTCTGCGGGTCCTGACAGATGCACACACTTGGCTGATCGCCATCGCGGCTTCTGAAGAGCTCCATCACTGCCAGAATCCCATGACCACCCTGTTCAGAGCCACCCCCCCCGCCCCTAGACTGCCTCCTATCCCACATGTCACCAAAATGGAATAACACCACAGGTAGCTTCCTGGATCCTAAATCCTTGTAAGATTCATTCACGCTCCATGAACTGGTTCTTCTCGCTGGAGAAGCAAGTGTTCTGCCATCCTACGGACGCTCACCCACAAGGGCTTGAAGGAGAGCGGGTTTCCAGTTACTGGTGGTGACGTCACACGGACGCTCACCTACAGGTGCTGCAAGGAGAGCGGGTTTCCAGTTACTGGTGATGATGAATAAAGAACATCTGCATACTGATATATGTGAACAAAGTATCCATATCAGTAGAGGGGGAAGTCTAGGGTCATATGATAAATGCAGATTTAACCATATAGAAAACTGCCAAACTGCTTTGCAAAGTGGCTGTGGATTTAAATTACTAATTTTGTTGAGAACCTTTGTATGTTTGCTCACGAGGGATTTCAGCCTGTATTTTTCTTTCCTTCTCTTTTCTTTTTTCAAATAGGCTCCATACCTGACATCGGGCTTGAACGCATGACCCAGAATCAAGAGTCACACGCGCTACTGAGCCAGCCCAGGGCCCCTTACTTTTCTTATAATATCTTGTAAGACATTAGGAAAATGCTATCCCCACAAAATGAGTTGGGAGTATTTCCTCCTCTTCTAATCCCTGAAAGAGGCTGTGGAGAATAAATGCTATTTCTTCTTTAAATGCTTGCTAGACATTCACCACTGGAAAAAAATCTAGATTGGAAGCTTTCTTTGTTGGATGTTTTTTAATTATGAATTCAATTTTTTTAACAGGTATGGCTACCTGTTCTTGAGAAACCTTTGTTAATTTGTGTGTTCACACAAAAAAATTTAAATACTGTATGTTTTCTGGAATTTTTTAATTTAAGAAATACAGGCATATCTCAAAGTTACTGAGGGCTAAGTTCTGGACCACCATAAAGTGAGTCAAATAAATTTTTCGGTTTCCCGTTACACATAAAAGTTATTTTATATTATACTATAGACTACACTGTAGTCTAAATTTGGTAGAGCATTATGTCTATGAAAAATGTATATGCCTTAATTTAAAAAATTTCTATATGAGCTTTCAGTAACTGTAATCACTGATCACCACAAAAATATAGTAATAATGACAAAGTTGGAAATATTGCAAGAATTACCAAAATGATACATGGAGTGAGCAAACACATTGGAAAAATGGCACCGGTAGATTTGGTCAATGCAGGGTTGCCACAAGACTCCAATTTGTAAAAACACAGCATCTGTGAGATGCAAAGAAACAAAGCACAATACAGTAGGGGTACACCTGTATTAAGATTAGTCGATGGGCAGGGGGTGCCTGGGTGGCTCAGTTGGTTGGTGTCTGACTTCAGCTCAGGTCATGATCTCACGATTTGGGAGTTCAAGCCCCGCGTCGGACCCCGTGCTGACAGCATGGAGCACGAGCAGACGTCTGGTAATTAGATCCTTGCACATACAGATAGCTCACTCAAATAAAAGTTATCATCTCTGGTAGTAGCTCTCTCTGAGCCAGCTCCCCCACCAATCTAAATTATTTTAGGTAGTTCAGGGAGAGATATAAAGGTTTTCTTGATGGGGTGCCTGGTGGCTCAGTTGATTGAATGTCTGACTCTTGATTTTGGCTCAGGTCATGATCCCAGAGTCTTGGGATAGATCCCCAAGTCAGGCTCCATGCTAAGCATGGAGCCTGCTTGGGATTATCTCCCTCTCCCTATGCCTGTCTCCCCCACTCAGTCTCTCTTTAAAAATTAATTAATTAATTAATGAAAAAGAAAAAAGAAAAAAGAAAATCATCTATTAAAAAAAAGTTTTCTTGAGTCTGCTGAATCTTGGTTGCCTTCAGCTCAAAATAATATACATGCCAAAATGGCATATTTGGGGGTCACATATTCTCCCCTCCACCCAAAAGAATTACTTGAATATAATATTCTCTAAATAAATCCCAAGACCCAAGAATCTTTTAGAGAGAACAAGAAGTTCTATCAGTGAGAAAACCAGCCCATTTAGCAAAACCCTAATGTCATCCAGAAGGTATGCTTTCTTGATATACAAAATTTTAAAAGGCCTGGAAACCTCAATTTCAATCCTTGAGTAGGAATTTCCTATTGATAGCTTGTTTTAAATGCTACTATCCAAACTATTAAACAAAAATTGATCTGACAGACTAGTATTAAAATTCCATGCAAATAAAACACATATTGAAAGAAAAGTCAGTCGACTAAGAAACTGAAAGCCATCAAATTGTACTTAAGCTAGAGGACAGTTGAACTGCAATATCTGAACCCTAACTCAAGTGCCTAAAAATTGCTGAATTCTTCCTTTCTTCCTGCTTAATAATGTTCTCAGTGCTTATAAAATATACGTATGTTAACTAACGGTTTCAATTTTATTATTACTAAAAAGCCACGGTGCCATGCGGAACGGAAGCTCTAGCTGGATGCTGTCATGCGAGACAATAACGGAGGAAGGCAGAGGCCAGAGAGGAGCACTGACAAATCGAACATGTGACTGAAGCTTTCCTGGAAGTTCAAGTCCAGCCCTGCTGCCAGAGGAGGCTAGCAGAGCACCACTCCAGCCTTTACCACACGCAGACGAGGGGCCACCCAAGAACTAGTGGAATCAAAAATAAAAATCAATTATTATTGCTATAAGCCAATAAAAATTTTTAAAGTCAGTACATTTCTATGCCATCCTACTCTTCTATAGTAAAGTCATTCTACAATATTCATATTTTTCAAAATGTTCTGGTCAAAATTATTCTTTGAAATCCTGTCTCAAATATTTTTACTGCTTATTCTGATTTTAAAATATAAGCTCAGTATAGACATTTAAAAATATCATAAAGATATTATAAATATACCAATAACATTACTTTATTTCCTATTTTATTTATTTTATTTAATTTATTTATTTTAATTCAAGATTGTTAACACACAGTGTAGTATTGACTTCAGGAGTAGAACCCACTGATTCATCACTTACCTGTAACACTCAGTGCTCATCCCAACAAGTGCCCTCCTTAATGCCCATCACCCATCCAGCCCATCTCCCCCACCCACTTCCCCTCCAGCAACCCTCCGTTTGTTCTACTTAAGAGTTTCTTATGGTTTGCCTCCCTGTTTTTATCTTATTTCTCCTTCCCTTCTCCCATGTTCATCTGTTATGTTTCTTGAATTCCACATATGAATGAAATCATATATTTGTCTTTCTGACTTATTTCACTTAGCATACTCTAGTTCCATGCACATTGTTGCAAATGGCAAGATTTCATTATTTTTGATCACCATTGTACGTATATATTATCTATATATTCACATATACCACATCTTCTTTACCCATTCATCAGTTGATGGACATTTGGGCTCTTTCCATATTTTGGCTATTGTTGATAGTGCTGCTATAAACATTGGGGGGTGTGTGCCCCTTTGAATCAGCGTTTTTGTATTCTTTGGGTAAATACCTAGAAGTCCAATTGCTGGATCATGAGGTAGTCATATTAACTTTTTGAGGAACCTGCATACTGTTTTCCAGAATGGCTGCACCAGTTTGCATTCCCAGCAAAAGCACAAAAGTGTCCCCCTTTCTCCACATCGTCGCCAACACCTGCTGTTGCCTGGGTTGTTCATTTTAGCCATTGTGACTGGTGTGAGGTGGTATCTCATTGTTGTTTTGATTTGTATTTCCCTGATGATGAGCAATGTTGAGCATCTTTTCATGTGTCTGTTAGCCATCTGGATGTCTTCTTTGGAAAAGTGTCTGTTCATGTCTTCTGCTCTTTTCTTCACTGGATTCTTTGTTTTTTGGGTGTTGAGTTTGGTAAGTTCTTTATAGATTTTGGATACTAACCCTTTATCTGATATGTCATTTGCAAATATCTTCTACCATTCCATAGATTGACTTTTAGTTTTGTTGATTGTTTCCTGTGCTGTGCAGAACATTTTTTTATCTTGATGAGGTCCCAATAGTTCATTTTTGCTTTTCTTTCCCTTGTCTCCAGAGACATGTCTAGTAAGAAGCTGCTGTGGCTGAGGTCAAAGAGGCTGCTGCCTGCTTTCTCCTCGAGGACTTTGATGGCTTCCCGTCTTATGTGTAGGTCTTTCATCCATTTTGAGTTTATTTTTTGTGTATGGTGTAAGAAAGTGGCTCAGGTTCATTCTTCTGCATGTCACTGTCCAGTTTTCCCAGCACGATTTGAAGAGACTGGCTTTTTTCCATTGGATATTCTTTCCTGCTTTTCAAGGATTAGTTGGCCATACATTTGTGGATCCGTATCTATCCTGTATCACTGATCTGAGTGTCTGTTTTTGCGCCAGTACCATACTGTCTTAATGATTCCAGCTTTAAGTCCGGGATTGTCATGCCTCCGGCCTTAGTTTTCTTTTTCGACACTACTTTGGCTATTCATGGTCTTTTCTGGTTCCATACAAATTTTAGGATTGCTTGTTCTAGCTCTGTGAAGAACGCTGGTGTTATTTTGATAGGGATTGCATCGAATGTGCAGATTACTTTGGGTAATATAGACATTTTAACAATATTTATTCTTCCAATCCCTGAGCATGGAATATTTTCCATTTGTGTCTTCTTCAATTTCTTTCATTAACCCTTCTATAGTTTTCAGCATACACATCTTTTATCTCTTTGGTTAGTTTTATTTCTAGGTATTTTATGATTTCTGGTGCCACTGGAAGTGGGATGGATTCCTTGATTTCTCTTTCTGCTGCTTCATTATTGGTGTATAGAAATGCAACCGATATCTGTATGTTGATTCTATATCCTGAGACTTTACTAAATTTACGTATCAGTTCTTGCAGTTTTTTGGTGGAGTTTTTCTTGTTTTCCCTATAGATTATCATATCATCTGCAAAGAGTGAAAGTTTGACTTCTTTGCCAATTTGTATGCCTTTATTTCTTTCTTGTTGTCTGATTGCTGAGGCTAGGACTTCCAGTACTATGTTAAACAAACAGCAGTGAGAGTGGACATCCACCTGTGTTGGGCTCTGTGTGGAGTCTGCTTGGGATTCTCTCTCTCTCCTCTCTCTGCCCCTCCCTCCACTTGTGCATGCCCTCTCTCTCTCTCAAAATAAATAACTGTAAAACACTATCAAGCCATGATCCATGTGATTAACAATGTCTGCAGTTTGCATAATGCTGAACCTGATGTCATTATATATTTTCAGAGTCTTTTAGACGTACTTTATTGTTCACTTATTATTCTGTGTATTTTTCTGAGATGAATCACATATAATCTTTCTAATTCTCCGTGATTAAACAGAATAAACTTCAGGATGAAAGCTGACAATGAATAACCTTTGAAAACACATTCATTTAATGCTACATATCCATATCCCATTTTAGAATGTTTGAATAAGTTAAAGCAACACATTTTCATTGAAAAGTATGTTTAAGTAGTCGTTCTAATTCACTAAATGAAATACCTCAACTACAAAGTGTTCAAACAAGTTTCATCCTTTCCCACTGCTGTACTACATCCTTATTTCCTCCCATCATTCTCAAAGCCACTCTAAATAATGTGTGAGTCTATTATACGTTAGCATAATGAATCATGGGTTTTTGTAAACCCCGCAGAGAAGGCTACCCTTGGGTAATTAAGCCTCACCAACTGAAGCGCAAAGCCTCTTGGTCTGGAGATGTTGCTGAGTCCCAGACTCACACAGAATGATCTCAATGAAGGTCCTGGGAACTACTGAGGTCAGACAGAAGGTCTGTCCAATCTTAATGGCTCGACATTGTATCAAACAGGTCCTTTAAAGGACTCACCACAAAAATTATCAGAGGCACCAGATTCTACTGGGAATTCAACTGAGTCATAAACTTCTTCTCCACATCTATTGCTCTTTATTTCTTCATGCCCAACAATTATTAATCCCTACAGCTTGTCTCAGATACCAGTTCCTCAAAAGCCTTACCCAACTCCAACATACTTGTTTAAGGGCTCTCCCTGCATGTCTCTTGGCAATGTGCTTGAGAATTACAGACTTGTACCAGACTTCATTTCAATCACATACACAGCATTTCCCTTACTAAATGGTAAGTTTCCTTGGTGTTAGCAGCTCTGACTCAAACTCAGAATCATTTGTTTTACTCATCTCTTTTCAATCTCTAGTAGTTGCAACAGTGACTATAACTTGAGGGTAGCCAATGGATATTTAATTAAAGGTTCAAGCGTTTTTAGAAATTATCTCAGTTTCATAGCTTTCTTATTAAAAGGCCCATTTCTTTATTGACTTGGTTCTTCCTGCAGGAGGACTGCACCCGTTGTGATTTTTAAGACTTTCAACCTTATATAGCTGCATGATCCTTTCACTTACTTACTGGTATATGTTTTCCTTGGGCTTTTCAGCTCTGGGTTAGGGATTAACATGGCCTGTGGTCACATAATTTAGATAAGACAGATCCCCCAAGAAGATTAAGGAAGCCTGGGACCATCACTGAGTTTCTTGTATTATCCAGCACTTCCATTAGTGCTGTGCACTTTCTGTCCACTTCCATTCGTTATATTTACTCATCAGAGGACCACACACTCCTACAAGTAACATAATTTTATCAAATCTTTGTCCAAGAATATACTGTTTTGTTACATTAGTTCTTATATTTAAGTCTCAGTAATCATGCCCAGATCCACCACAACAAAATGCAAGCAGATGTGGGAAGAACGTGGAGAATTACCATCCCCAGCTGGACACATCTTTATAAACTGTGCAGGATGGATTATGACTCTCTCAATTTGTTAAATCTGGTGGATATCTACTGTTCTTAAATTCAGAACTATCTACTCAACTGATATAAGACTTAGTATCATCCACTAAGAAAGATCTGTCACTTGTCGGGGGGGGTGGGGGGGAAATAGGACAAAGACACCATGAGGAGATGTGTTATAAAATTAAGAAATACAAGGAAACTACCAAACACACACATAAATATTATTTCTGCTTGTTTACTTGGGTTTACAGTGATTAAGACTGAATGTTTATTGTAATAGTTTTATAGATTAAAGCAAAAAATAACTTGGAAGTATAATGGAAAAGTAAACTAAAACTTAATTATTTGAAATTCTACTAAATACCCATTTATTGACTCTAAACGCTGTATGTAACTTCAATGTTGTTTACTAATTGCACAGAACATTTTAAGTGCCTTATAATTCAAGGTCAAAATCACTGCCAATCTCGAGAACAATGTCTTTTTTTTTTTAATCTTTATTTATTTTTGAGAGAGAGAGAGAGAGCGAGCATGAGCAATGGAGGGGCAGAGACAGAGGGAGACAGTGTCCGAAGCAGGCTCCAGGCTCTGAGCTGTAGCACAGAGACTGAATCAGGGCTGCAACTCACGAATCACAAATTTGTGACCTGAACCAAACTCGGACGCTTAACCCACTGAGCCACGCAGGCGCCCCTGGAGAACAATTTCGAATAAAATACTGACATGACATATCATTTGTAGCCATAATTTTGCAAGTATAGCCTCTGGGCAGTAAAATAATAACCTTACTTAAAAAAAATAAATATGAAATACGTATTTGTATTTAAATAAGCATTCTTTGAAAATGTGTTTTGGAAATAATCGAAATGTCCATCCAAATGTTTAAAGTTAAGTATTACACATGATGGAACACTATGTGGTCATCAAGAAATATAATTACATACCAATCATGTATCTAGTATATACCCAGTGTGCATAAAAACAAACATAATAGTGTTCATACACATCCACATGTACACATATCTGGAGTAGCCTTAATTGTACGCCTTTATTTTCAAATTTATCTACATTGATAACATACTGCTTCAATAAAAAGGTTAAAAATTTTGGAGGTTTCCCAAAATCCCCAGGAAGCCATAAGTGCAGCGCTAAAAGTTGAATAATAACGACAGACCCCAGCTTCTCTGTTACTATTTTGCTTTCATCTTCTCCATCTAGGAACATGATTTTCTGTCTCAAACAGAGTGAATACCATTGAGAGGACTCTGAATGTTCACAGTTGCCCAACTGCCAGGCAACTTTTACGTGATGAATGAATCCAAGTCTTTGCCAGAATGGAAGATGGATCAGGAATTGAGTCTGGGCAGATGTGATCCTTCCGGAATCGGAAAGAACAGGAGGGGAGTCAGAAAGCCACAGATGGGCCAATGATCAGTTTTCCAAAAATATGAAGGAGGATATTGCAAAACATGTATCAGGGAAGTTAAAGTCCGTTAAAGCAACATAAAGTCAGATTTTAGAACGATTACTTAAGACGGCAATTTATCAATCATATCTGCGATTGCAGGAGGGAGTTTTCTAAAAATTAATTAATGAGCCCCTTTCCTTGTCTCCTTTTTATACACTAATCACCATACTTAGAAATTCTAGAAATACAGTAAAAGCAGTGAAGCTGAATTTGAGCAAAGAATTAGTAAATTTTCCAGAATAGTTTTGTGAGACTGACGTGGGCTTTGTGCTTGTCTAAAAACATTTTAATCAATATTTAAATTATAATACTCAAGTACAATTTAGAATCAATTTCAAATGGTACTTCAACTACTATACTGAGTTTAGCCTGCTTCAACTTACTGTAAGTCTGTGAAGCTATAAAAGTCTGTGGGGCACCTGGGTGGCTCCGTCAGTTAAGCATCCAACTTGACTGTGGCTCAGGTCGTGATCTCAGGGTTTGAGATGAAGCCCCACTTCCGGCTTTGCACTGATCACAGAGCCTGCTTGACACTCTCTCTCCTCTGCCCCTCCCCCCCACTTGTGCTTTTTCTCTCAAAAAAATAAATAAATATTTTTAAAAGTCTATTTGTTTATATTTGAAGAAGACACAAAGCTGGAAGCCTTGTTGAATATGTCTGGTAACAGACTGAAAGAGATACTGGCAAACCTAAAGCAACACATTAATATTTAAAAAATTTAAAAATGGTGATGATAATAATCCTACACTTAGGTCTAAAAAATGGTGTATTCAGAATGGAGAAAATCTAGCTAAACAAAAGTTAATATCAAAAGGTTAAAAATTAAATTTATTCAACACGATTCAGGAGTATGATAAATCCAAGCAAAATGGCTGTCTTAATTTACATTCCACAAAAGAGGTGATCGTCCTATTATATACCAGACAGAAAGGCCATTCGCAAGACTTTGTATTTCATTCTGGATAGTATTTATCAGGACATGATATACAACACGTTTATATTAAGGTAACAAAAACAATAAAATGAGGAACTAAAAGATTTGTTTGCCTGTAAAAAGAATACTGATGAATCAGAAGATATAATAATTGTTACAATCAAGTGTTTCATAAGCCTTCGGATGAAGAGGTACAATGATAAATGACATTGGTTTTGCACAAAAAATCTAGGCTATAGCAAGAAAGATTTCATCTCAATGACTACATGGATTTTTATTAGAGAATCACTTGCAAGGTGTTGCAGCATTTAAAGGTGCAACTTTTCAATCCAGCAGATGATGAGTGAGATGTGGTTCTGTCACGTAATGAATGTGTGACCCTAGGAAATCGAGGCAACTGTCGGGGATTCAAATCCATCCTCTGGGAAAGGTGGACAGCAGTGGTTCTGCTGAGGTTCAAGAGGATCGAATGACAGTGTGGATAAAATACTTGGCACAATGCCTGCTACCACGGAGAACACTCAATACATAATGACTATCTTATATTTGATGCCATTCGTCAAATGTGCCTCACCAGCCAGAATTCTTGGTAGCAAACAACAGAAATGCACGGACTCCGTTAGCTAGAATGAAGTCTGGCTGCAAGTGACAACCAAAGACCAATTCTAAAATCCCAGTTGCTTCAAGTTGTAACCTGCTGAACAGAGCCCTTTATTACTTCTGCACTCACTTATCACCTTCCAAATAAATACTAGACTGAAAGACACCAACTTATGTCAGAGTCTCTTACTGGGGGATCAGTCTTACACCAAGTCATCCCAGATATGATCCTAAGAATCAGAACCCTCCCACGGCTTCGATGAAATCTGATGAAACCCTCGCATGGATCACCCTCTGAGCAGACGGCAACAAGGCCCTCCTGCTTTCTGATGATGTGACGGTAAATACAAAGAAGCCTGATGTCAAACCCTTACAAGTGTCCCCGGTAGGAGGGACGAAAAGGACCTTACAACTTCGGATGGGCTATTTGGTTGCAGGTTTGGGGAACTGCAAACCGCCACATTTACCTGAGCACTCTGTGATAAGATAAAAAAGAGAGAGGGAGGCAAACCACAAGGGACCCTTAAATACAGAGAACAAACTGAGGGCTGTTGGTGGGGTGCTGGGCGGGGGACGGGCTAAATGGGTGATCGGCAGTGAGGAGGACACTTGTTGGGATGAGCACTGGGTGTTATACATTAAGTGGTGAACCACTAAATTCCACTAAATTCTACTCCTGAAATCATTATTACACCATATGTTAACTAACTTGGATATAAATAAATAAATAAATAAATAAATAAATAAATAAATAGCTTATGTTCTTTATTCTTCTTTAAAAAAAAAAAAACGGAAAAGAAATCCTTACTTCTTGTGCTATAAGAAAGCTGCTTCCTCTGGCCTGGAGACAACACAGAGCTTCGGATGGTGAGACCAGGACAAGATGATGTTTATCCCCATCGAGATCTGCCCTCCTCTCCTCTAGATGCCTTTAGTCTGTGACCAATAGTCAGGTGTGTGCGGATAGCCTGATAAAAGAAATGCTGTCCCTCCTTTGGGGGGAAAGAGATGAAGAGGCATAGTGGGCCACAGCTAATCCGTACCATCCAGATCTAGAACAGTATGCACAGGAGGGGATGTCTGAGCCCCCTGGAGCAAAGTCCCCACGGCTTGCTGGGGGGACACCAACTACACCACCCAACCAAGGGCACTGCCACAGACTCTGCATTACATACAGGTTTTAAATCACTGTTATCCCTTCCTTGATTATCTCACGACTAATATAAAGACATACTACCATTTAAAGATACAGCTAACTCTAACAACATGGATTTGAACTGGGAGGGTTCACTTACATGGGGATTTTTTTACAAGCACAGTGCAGTACTGTAAATGTATTTTCTCTTCCATATGAATTTAATAACATGTTCCTCTCTATAGTTATTCTGTGAATATACATATGACATACAAAATATGGGTTGATCCACTATTTCTGTTATTGGTAAGGCTTCCAGTGAAGTTAGTGGTTAAGTCTGGGGGGAGCCCAGAGTTACAGGCAGATTTTGGACTGTAGGGATGGGAGGGCACCCCTAACCCCCACATCGTTCAAGGGTCAACTATATACTGTCCTAGGCAAGATTTGTAAGTTCAAGGCTCGTACTAGTGTGCAAACCTTTCGTGTTAAGAAGACACTGTCAACTGATTTAAAACAGTAAATGAGAATGCCTGTAACTGGGTCGTGTTCTGTTAAGATCATATAGCCAGCACCATCTCCAACAATCTTATGTCTGTATTTTGCAGGTTTTATTTCGCTATAAAATTCCTGAAGATATTTGAGACTCTGATCCTCTTTTTCATTTTTGAAACTATTTTCCATCTCTTTTATGCACAGGTACTAAATATTTCCAATATGAATACTCTCAAATCATTCCTAATCTTCATACTGCTTGGCATAGATATGTGCTTCATAGATGTTCATTTGATAGTGAATACGTTTAGTATTCCATATAAGCTATGTTTCAATTACAGCACACTTTGATTATCTATTACAGAGGATATAAATATTCTGCACAGGAACTAGAAAACCACTGTAATTTTTTCCATTCCCGAATACTATTTTATCCCCTCTTTTTTGTACCTTTTATTTATTTTCATTTAGGACTCATCAAATAGAATGCATTTGATGTTTTAGTATTTATTTCATGTCTGTGTTTCTTCCACTTATAAGAATTTAAGTTCCATGTGGGCAGATATTTTGGACTATGTCATTCACTCTATCTCCTCAGAGCCTAGAACAGTGCCTGGAACATAGCCAGTGATTGATAAACGTTTGTTCAATCACTAAAGGAAATGTCAGTAGCACTTACATGTGGACAGGAAAATCGTTATCAGAATTCAAGATTACACTGGCAACACTGCATTCCTTCAGTCGTGAAGCCATCGTGGCAGAACCAGAGGGTGAAATGTCCCAAGCTCTCCCACTTATGTCAAGCAGTTATGCCAAATGTGGCCACAGCATGTTGCCGACAACTGTATATCTAACAAGCATCGTTTGATCAACTCGACATATGGCCACACCTTGAAACCACTGCTACAACTGAGATAATAAACACATCCATCACTCTTCAAAGCTCCCTCATGTCCTTTGCTATTCTCCCTCTCTACCTACCACTAACCTACCTCTTATGTCCAACCACTGATTTCTTATCCATCACGAAGATCTGCCTGCACTAGGTAAGACTGGCTAGCATGTGTCGCCAGTAGTAAGCATTCATTTAGCCCACAAGTCTGCGGGCGATTTAAGGGTTGACTGACCTAGGCTAGGCTAGTATCTGCTCCACACATCACTCATACTCCTGCCCAGGTAGGTCATCTCCTGGTGATGGCAGTGGCATAAAGGAAGAATCCCAAATCTGCAAGCAACTTTCAACCTTTTAGTCCAATCACACCCAATAATATTCCATTGGCCAAAGCAAATCTTACAGTCAATCCAAAGTCAAGGGGTGGGAACATCTACTTTTCCTCTTTAGGACATCCACTCGGCAGAGGATGTTGATTCAGAGAGGGCAGAGGTGTGGGAAGTGAGGAAATGTGCTGTTAATACAGTAAGCCACACCAGGAGACAGACTGGCTTACTCAATTTTGTGAATTCCCGTACCTTCCATAGAATGTTCTTCTGAAGTTATCCTAGTGATCTAGTAATTCTTTGTGCTGAACAGAGCCCTCAGAGACTTTCAAACTAAAATAAATTACCAAAAGGTTTTGTTCTTCTGTAACAAGAATATCAAACACTCTTCAAAGTATAATCCATAAATTTAGTTGATTTGTTATTTTTAAGTCTCCAATTTCCCCAAAACATTTTTTAACACATAACAATGAAAGACAAAGCAGTAACACATGATGAGTAAAATGAAAGGATACGAGCTAGCTCTTATCTATCTTATTTCTTCATAACCATGTTAATAATCTGTGACTGTAAATTTACTACCTACAATTATGAATTACCATGATTATCAGGTCTTTTGGTACCAGAAATAGTCTTTTGTACCTCTGTTACCTGTTTCTCACCTTAAATTGTACCTTCCATTAGTACTTTTTAAGTCCTCTTTATTTTCTTACATTAAGCCCACAAAAGTATATTTGCTTATACAAATTACCTTGTGTATCCATGTACAAAACGGCCAGTTGTAAAATTTAACAAGCTACTCATACATACAAAAATGTCATGTACTTCTAATCATAATAAGTAGATGCTAGCCATCATGTACCAGATACACTAAAACAGTTTGAGTTAAAAAGTATATATTTTATATGTACATTTTGCAAAGTATTTAAAAGTATTTTAATCACCAAATATCAACAGTCTAAACTTCATTGAATTTTTGCTATTACATAAACTTAACATGCTAACTCATCACTGTTTAAATATTGGTTTGTGGTTTTTTACAGTTCTCATAATTCTACGGGTAACTACTTATGAGAACAAAAGCTGATTTCTAGAATACCCACCTGAAACTCGCCTTTCAAAACAAAGCTAACAGGGAGTCTTTAAAAGTCAGCATTATACCTTCTCATATCACACACAGGGCAGATTACGAATCCCATTAAATTCAATATTGGCCACTCGGTGGAGCATTTAACCTGAACGAGCGGCAGAGACAAGAGAACGGAGTTCAAAGGAAGGGCTGGTAGAGAAGTTGAGCTTCTTGTGAACCGAGGAATCTCTTCCGGAGGGCTGAACCCTAACATGCAAGACGCGTGTGTGTGTGTCAACAGGCCCTCCCGCACGATCTGAGTGCTGCACAGCGCATGCAGTGCTTTCAGACAACAGCGTGATCACAGAAGGTCTTAGACCGTACACGGTTTCCCGGCTCTGCCTCACGGTCTGCAGCTGCTCTCGCCAACCCAGCAACCACTAACCACTAGCACTGAAGCTGTGGGCAGTGTGGACCGACATGTACCGAAGGGCAAAACACACGCTCTATTTGAAAGCCTGGTACTAAAAAATAAGGCACGATATCGCACTAGCAATTTTCTACTGCTAATGTGTTTCCAAGGTAATATTTTAGATAAATATTTAATTTCTAGTATTATGACAAGCAAATTTTCAATTACGTATATGGCTGGTATTATATCTCTAATTGGAAGTGCTAGACCAGAGAGAGGCTAAATCTTCCAGAAGAATTCTTTCCCTGAGTAATTCACGTGATTCCAGATGTACGTAACAAAAATATCAGTAAGAGTATGGAAATACATGTATTCTACTAGTGGCCCCATAAAACTTGTATCTTAACAAAACTGGAGGAAAGATACATATTCTTTGTTTGAAAGAACAAGTAAAATTTCTTACTACAGAGGCCACTAAGTAAAATTTCTTACTACAGAGGCTAAGAGAAAGTTCTATCATGAATTACAAGAACCCTGAGAGAGCCAAATCCAGAAATGTAAGATTTCAATAAAACAAAGAATAACTTAATGCAAACATTATATGTAATTTAATCCAAATATGAACAATTTAGGCCACAAAGAAGGAAAGTCTCATTAGTTTTACTTGAGTTTCACTGTGAGTGATATGGTTCATTTGATCTTGAAATACATAAGTTTTAAAGCCATGAAAATCAATTCTGGAAAAAGCCTTTAAAGAGACGTTTCATGTTTTTACACAGTTATGGGTGATGTGCTTTTGGTTTAAGGTAAGAACATCTCACTTCTCCTGGTTTATAGCAAACTCCCTCATCTCAGTTTTCCATAACATATTTTCTCACATTCTCGGAGACATGATTTTATTTTAACCATGATAGCTATCAGTACATCATTTAATTTTATATCCACATGTAAATGGCCTAAGTTTTCCATAATTGGGTATTAATATGACTGAACAACTGAACCAAATGTAACCAAATCACTCAGGTAAATAAAAATGTGTTAATACAGAGGGATAATATGAAGAATATCCCATTAAACACAAGCTCTGTCTACGTTAAGCAAATTTGTTACTTTAAAAATATATAAATAGCGGGGCACCTGGGCCCCACTACATACGTTTATGTAGCAAAAAAGCCAGTTTTCCCCTACAGCCAAAAGGTAAATTTGGATGTCAACTATCTGACACTGAACACTGAAAATGATCTTTCTTTTTTTTTTTTTAAATTTTTTTTTTCAACATTTTTAATTTATTTTTGGGACAGAGAGAGACAGAGCATGAACGGGGGAGGGGCAGAGAGAGAGGGAGACACAGAATCAGAAACAGGCTCCAGGCTCCAAGCCATCAGCCCAGAGCCTGACGCGGGGCTCGAACTCACGGACCACGAGATCGTGACCTGGCTGAAGTCGGACGCTTAACCGACTGCGCCACCCAGGCGCCCCTGAAAATGATCTTTCAAGCTACCAAAGGCTCTATCATGACACTAATAAATGACATTCACATACAGTTTTCAAATCAAAGTATGATTAATTAAAATTAAAATACAATTTATTTTTAAAACTGCTTCATATCGTGCTTTGGGGAGATACAATAATTAGTATATGTATCCAGTACTGATTTCATAGAGAAGTGATGAATATGCAGATAGTTGAAAATGTGTTTTTACACAAGCCACAAGCTTACGTGTGAGGCATCTGTGACCTCCCACGTGTAAGTACGTGCAAGTATGGACCGGAATACAGCAGAACCAGGACCAGGGTCAGAGGGACCGACTCTCCTCAGCATAGCTGTCCTCCCCAAAGCCACCAGCAACGGGAAACATGTATACATAACATGGGCCGACACCAATGTCCGAAACATCAGACCTAACAGGCAGGTGCTCCACGTTACCGTGTCTGTCAGCGCAGAGATGCGCCAGTCTGGTCCCCGGGACTCGGGCCCAGTGTGAAGGAAGTGCACAGTCACCCAGACTGTGCTCCCGTGACACTGGACGCTACAGTAGAATCTTGTGGGCCACAGTGTATTTCGGCCGGACACTGCGTGGTTCTGTGTGACAACAAGATTAAAATTGAAGGTCAACTCAAGATTGTCTAAAGCGTGTACTCAACCTTCAACCAGTCTCTTTACATTTCTCAGAAAGTTCTGGATGCAGCCTTCTGAATTCACTTGTAGAGATTCCCTGGTTCCCTAGTTTTCCCAGAAAACTAAAAGAAAGTAACTACCCCTGCACATATATCATGAGTGTCTATAAAAGGTATATGAAAAATTATAAAAAAACCGCTTTATATAGACAGTATTTTACAAACCTGCAGTTTTTGTTGCTACTATTGTTGCTGTTGTAGTAATAATTTTGCTGCTGGACACCAGCTAATAACCCAGTTAATATATGATTTTGCATGGACCTGAATAAATGTTTCATTCTATCATAGTTTTTAATCTTTACTTTTTTTTTTTTTTAATTTTTTTTTTCAACGTTTTTTTATTTATTTTTTTGGGGACAGAGAGAGACAGAGCATGAACGGGGGAGGGGCAGAGAGAGAGAGGGAGACACAGAATCGGAAACAGGCTCCAGGCTCCGAGCCATCAGCCCAGAGCCTGACGCGGGGCTCGAACTCACAGACCGTGAGATCGTGACCTGGCTGAAGTCGGACGCTTAACCGACTGCGCCACCCAGGCGCCCCTAATCTTTACTTTTTAGGAAATAGTCACCTATTTACCTTTCATGTTTACGTGGAGTAGAGGAGGAGAGGTGGTCAGCCTGGTGTGCGACTCATTCTCTGTGTCCTGAGAAAGAAAGCCCAGATCTCGCCCCCACAACTTTTTTAGTGTTCAGAGCCCAGCCACAGGACTCAGCTGCTTTCAGAGGCTGGCCCTGAAAATGTGATTAACAAGGAGGTGCTACTGAATGATCAGTTTGTGATGAACTGGATAGAGCACAAAGGCAAGATGTGAATGGGAGCATATAAGCAGTTCATGTGACATCAGAGAAAAAAGGGTAGAAGAGAGGGACTGATTACAAGGCACTGGAGGAGGTACAAGGTGCGAGAGGAGATCAGCTCTGGAAATAGCTCCATGAAAGTAAACCTACCAAGGATGCTTTTGTATGAGGCCCAACCAGCGTTGTGCAAAGCTGAGGTGGGTTCTTTAAGGAGGCTAGCCAGGGCCCAGCAGACAGTATCAGATGCTCACTGAGCATGACAAATAGATCTCCCAAGTCAAATCCAGAGGTTTGCAAAAAAAAAAAAAAAAAAAAAAAAATCCAGGGTTTTTGACAAGAAGAATATTAAATGTAAATATACTTCTAAAGAGAAGGAGATCACTTGACCTAAGTATACCATAAGAGCACTTTGGGAAGTGAACTGTCTTCTCACAATCCAAACTTTATAAAAGGATGCCTAAAATATATGATTTATAAACCTACACAGATGGCTTTGGGGTTGCCCAGGGACGTAAAGGCCAATTCTATCCATTTTGATGATCACAACAGCTATGTTTCTACTCTAACAAAATGTTCGGCTGGCACGGACAGGATGCAGAAATACTAACAAAGATGAACCTTCACTGTTCCGGCAGATCTGTTCTTCTACATAACATTAATGTGAAATTGTTTACCCATCTGTGACCAGAGAATGTAATAACCATAATGATTATGACGAATGTCTGATTACACAAAGGCCCCCATGCTTACAGGACATTTTCTTTACGTATGCCAAGTGCTTTATACTATTATCTCGTTTAATCTTCCCCGATACTCTATAAAGTAATGTTTTCTTTTTACCTCACACATACATAAATTGAAATAAAAGGTTTTCCTTTCAGTAGGTCTGCTCTTGGTAAATAAAGGATACTTCTATAATGACAATAAAAAAAACTGAAGGAATAGAATATCTAACTTAAGAATTACCTGTTAGACTTCAATGAGCTATATACCACACATGGAACTCTGAGACTTTATTCAACAGAATTTTTAACACACTAGTTCTCTCTATATGTCAATGGACATACGAGACATGTCTTATGGAGGTGTCAACTAATACAACTATGGACTGTTGCCAGAATATTTAAACATGGGTAAAGCTGTACTTATACCAAACATTTTAAAACTAAGAGCCCCCCCGGCGGCGCCTGGGTAGCGCAGTCGGTTAAGCATCCGACTTCAGCCAGGTCACGATCTCGCGGTCCGTGAGTTCGAGCCCCGCGTCAGGCTCTGGGCCGATGGCTCGGAGCCTGGAGCCTGTTTCCGATTCTGTGTCTCCCTCTCTCTCTGCCCCTCCCCCGTTCATGCTCTGTCTCTCTCTGTCCCAAAAATAAATAAAAAAACGTTGAAAAAAAATTAAAAAAAAAAAAAAAACTAAGAGCCCCCCAGAATTTAGTCTCCAGTATTGCAGTAACTCTGTCCTGTATATGACCGACCAACCCAGGTTGCCGGGACTGAGAGACGAGTTCACAGCCTGAAGGAAAGTCTTGGGCCCACTGGAACGTTGGTGGTCACTCCACTGAGATGTGTTGGTCAGATGCCTTTCCCATGAAATTAAGTCCAAGATATTACCTATAATTATAACGAGAAGTACTACTTGTTTTGCTTTGGTCCTCGTAAGCTCTTTTGTACACTAAGACGGAGCTACCTGATAAACTCAAAGATATGAAATGACACGCTCCAACAGAGTTTGCCCAAAGAGCAAGCAGTTTGGGGTATTCCAAGTCACCGATTGGAATACTCACGAATTTTTTCCCAAAATACATGAAATTTCTGCCACATCATTATTGCAAGATTCATTTATTCAGGCAAGGGTCAGAATCAATTGTCTACCGAAATACGCTAGAAATAGATAATATGTGTTTGATATCAAGAATCAGAATCAACACCTGACTGTAATCACAACACCCTATAGCTACCCTCAATATATTTATCACAAAGTTTCTTTCCCATTGACATTCTGCGTGCCATACACATTAGATTATCTCTTCCATTAATCTTGAAAAAACTCACGAATCTAAATCGTCATTTTTTGAGGCCATGCCTTGAACTATGGATAGAGTATAAAGTAATGCATAGGCCTTAATTCAACTAGAATTTACAGATCTTTTGCTCACATCACTAGACTATATACAATTTTGTGCTTGGCACTTAGTAAACTGCCCAATAGAGAGGAAGGCCTTGATATATAGCTATTGGTACAATAAATGGTTCCCAAAGGAAATACAATAGTATTTCTACTACTAACTTCATCTTTCAAAAGCTTACAGTTCCCCTGGGGAAACAAATCTTCCATTAAAACCATGTTTTCTCAACTTCAGCACAACTGACATTTTGGGCGAGGTAATTCTTTATTTTTGGGACAGAGAGAGACAGAGCATGAACGGGGGAGGGGCAGAGAGAGAGGGAGACACAGAATCGGAAACAGGCTCCAGGCTCCGAGCCATCAGCCCAGAGCCTGACGCGGGGCTCGAACTCACGGACCGCGAGATCGTGACCTGGCTGAAGTCGGACGCTTAACCGACTGCGCCACCCAGGCGCCCCAAGGGCCAGGTAATTCTTTACTGTGGTGGGCTCTCCAGTACATTATAGGATAGCAGCATCTCTGGCCTCTACCTACTAGATGCCCACATCCATACCCCAACCCTGTTCTGACAGCCAAAAGTACCTGCAGACATTTCCAAATGCCTTCTGGGTGGCCAAATCAACCCAGATTGAGAACCAATAGTATAAAAAGTCAGTCACAAAATCTGAGACAATACAAGGATAGTTATATTCCTACTGTGAATCTGAGACGAGCCCTTAAGAGGGCCACCTGACTTTGAGCAGCAGTAAACAGAGAAAAGGATTAATACATTTGTAGGAACTGGGGAGAAGTATGTCAAAACCAGGGGGAATAACCAATTTAGTTCAAAATCTTCTGTGGCTAGGTAGGGGATAATTTACTTATAACATCATATCTTCTGTGGGGGTCATGTTCTAAATCGATTTTGAAAATGTAATTTTTGCATATGCCAAAATTATTCTCAAAAACACTTACAAAAATTCCTACTCTAAAGACCAATATTCTACACTATCTTTCAGTCATCTAACACAGCCATGGGCGCCTGGGTAGTCCAGCTGGTTACGTTTCTGACTCTCGGTCTGGGCTCAGGTCTTGATCTCACGGTCATGAGTTCAAGACCCACGTTGGGCTCCATGCTAGGTGTGAGGCCTAAAAAGACAAAAAAAGAAAAAGAAAGAGAAAAAAAAAAAGCACATCTAGCACAGCCAGGTTTTTTCCCCCAGCACTGGTGCAGTTTCCTCTTCTCCAAGTGTCTGTACATAAAGTAGCTAGCGTGTTCTTAGTAGTTACGCTGGATTTAAAATTATAGTTATGTTCTTGGGTGTAAATGCTCTAGGTTGACCCACATTATTTAACACATCTCTCATTCTTTAATTTGTTTTATTTTTTTGTTTATGATTAATGACGTATAGCTTCATTTGTGCACGTAACTTAAGTGTGCCTTTGAAGTAGCTTGTCCGTAGGAGATAGAGAATAAGAGACTATAATCTAGACCAAGAGAGAGCTGAAAGCAAAGGGTGCCAGGCGGAGGCTGAAGGAACTCCAGACATCGGGAAGATGCTGTGGGCACTGTCGACGACGTGCTCACGGGCACAGCCAGTGTGCGGGTGGAGGGTTAAATTCGCTGTTCTGGCCGCAGTCACGGTGCCAGGAGCACAGGCAGTTCAGGGGAGGGAGAGCGGGGAGCAGAGGGCTTGCTGAAGTTCTGCTGGATGGGCTTCCGAGGGATCCACACCTAGGTTATGAAGAACGTGCTGGGGAAAACCGAGAAAGACCGCAAATCCATCCGGAGGGGTTGTGTGGGAAAATCACCCTAAACGGGTTTGAAAGGACCGTGTGAAGGGGAAATTCTGCAGCAGACGCTTACTAAAAATAAGACAGACTGTAGTGAGCTACTGCAGCAGGGGTGAGAGTTCAGTACAGAACTGGGCTCAACTCGACATGCAGCAAAGGTGGACAGAGGGAGGGGGCCGGTGGCGGAAGATCGCTCGGAGGAAAAAGACTGGACATCAAATGTTCTGAACTGGTGGAGGGGAACTCTTCCTCAGGGGGCCAAGGGCCGAGACATCCCCCTACTGAATGTGCGACTGTGAGTCGGCTACCTAAAATCACACTGGTTGTTTCCGGCCTGCAAAACATGGGCCCTGTCAACCAAGTGTTTCCGTGGAAACACAATCACAGGACTTGGGACTTGATTTGTATAGATAAAAAGAATGGCAGCAATTTTTTTCCCCTTTAGGTATGTGGCCAATGTTTACAACTATGTAACATAGTCGTTGAAAGTAGAAATGTCATCTCACACATTTTTTGAGTCCCTCGCACTCAACACTGGTAAGCACACAGCATTTTCTCACAGAACAGTGGTCTGCATCAGTAGCTGACGCAGAGGACCTCAGTTCTAGAAACAATTTCACTTTACTCCTTAACTCTAAGGACATCACAGGACGGTGTTAAAATCATCTCCCACATATACACCTCTGACACGCTGGACCCTGAAATGAATATTCTGTTTTCTTGAAAGTAAAAACTGACCCCGGTGCTATTTTACAATTCTGGCCTCTTGCAGTGATGTTCGCACTCTCATTCCCTGAAGTCACATGACCTCCATGCTCTAAAATTAGTTAATACTGTCCTCCAAAAATCTCTGATTTTTACAGTGAGTGTTTGTTTGAGAATTTGGAGGAGTAATAGATAAGTTTAAACAAATCAGTGTCTTAGTGCCACACACATCAGTGCATGAACATGCACACAAACGCACACATGAGGAAATGTGTGTTTTTTTTTTTAAGAAATAAATTAGACGTGGTTCCCCAGAAATAGGCCCCTTGAGAGCTCTCACCGAGCAGCTGCTTCGAGAAGAAACACTGAAGAGGAGGGGCTCCCAGCAGAGACGCTGAAGGCTGGGCTGAGTATTTGCTACCAGAGGCTGTTCCTGCTCATGGAATCAGACCTGCCCAGAAGCCTAACCAGCAGCCCTCTTGGGGTGAACTTGGGCAAGTCCAGGGACCAACACTCCACAGGAAATCTAGAGGAACATTCCACGAAACGCCTTAAGCTGGAAACCGCCACGTGGCCGGGCAAGGGTCCGATCCGGCTCTTCTGTTTAAAGGACAAAAGCAAACAGGCTCATCTTCTCTGCCTCTTCCTGCGCTGGCGGGGCGGGGGCGGGGATGCCAGGGGCTTAGAGAATTCGAGAACCCACCTCATTACAATAACATTTAGGTGAAAGAAAAAGGCTTCAGCATGAAAAATGCATCACAGCAACCTAGAAGAAGAGGAACTGTCCGTCTTACTCGGAGGAAGACACACAACACTCGTGACACGGAGGCCCGTCAACAGCACATGGGACAGAAATCACCAAAATCCTAGGCTGCGATCCCATCAAACACCAAAGGGAAAGAAACACATCCAACTCAGTGTAACTTCCAAAGACACACAAATCGCTTCCACATGTTCTTCGACGCCATCAGCCCAAGCACAAACATTTAAATGAGGAGAAGGAGATTCGTCCATAAAGTGCAGAGCCACCCCCTAAGGGAAGGTAAGCAGTGGGGAGCATGAGGGGGGCCACAAGTGAGGAGTCAGAGGCCTTTATATTTTCCACACAAGCTTCCTGACATCTTCCAGCACCACAGAATTGTGTCTTGCATCCAGCCTATTTTCAAAAGTACCTGAAACCATTGTTCTTCTCACACTGACATGACCGGACAAAATATTTTTCTCTTTCCGTAAATCTATCACCAGCTTGATGAACTATTACTTTATCCTACTGAAAGTTGGCATATGCAACCCACAAATCTCTAAGAAAGGTCAGTAGAATGATTAAAAAAGAAAAACGAAACAAAAAACAAAAACCTGCGTGCTCTGTTAAAATCCAGCATCTCCAGGTAACAGTAAGGATGCCTGTTTGTTTTCATCCTGCGAGTAGGTCTCAACACACCCCCAATTTACATTCCTGCACATCGGACAGACCATGGGACGGACTTGCGGTAAAGGGGCACATCCAGGCGTGCCCACCCCCGGCCATCGCTAAGCCGTCATGTGGCTTGCTTGGTCACAAATGTCTCGCCACACGGGCAACTGCATCTCCCTCAACGTAACGACTACCTGCGAGCAATGAAGACTGCTTGACAAGCTGGTGTGTTTAAGCAAGATCCAAACACATTCCTCCATGTTTTACTTCATATCTGGAGGAAGCTCTTTCCCACAGAGATGTGGGTAGCCATGCTATTATCACTATAAGCAGACACTGCAACCTAACAACTACGTATGAATGAAAATAGAGGAGCAAACATCCACATTACTGGAGGGGGGAGGCACAAGGAAGCACGTACAGAAGGCTAAAAAGCATCGCCGTAGTGGATGGATCAGAATCGGAAGCATTCGCATGAACTCATATTTAGCTTTACATAGGTACAGTCACACATAAAAATACATACAGATACCTGTGTGTTCATTGGCTAACACACTGCATGCGTTTTCTCGTTCTGTCATCTTACAGGAACCAGAAGCAATGCCACCCCAGAAACAACGGGCATACCCAGTACCCAGTTCTTGGCTTCGAGTGCAATTCTCCAATAAAAGGAACCAGGAGCCCTGGGGGAAATGGCCGATTCCAGAGCTGGGCAGGAAATACAGGAAGGACTCAAACAGCATCCCATAACCCCCACACTGATGAGGGCATGTCAAATGGGCTCTGAGGCACAAAGAGCCCCCTACCGTCAAGGCTGGAACAATCTGAACAACAAAATGAAGTAGCACTGGATTATAACCTAACACATAACAGAAGTATCCACGAGTCCACACTGGTATCAATAAATTCTTGTGTAGATAAATAAACCGGGGAAAAGGGGAATCTCCTACCACAATGAGACATCATTTCACACTGTTTAGAATGGCTATCATCAGAAGCAACAACAAATGCCAGCAGAGATGTGGAGGAAAGAGAACCCTTGTGCACCACTGGTGAGAACGTAAACTAGCGCAGCCAGTGCGGAAAACAGCACGAGCGTTCCTCAAAAAAGTAAAAATAGAACTACCACATGTGCCAGGAATCCCAACTCTGGGGATATGTCCAAAGGGAATGAAGTCATCACTTTGGAGAATTCTCTGCACCCCATGTTCCCTGCAGAGTTACTCACAATATGCACGGTATGGAAATAATCTAGGTGTCTGTGAACAGATGAATGAATCTAAATCTGTGGTAGAAACACGCAATGGAATACAATTCAGCTTTAAAGAAGGACGATATCCTGTCATTTGTGAGAACAAAGGTGAGAATGGAGAGCATTAAGATGAGTGAAATAAGCCAGACAGAGAAAGACAAATACTTCATGGTATCCCTTATGTGTGGTGAGGAACACAGGGAGGGGTTGGTAAGAATACAAACTCTCAGTTACAAGCTGAATGAAGTCTGAGAAACTCGTATATAACACGGTGCTATAGTTTGTAACACTGTATTATATACTGAAATTTGCTAACAGAGAACTTAAACATTTTCATAAAAAGTGGGCATTAAAAAACAGGTAAAAAAAAATCTCCAACATAGAACATCTCCAAATAACTTATGAAGATACACGGCTCCCAAAAGACAGAGCACGACTTCGCACTTCCAGAGTGTGGGCTGTGCATAGCGATGTCCTTCCGAAGAGGAGAGAGGATAGGATCACCATACGGCAGAGAAACCTGACCAATGTTACGTGAGCCACATGTCAAGGTTACATCAACAGTGATTGGTCATACTGAGAGTAGGTACCTTTGATATAATGTGATGAAAACGACACTATCTCTATTTTCTTCCTCTCTGAAACACAACTCTATTCTAGTCGTGAGAAAATATCAGACATTCTACCAAATACCTAACCGATAGTCCTCAAAGCTTTCAAGGTGATAAAAAACAAAGAAATGCTGAGAAACTGTCACAGCAAGGTGCAGCATCAGGAGACACAGAACATACTGGATAGGATATTCCTAACATTATGCTAGGGAAAGAATGGAAATGATGCCCATGATAAGCAAGATAATCATTCTGTTGGAGTTCATGGTTTCAACTTACATCATTCAGGTTCTCAGTTTGGGAGTTAAAAGTCTCTTCAGCTATCCCAAGGAAACATGTACAGAGAGCCTGAAGGAATTAAGATATGAGTGAGCTAGTCACCATCACCTTAGACTTTAAATTTGCTTAAATAAACCAACTGAAAACTAGCTGAAACTGAAAATCAGAGAAGAAAACTGACAGTATAATATTCAGAGCCAACACGGTGTGGCAGAATCAAGGGAGTGCACGTTGATCTAGATTGGGGAAAATGAGACATGTTAATGGTACCTTTTAATAGGATTTCTGTAGAAAGAAGATATTTTTAGTTTGACTCAGTCAAAAGAAAGCAGAGGAAAGGATATACAAAGCTGACAAAATGCCAAATGCTCTCCGATGACAAACACTTCCCTGCATCTCAATTCGGCCTGAGGATGGTTCTGATGGGACATTACAAGCATAAATAAGGCAATTACTTTGAGGAATGATAAAGTAATAGTAATATATGATGAAATACATTTATATTCACGTAGTAGGATTCATTGCAATTTTATTTGGTAAGAAGCCTTTGGAAGGCGTAAGAAAAACAGACGTATTTGAGCATATTTTAAATATCTGGTTGAGGTATTCAAGTTAGCACAATAAAGAAGAAAAATTTCCACTGGGTATTGGCAGATAAAACTAAGTTACGTTACACACTTATGGCCTCAAGATCAAAATAAGCAGAATTTTCCTGGATTAAGTGTCTCTTGCCCAAGTTAATGATACATAATGGGATAACTATCAGGTCACTTAGTCAAACAGTAATTCTCGACCAATCATAGGTGGGATCCAACCCCACCCTTTATCGAGTGTCCCGACAGGAGTCCGTGAGGAAACGGGCAGCGGCAGAGGAGGACGCCACGAGCAGGTGCTGTGAGCACACGCTGTCAATAAAAACTGCTGACCCTACTTCCCTGAGAACGTCGTGGATGTGACACAGGCGTACTGTTTCTTGCACTGACCGCACACGCCCACTGTGAAGAAAACTAGCAACCGCGCAGACCCTCGTCCGTCCAATTATTCTCGCTGTCAATCTTGTTACCCAAGGGACTGCGGTCAGAAGCCCGGCAGAGACGCCCATCTTGGGCGTCTGTCGGGCGGTGACCAGGTACCGGGAACACTGCGGACCACCGCGTAGGCTGCTGCTCCTCCTCACGTTGGCAGAGGAACGCCAAGGCCCCTCTGCAAGGCTGTAAGGCTAGAACTGGACGTTAACCTGCTATCATTTCAAGCTTCAGCTGAAAAGCACAAAAAGAAGTCCTTCACGGGCTCAGGAAACCTGGGAACTCTCCTCCAAGCGCTTTGGGTTTCTAAAGTTCTTTTTTAGAAAATCAATAGCGATATCAGGCAGTACTACATGAAAAGAAATTTCCAAAGCATTTCTAGAATCCTCTATCTTTCAATAGAGAGCTTGATTTTAAGCTTAATGGGCAGGGGTCCCATTGATGCAAGGGATTGATTCTCCTTCCCATTGTTCATGAGGTCCTTTTATTTAAGAATATCACGACAGTGCGTCCATCAATTCAAAGAAAAAGGGTAAATATGCAAACTACAGTCCAGAAAAAGCTTCACTTTGTAAAAACATAAAAGAATATAATCTATGTTTTCACACTCTCTGGTCACTCTGTATATTTATGACTCATAAATCCTGTGTGGTTGCTCTAGTAAGGAAATCATTACTTTTATCGTTATTCCAGGATCAATAGCAAGAAAGATACTATAGTAAAATAAAAGAGAGTCTACAAACTAAAGGCAAGTTTGTTCATCTAAGCTTTGCCCTTCTCTTCACCAGTGACCACAATTGAAGCATTATCCAATTCCAGTGTAAAAAAAATATAATTTTTGACTTACAGTTTGAAGAATTAGGATCGTTCTGATACCCTTATGTAAAAAAAGATTCACAAACCTCTGGCCTATTCATCCTCTCCCCCTCCCCGGCCTTTTGTAATAAACCCAGACCCACAGGACATTTATCATTTAACCCAGATAAATGATTGTTGTTTTCAATGTTTATTTCTTTTTGAGAGAGAACAAGAGAGAACGCAAGTAGGGGGCAGAGAGAGAGGGAGACCCAAGAACCTGAAGGCTCAGCACTGTCAGTGCAGAGCCCAACATGGGCTCAAACTCATGAACCGTGAGATCATGACCTGAGCTGAAGTCGGATGTTCAACAGACTGAGCCACCCAGGCACCCTACTAGGATTTATTCTTAAACCATGTCTGAGAGCCAAGAGATGTTGACTACCTCTATACTATCCCCTGCCTCACACCTCTATTCTTCCATTTCTTCATGATCAGACGAAGACTAATTTATATAAGAGACTATAAGACTGTAATATGATTTCTACTAACTGCCAGAAGATAACAACAGTCTCACTTGTTAGCTGACCATCCTGTTCTCTGGTGTTCTTTCTCTAGAACCTTCAACACTGCATTTGTTACTGCTTAAAAGAGATGTGGTATGAAGATAAAAAGGTATGCACATGCAATGACCAGAACTTTCAAACATGGCTTTGGCGCACAGAAATTTTTAATTTTTGTCTATAGGTGTCAGCTGAATTCTATTTTTTCATATTGAACTATTTCTGTTTCTACTTTAACACAGCAACTAAGTAAATTCAATTTTGAAGGACTAACCACTATTTTATGGAACCGTCTGATAGTCTTTTATAATAACATTTTTATATTTGAGCATACAGAATTTTTTGAGAAATTTCAGCTAATTTAAAACTTGAATTTCATGAAATGAAACTTATATTTTAAAGTATATTTTCATTTTAAATGGTATAATGTTTGAAAATGGTAGAAAAATATATAGAAAAAACTTAAAATGTGTTCATAACCATCCCAACCAGAAATGATAATTTTAAATGATCTCTTTTCTTGACATATTTATCCATTTGCATTTGTGGCACAAAGCTGGAAATATGTTAAACACACATTTTTGAAAGTGGCTAATTTCATTTGATAAAATACCATGCTCTCATATAATTAAATACTTTCTAAACCTTGTTTTAGTGACTGACATTAAATTTATATGGCCGTACCAGAATTTTTGTTAACTATCATCTATTTTTAGGCATTCGGTTTGTTTTCAAGTTCTACCTTAAAAAATAATACTGCAACTTCCAGTTTCCAGTTCCTCATGTAAGGAGCTCGATTAGCTAACAAGGAGTCAGAAGCCAAACAGATGGAAAATCAACAACTATTTCAGATCTCTAGGAGAGGGCAGGAACAGGCAAACTATTCCCCCAAGACTAGAGAAAGAGAGGTGACCACATACAGTCAAGGTAAGATTATTGGAGCAGAGACTCATGACCAGAAACCATCCAGGGAACTAGTGCCAGAGTAGACAAACCCGAACTCTAACCAGCAGACTGCTGGAGTTCAGGGTGGACAACATTAAAGCTCCTAGGAACTCGGTCACAGAGAGGCCCTCACAATATTGGAGCTAATGCGCAATATAGCAGGTGGCAGGATTCCAGTCAGATATACAACAGTTAATCCCTTTGCTATGTGTCAGAAATTAACAAGTGGAATTTGAAATTAAAAGCGCAGTATCACTTACATTAGCACCATAAAGTGAAATCCTTAGGTATAAATCTAGCAACATATGTACAAGACCTTTATGAGGAAAACTACAAAACTCTGATGGATGAAATCAAAGAACCAAATGAAGGAAGAGATATTCTATGTTCATGAACAAGAAGAGTCAGTATTGTCAAGATGTCAATTCTCTTCCCAACTTGATCTATAGAGTCAATTCTAGCAAGTTATTTTTTTTTCCATTCTCATGGGGACAAGCAATGTCTCCCCTTTTATTAAGTTTTTATTTTTTTAATTTATTTTAATATAATTTATTGTCAAGTTAGCTAACATAGAGCTCTTGCTTTTGGGGGTAGATTCCTGTGATTCATCACTTACATACAACACCCAGTGCTCATCCCAACAAGTGCCCACCTCAATGCCCATCACCTGTTTTCCCCTCTTCCCCCCGCCCCCACCATCAACCCTCAGTTTGTTCTCTGTATTTAAGAGTCTCTTCTGGTTTGCCTCCCTCTCTGTTTGAAACTGTTTTTTTTCCCCTTCCATTCCCCTATGGTCTGCTGTTAAGTTTCTCGAGATCCACGTATGAGTGAAAACATATGATATCTGTCTTTCACTCATGCTAAACGAAATAAGTCTAGCAAGTTATTTTGTAGAGAAGGACAAACTGATTCTAAAGGTTACACAGAGAGGTAAAAGACCCAGAATAGCCAACACAATACTGAAGGATAAGACTGATGCTGTATCTGAGTTCATCTTACCAAAAGGCTGCAGTAAGCAAGACAGTGTGGTACTGGCTATAGAACAAATACATCAACACAAGTGAACAGAAAGCCCAGAAATACACATTAATAAATATAGTCAAATGACCTTTGACAAAGGAGCAGAGGCAAGAAAACTCAGCAAAGATGGACTTTTCAGCAAATGGTACTGAACAGGTGGACATCCACATGCAAACAAACAAGCAAAAAGAATCTAGAAAAAGGCTTAACTTCTTTCACAAAAATGTATTCAAAATGGAGTACATCTCTAAATGTAGAATGTAAAACTATAACAGTCCTGGAAGATAGGAGAAAACCTAGATGATTTTAGACACGACAATGACTTTTTAGATACAACACCAAAGGCATGACCCATGAAGGAAATAATTGGTAGGCGAGATTTCATTAAAAAGTTCCACACTGTAAAAGACAATTTCAAGAAAATGAAACAATAAGACATAGACTGGGAGAAAATATTTGAAAAGAACACATCTGACAAAGGACCGTTTTCCAGAAAATACAAAGAACTCTTAAAACAACAATAAGGAAAGAGGAAAGAAAAAAAAAAACAAGTTAAAAGACAGGCAAAAGATCGTAACAGACACCTCGCCGAAGAAGATACAAAGATGTCATATGAGCATATAAACAGGTGTTCCACATCATATGTCATCAGGGAAATGCAAATTAAAGCAACGAGATAGCACTTACACACCGATCACAATGGCCCAATCATCGAACACTGGCAGCAGCAAATGTTGGTGAGGATGTGAAGCAACAGGGACTCCCGTTCACTGCTGACGGGAATGCAAAATGGCGCAGCCACTTTGGAAGACAGAGTGCTCACCTGCTTCTAGCAAAACTAAACATGCTCTTACCACGTGATACAGCAATCATTCTCCTTGGCATTTTTCTAAAGGAGTTGAAAATTCATGTCCACATAAAAATCTGCATTATTCTTAACTGCCAACACTTGAAGCAACCAAGATGTCCTTCAGCAGGTGGAGGGTGCGCAAACTGTGGTCCCTCCAGACAGTGAAATATTACTCAGTGCTAAGACAGGATGAGCTATCAAGACAGGCAAAAAGGATGGAAGGACTTTAAATGCATATCGCTAAGGGAAACAAGCCAATCCGAAAAGGCAACCCACTGTATGACAATCTGGAAGAGGACAACTGGAGACAATAAAAAGGTCAGTGTTGAGGCGCCTGGGTGGCTCAGTCAGTCAAGCCTCTGACTTCAGCTCAGAGCGTGATCTCACGGATGTGAGTTCGAGCCCCACATCGGGCTCTGTGCTGACGGCTCAGAGCCTGGAGCCTGCTTCAGATTCTCTCTGTCCTTCTCCCGCTCACACTCTGTCTCTCAAAAATAATAAATGTAAAACATTAAATAAAAAAAAAAGGTCAATGTTTACCAAAGAGTGGGGGAGATTAAGAGTGATAAATAAGCAGAGCACAAGAGACTTTTAGGCTGTGAAAATACTCTGCATGACACCATAATGACAGATACATGACATTACACATTTTTCCAAACAGAATGATACCGAGAGTGAACCTTACTTAATACAAACTATGGACTTGAGTGCCCATGTGTTGCTGTCCCTTCATGAATTGTAACAAATGTACCATTCTGGTGGGATATGGTGATAATGGGGTAGGCTGGGCATGTGTAGGGGCTCAGCCTATGAGAGACCATTGTATCTTCCTTGCAAATTTGCTATGTCAACCTTACGCTGCTCTAAAAGTAATCGAGTCTTTAAAAAGTAATAATGATGCCATAAATTTGATTTACATAAAATTGACTAAACTTGTCTGATATTTTGCTAGAGTTGGATTATGGACTGAATTCTGTCCCCTCAAAATTCATATATCAGAGCCCTAAAGCCCAGTGTCTCTGAATATGAGCGTATTTGGAGACCGGGCCTTTAAAGAGGTGATGAAGTTGGAATGAGGCCTTAACTAGGTGAGAGACCTAAACTGATCTGACTGGTATCTTTACAAGAAGAAGAAATTTGGAAACGTAAAGAAGAGACACCGGGGATGCATGTACACAAAGGAAAATCCACGTGAGGACACGTGGGAAGGCAGATATCTTCGATCCGAGGACAGAAGCCTCAGAAGAAACCGAACCTGACGACACTTAGCCTCCAGAACTGTAAGGAAAACAAATTTCCACTGCTGAAGCCACAAGGTCTGTGGTATTCTCTTTAGGCAGCCCTACCAAACAGGTGTCTTTCCGGAAGTGGTACCACCGCACCAAGCCCGTAAACATACGACACCCTGGACACCGCTGCCATTTCGCTTTAGAAAGAGTACGAAAATTCTTCTTCTTATTTTACATATTTATATGTAATATAAATTTATAGCTACATTTAAATTATATAAACGTATAAATCATACCCAAGCAAAATACATGAATACATTTATATATTAATAAATTTACATTTACTATTACTTAATACTATTTTATCACATGCTCACAAAAACACTTGCTTATGTGTTTAAAAGACAAAGGCAGGAAGGAAAGGAGGGAGAGAGGGAGGCAGGAACAGCAGTGCTTTAAAAATAACTTCTGACTATAAACAGAGTCAGATATCTATTAGGTAAGATTCTATCTGTCATCTGATACCTTTGTACCCTACTTATAGTTTAGCCCAAGGCAATGTATTTTCTATTAATAAAAGTATGAAATAACTACGGGTTACTTGTATACAGAACACAGGGCAAGGAGTGACACAGATTCCCCTTCCTCATGACTACAATCTACAGAATTTGCAGAGAACAAGGGACAAGTAACAAATGTTATGTCACCCTTTGGCAGGAATATCAGGAGGTGATCAAGTGAGACTCACCTAGTTTAATGATGACCAGAGGTAAATAAGCATATAAAAAATGGCTCACTTTTTACCACACTAAACCATGAGTTGTCCTTTCCCAACACTATGAGAATTTGAACAATTATCACACCTACATTTTGTGCAAAACCCTATGATCCGAAGCAGTGAAGTACTGGAGAAAGGGGGAAATAAGTAGCCGAGAAGACAACCTTAAAGTTAGAAAAGATTTTTGGGAATATAAACAGACTGAATTTTTACAGTACAATGGCTGCAATTATTTCTCATTTTCTTCCTACGTTTATCCAATGTCATTGCTTTAATAATTTACACAAAATCTGGCAGGTAACTGCTATGCCGGCAATGTAACACAATCTCTAATTTTACAAAATCAATAATAGAATGGACATATTTAAATGAGTCTTTCAATTTCAAGAGCTTTGCTTGAGGGAGCATCTTTTTAATTCAAAAACTGATAAAAGCCGTTAATATATGTAATATGAGGAAAATGAGTCTGTGTTACCAGAAGATGCCACGCTATTATTAACAAACAGAAGTCGTAAGGCATGGTAAGTATACGATCTGGGGTTGCTTCGCAGATTGTGATAAGGCAATCAATTTTTATTTTTAAGTGACAACTGTACTTAAAGAGTAAGAAGTCTATGTTATTTTTATCATTTTAATAAAGGCGAAACAAGGTTTCAATCACAAATACTCATTTACAGTAGTATTTTACATAACTTCATTCGTTTTAATTCTACACTAACAGGACAGAACTGTACCAATAGTCTTTTCTTCAACTCAGAATATGTTCATACTAGAGCTATGTATGAAGTACCATTTATAGCTATACAGAAAATTTGTGTGCTTTATCAACGTGCAGCAAACATTTTTACATGAAATACTTTTACACAAAAAAGGGCCCCATAAACAAAATAATTTGGAACATTCTGGACTGAAGCAGTTAACCAATGTGTTTTCCCTTGAAGGAATTCTCAGAACCATTAATATGTCAAAATGCACTGGAAATCTCCAAGAAAGGTACAGACTCGTCAGTATTTGCCAGAGGTCAGACTGATGATGTTAATAACTATAAACCAGATTTTGGCTCTAGCCCCTTTTAATTTACTTTATTGCTGTTAAACACCTACACACACAAAGCTAAAACTGCGTTCTACTGACGTTACGTAGGAAGTGACTCTAAATTCTCGCCATTTGGTTTTCGTCTCCACCGTCACTATTTTGGCTCTGGCCCTACGTATCGATGCGCTATACGGCAGCCCTGCAAACATCCTCATCGCACCGAAACCAACTCTTCCCACAAATTCTGTTTCTAAAATCAGATCTCGGGAGGCTGTGAGACGTTCAAGGATGTCTCAGTATGGCGGCTGGCATCGCGGAACATGGCCTCTATCACCTTCAGCAGTGGCATCCCCCCAGACTCTGCCTGGCCAACCCCACACTTGGTCCCTCGTGCTCGCTCACGAGTCCCTAAGTACACCCCGAACTTCCGTGCCTTTGTGCTGCCACTCTGAAACCCCACGGCCTCACGTGCGTCCTCGGATTTCAAGGGTTAGCTGACATGGAACCCTCTGACGTCTTCGTTTTTATCCCACCCTTTAAATCAAGTTTTACGACTTGATTCCCGTGTGGTAGTTTACATTTACATTTATCATAAAAAGAACCACAGAGGCGCAGGCATCTCCTGGTACGCTGTAGGAGGGTACAGCCAGCAGACAGGATATCTAGGGAAACAACGTCTTTGAGAAACATCCGGTTTGTGCTTCAACTATACTTCAATAATAATAAAAAAGGCTTTCTCAGAGGACGAGCCTCAAAATGATGTAAAATACAAAAATGAAAGGCCTCCAGCTCATTACGAATTTTTCCTAATTCTGTTACAAGAATACACCCTTGTTCTTCACGTTTAGTTGCACCTACTGTCATCTCACGCTGAGATGCGAGGCTGTCCACCACAAGGCAAACCGGCCGCACGACTGGAGCGGGGGTCTGGGCCTGGACGGGGGCTGAAGAGCAAACGAGTGTGGAGGTATAACCCTGCTGGTCTGGTCATTTACCGGGTGCTTACTGTGTGCGGGGCAACCCGCTACGCACTTGTATTTACGATCACGTGTGTGAGGCCCCGGGAGACACGGAGGCACTAATACAAGATGAAGTCAGGGGCGTAACATTTAGGTCCTACATGCACATAGCCACACAGACCGCAAGCTTTCGCCACGTCAGACACTATGCCGAAGCCAGCGACACAAAAATGAGTAAGTATTCCAATCTTCACGGAGCACAGAAGCTAATGCTACGTGCAGGCTGTTGTCTAAGGGGTCCGTGAAAAATGCTGTGAATGACTACAGAAGCTGTTCCGGGTCGTATGTCCTCACAAAAGTGCGTCGATGCCCCAAACCCCGGTTCCTCATAATGCGGCCTGATTTGGCAACAAGGTAGTTGCCCGTGTAATCACCTAAATTAAGATGAGGTCCTACTGGAGTACGTGGCCTCCTAACCCAACACGACTGGCATCCTCATGACAGGAGAAACACAGAAATGCACACGAGGAGAAACCATGTGACAATGAGACAGAAACTGAAGGGCTGCATCTGCAAGCCAAGAAAGATCAAGGATTTCCAGAAAACCACCAGAGGCCGGAAAGAGGCAAAGCATTCTCGCCTACAGCTTTCAGAGGGAGCAGGACCCTGCCCACACTTTCATCTCAGACTTCAAGCGTCCATAACTGTGAGACAAAAAATTCTGTTGTTTTAAGCACTCGTTTTGGGGCACTTTATAAAGGCAGTCCTAGAAAACATACCCTAAGCTCACATAAGGATAACATACAATTTCCATATTTGAGCTAGCTTGGGAATTAGCACTCAAAGGAGCAGGTATTAGTTCTCCACGGAAAATGGACATTCTGGTCAGAAAACAGGTGGACAGCAGTTTGTAGAACAAGTCATTCATTTACATGACCAAGATCTGTTCACCTAGATCTTAAAATCAGTCCTTATTTTCTGCCCAGAGCAACTCTCCCAATGCCTCTGAGCTTCAGTTCGGAAAAGACCACCCGGCCCCGTTCGTGAAGAACTTCTCTGTGCCTTCGGGCACCCGTCAGTCATTTTCAGGCAATCTAGCGTTCACAATGACGTTATTACAGTAATTGACTTTAACGATTTTCTCTCTCATGTTATCACAATCTCATTGGTTACTGATGCACATTATTTCCTTTAACTGCATCATTATACAGCAAACAGAAATTAGTCTGGGCACTAAACGGCATATTTATTTTCAAGGACTCAATACCATGCAACGGCTCTGTCAGTAATTATATATCGAAGGTTCGGCAGATCAAAATACTCAGCAGTTGAACAATTAAGTCCTGTGTTAGAGATCTTCCCCCCAAATGCCTACTTCCACAGCTACATCTCCAACATCCTTGAAATATGTGGGTCAGTTCAGTTTTACTCTGCCTTTTTGTTTGGTTGGAAGTGCCTTTGTTTGCACTTCCTCTCTCCCAAAATCTGTTTTCCTGTACAGGAAATCCGGTGTTTGTTTCACCCCTAACGGGTAAGCACGTTTTAAAGGAAGCCTCTAACAGAAGGAGGACAGAATGAAGATGTGTATATATGTCTCCAGGAGGTAAGACATTTTCTCTTTTTATCAAGAGATTCCAGGGGATCAGTCCATTTCAGAAAATGATACGCTCCTCAATTTTTTAACATTTTTAGTTTAATAATCTGATTAACATTTGAGAAATGCCATTGTCAACACTGTTCACTGCTTTTGATTATCTGGCAGATATATTTAGCCAAGTTGCAAATCTTCATGCTTTCCCTCCTCAAATATTCACATTGATCCGTACCACTGATAACCATTCATAGCAATGAGAATTTCAATAGCACATTTTCTTTCCTACGGTTTCCGCTGTACGAGAACATCTAAAAACTGTTGCATGAGATTCAATCTGCAGAAGGTTAACAGCTTTTCTGCTTTCCAGACTAAAAAGCCTTCATTTTCTTTACCTTGCCACTAAGCAATGCAAGCACATATGGTAAGTGTTCATGGGCTCTGATTGCTTCATGGCTTTTATACGATTCTTATATCCAATTGACATTTCGTGTTATTTTTCCTTCTTATTTATACTTTATATTAACCTTTTGATTTTCAGTTTCTGTGGTTTTGTTTTGTTTTTTTTAGAAATTTGCTTACATTATTGGACAGTGTTAGTATGCCTCATTTGTCAGTTCTTAAACCATCAGGTAACCATGATGCAAGAGGTCCAAAAATATTTAAATAGTATCATAACAGCATCCATTTTGGAATGACATCTTACACCATCTTGCTTAAAACTGTCAACTATTCGTTCATCTCCCTTAAAGTGTCAAAGGTGAAATTAGGACTTCCCATAGTGGAGTAAAGGCAGAACTGAAAACATGTTATTTGTTTCCGTCCAATCATGGCATAAAGAAAAAGGCCTTCCCTTGCCTAATTTCTGGCTCTTGCTTCTATCACTTCAATTTTGCCCTTTCTAGAATTTACATAAATGGAATCAAACTGCATTCGGTGACTTCTATCCGGATTCCTTCTCTCATCACATTGCTTAGGCATACCTCTATTTTGTTGCACGTATCAGTACATTATTCCTTCCTATCGTGGAGTAGCAATCACCATCTGATGGATACTAGCATTACTGCAAGTTTCAGTTTCCTTAGCTTTTTCCTGAACTATTAAAGCAGAAGCTTAAATTGTTGAGTTGAGTCTCTCTCACGTCATAAGCATTTATTACTACGGATGAGTATCTCCCACAAATTTGAGTGTTTGCCTTTAATTTTCTTTGTTATGAATATTTTTAAATTTTCATTATCAACATTTTATCATGGCTTATTTAGAATGAAATTGTTTCGTCTCCTAACATTTAAGGATTTTCCCAGTTTTCTTTTTGTTACTGATTTCTAATTTAATTACACTAGGATCAGAGAATATATATGGTATGATTTAATTCTTTTGATACACTGCCACTTGGTCTATGGCCTAGAGTATGTCCCCTTGCAGTATCTTTTCTGAGTATACTAGCAAAGAATTTGCGTAATGCTGCTATTGGCTGGAGTTTTCTGTAACTACGAGGTTATCACACCTGAGCATGTTTTCAATCATTATTATTTCTGATTAGCCATCAACGTGTTTTTTAAGTTGAGAGAGGTTTGTGAATTTAGTTTGGGAGTTAGCCATTTCTTTTCCAGTTCCATCGCTTTCTATCTTACACATTTTGAATCTCCATGATTAGCTGCGTACTAAGTTATGCTACTAGGTTCTCTTGCAGAATTAACCCACTTATCATTATAAAATGAAGCTTTTTCTCCCTTGCTGTGAAATGTACTCTGGTTGATCCTAATATAAACACTTTTGCTTTCTTCGTGCTATTAGCTGGCTTATCTTTTCCCACCCTTTGCCCTTTCATTTCCCTCTGCAATATTTTTTAAAATGCATCGGTTGTAAACAGTACATGTTTGGATCTTGTTTTACCCAATGTAAACAATATTTTAATATGAATATTTAATCAATTTATATTTTATGTAAGTATATTTATCATGGGATTTAAATTTACCAGATTGCTGTCTTCTATTTTCTATTACTTATTTTGTTTTCCTTTTGTTCTGTTTACATGTTTTCCAAGTTATGCTAATCTAAAATTATTTTTAGTACCTCTATTATGGTACAATTGACGTAACATAAATCACATTTATTAAAAGTGAACACTCTGAAGAACACCTGGGTGACTCAGTCGGTTAAGTGTCCGACTTCGGCTCAGGTCGTAATCTCGTGGTTCGTGGATTCAAACCCTGCATCCGGCTCTGTGCTGACAGCTCAGAGCCTGGAGCTTGCTTCGGATTCTGTGTCTCCCTCTCTCTCTGCCCCTCCCCTGCTCATGCTCTGTCTCTCTCAAAAATAAACATTAAAAAAAAGTGAACCTGAGCACTTTTAACATACCTAAATACCCAGGAAGTCACTGCCATAATCAATAAGCTAAACATATCCAGCACCCCAGGTTTTCCTTGTTCTCTTTTGTAGTCCAACCTCTGGTTCCTCCTGGCCTTAGCACTCTAACCTCAGGAAAGCACCAATCTGCCTTTCATCAGTATAGATTAGCCTAGCTTTTCTATAATCTTATGTAAATGCAACTATGCCTTTTTTGAATCACTGAATTTTTAGGATTCCATTTTATCTGCATTACTGGCTTGTTAGCTATACCTCTGTGTTTCTGTGTTCCCTTATTGTGGTCATTACACAGTTGAATCCATCATTGTGAGCCTTCAGATAATGTTATATTACCTTATACAAAGCGCAAGAAACATGATAGTGCATTTCCTTCTTGCCCTTTGTAATATTTTACATCCACATCATTTATGTGGCCACAGTGTATTGACATTCCATGTAAGTTAAACATCAAACTATTCTAAAACAATTAAAATTATGAAAATGAAACGCTTATAACTGCCATATGTTTGTTGTTTCCTTCATTTGCGTAGATCCGAATTTTCACCTGGTATCATCTTCCTTCTGTCTGAATTTCATTTGGTGTTGATCTACTGGTAAATTCTTTCTACATTTCTATTTATGAATTAACTAAGCACCAATCTGTATTCATTTAAAAAAAAAGGAAAATGACACTACTCTTTTCTTTCAGTACTTGAAAGATATAAATTCATTGTCTTGTAGCTGCACTGCTTCTGACAAATCCAATGTCATTCTTTTGCTGTAATGTTTCCTCTTCAAAAATTTTTTTTCGTCATCACTGGTTTTCAACAAATTGATGGTAACACGCATCGGTGTGACATTCTCCATGCTTCTTTTTTCAGGGCTTCTTTCAGCATTTTGGATTTGTGGGTTTACAGTCTTCATAAAAGTACACAAATCTGTGAGTGCTATTTCTTCCAATGCTTTTCCTTCAGCCCCTCAGAAGCTAACCACACAGATATCAGACCATGTGCTATGTTCCTGCAGTTCATTGATGCTGTCTTTTCTGGTATCTTTTCAGTTTTCATTTTGGCTTTGTATTATTTTTTTTGTTATTTTGGGGGTGAGGCGGGCAGAGAAAGAGGGAGAGAGAGAATCCCAGGCAGGGCCCACACCCAGTGCGGAACACAACGCAGAGGGATTAATCTCACAACCCTGGGATCATGACCTGAGCTGAAATTATGAGTCCCACGCTGAGCCAACTGAGCCACCCAGGCACACCTCTGTGTTTCATTGTGGTTTAGTTTCTAACGGTGTATCTTCAAGTTCCCTTTTTTTAAATTTAAATTGTTTAATCTGCTTTTAATCCCCTACAATGTATTTTCATTAAGAGTAGTGCACTTTTCATTTCTAGCAGTTTGGGTTGGGTTGTTTTTATACGTGTGAGTTCTCAATCATACTTAATGCTTTTCTCTACCTTCTTGAATATTTGAAGTATGTTTATAAAAAGAAACTTAATGTCCTTATTTAAAAGTTTTATCAGCTGAGTCCCTTCTAGTTCTGACTGATCTTTCTCCTGGTTATGAGTTATATTTTTCAATTTCTTGTATGCCTGAAAATGTTTGACCAGATAACATTTTTTTAAATTTTAAGTGTGTGGGGTTTCTTTTACTTTTTATATTTCTATCATTTGATTTGGATTCTGTTCTGAGAAAGTTGTGTAGAATTACTTTGACCTTTTCAATTTTTGTTTTTAACCTTAACCTTGATTAGTGTGGACAAAACTTGATCAGTGTGGATCCAGAACAGTCTTTAGTCAATGGCCAATCTGCTATTTTTCTAAGGACTCTACCGATATGTATTACTCTCCTAGGGGTTCCATAAAAACTACCACATCGTGGGTGACTTAAAACAGCACAAACTTATTCTTTTACTCTTCTGGGAGATAAAAGTAAAAATTCAGGCATCATAAGGGCCATTATCTCTCTCCTGGCTTTTGACGATCAATGGCAATCCTTAGGCTTGTAGCTGCCTGACCCCAACTTTTTCCTCCACTGGCACATGGCTTTTTCCCATCAGTGGTGTCTCTGTCCTCACATGACATTCTCCTCCCTTTGTGTGTCTGTGTGTCTCCTAAGGACACCTGTCATACTGAATTCAGAAAACCCTGTGCTCCGGTATGACCTCTTCCTTACTTATGTCCCATATTTGCATTGACCCTAGATCCAAAGGTTACACGCACAGGTATCAGGGGTTAAGGCTTCAGCATAACTTTCTGAAGGACTCAATTCATTCCACTACATAGTTACTCCATGTATTAGGTCTTTGCACTCTAACGGATGTGATATACGGATATGTCCTGTTCCTTTCTTTGCCGTTTAGCCTCGCATTGGCAGTTCATCGAAACACCTGCATGGATCAGTCCTCAGCTAAAGACTTTAGAAAACCCCTTGGCAAATCACCAGGGTTCTCAGCGCACCTTCCTTCCCTGTTCTACCGTGTCGCAAATTCTAGCTGCCTTGACTCCTGGAACTCCTCTGCTTCTCCGACTCAAGGAGGCGGCCAGGCTCCTTTTGGGTACTCACTCTGTGTAACGCAGCCCCGAAACCTTTTCCCGAGCAGTAGTCCGGGACACTCCAAGAGACCAGCCCACTGATTTTTCCGATCTCTGCTTTGCTTCCGATACGCCACCTCCCGTTGTCCCCTGCTTCCCACCGGACGCTCAGCGAGTCCTGGACCATCCCTTCCCACCGCACACACCCCAAGTCACGTGGTATGCCCTGCAGGTGTCACATGGGCCCCGTCTGCCTTCCGGGGGGGGGGGGGGGGGGGGGGGGGAAGACCCCCATCTGCACTCACCTGAACCAGGCTGGGGGCTGGCCCCGGAGAGGGTTTCCGGAAGCAGGAGCGGAGAGCTCGGGGAGCCAGCGCAGCCGCAGGGCAGAGAGCAGAGCCTTGAGCTTGTACTTCGAGGCTGGTGGAACGAACAGGCAGCCGTGGTCGTGGGGACGAGCCCCCAGACACGACGCAGCCGCAGGGAGGCACACCTGGCCCCAGGGGCGACGGGACGACGGCACACTCCGACGGCGCGGCCTTGCAGGGCAGTGGACCCGGCCGGCCCCGGCGACGGGCAGGGGGGGCGGGGGGCGAGGAACAGCCCACCTCTGCCCCGGGCCCCTCAGCTCTGCCCTAGGGCGGTGCCCCCGCACGCTTCCGGGCCCTGCAGGTGCCTGCAGCGGGCACCAAGCCTTCGGGACGAGGAGGACTCCGTGGGCGAGCGCGAGGAGCCCGCGCGGGACGGGCCTGGCAGCTTCCGGCTTCCGGCTTCCGCCCGGCCCGTCTCTGCTCCCAGGACCCCCTGCGGCCCACGTGGTCCGCGCCAGACTCGGAGGCCGCGAGAACAAAGGGGGCGTCGTTTGGAAGTGTGGCCCCCACGCCGCTTCAGGCCCGCGTCGCCATCGGCCGGCGCCCTGGCGCTCGGTCCCTGCCCGCCCCCTCCCTGTCCCCGCGGGGACCCGCACTGACGCCACACACCCGACCACACGCGGCTCTCCTGAGCGCCCAGCCGCCCTCTGTGCGCCCACGTGGGGCAGGCCCCCCGCCACCTGGCGCCCCCGCAGCGGGTGTGTCCCTGGACGATGTCATGGGTTGTCCAGTTCCCGTGTTCCTGCCCAGACGCCCTCAGCTCCTGTTTCCTGCATTTTTCTTTGTTTAAGACCAGAGGCACCCCTGTACCTCTTCCAGAACCATCGGTCAGTTGTAAAGACATTTCTTTAATTTTTTTTTCCTATGGCTTTTAAGCGGATTTATTATTAAACTTATATTTCGAATGATCTGTGATCAGTACAAGTAAATGTTTTCTATGGTTTCAATGAGATTTCCTTTAATAATTGCTGTGCAAGTTTATTAAAAATAGATGTATGTACCCGTTTCATGTGTTATACGCCACTATTTGGTGCAGAAGGTATTTAAATACTACTTTGTAAAAATATTAATAAAAGAATGCAATGTGGTCACATGGTGATTATTTATGAAATCTTTACCAATGTAATTCTTTACCCCAGTATATTTAACATAATGAAATTGACTAAATTAATTAGAAATTTTCCTATTTACCAACAGTAAAATGCTAGTAACACGCTTTCTATCTAGAACGTAAATTCAGCGAATCCTCTGTCATAAGCATCTCGCCGTGATACTGGCAATGAATGTAACAGGCTTCGATTGTCATGCATATATGGCTGAGCAATATGTATTAAAGGATAAATTGGTAATAAATATGAGTTGGTCAGATACATTGATAGTATTGAAATACATACCTGTAAATGTATACTATCTGTTTGTAATCCCATTAAAACATGGGAAATTGTTTTGTTGATAAGACTTTTCACCCAATAAGACAAATTTCACCACATCCACTGCAAAAATGCCAACGCAAAATATATCTTAAAAATGTTTTATTTTAGAGACAGAGCGTGAGCTGGGGAGGGGCAGAAGGGGAGAGAGAAAATCCAAAGAAGTCTCCATGCTCAGTGTGGAGCCAGATGTGGGTAATCATGACCTGTGATCATGACCTGAGCCATGACCTCAACCCTGTGATCATGACCTGAGCCAAAACCAAGAGTCATCGCTCAACGGACTGAGCACCCAGACGCCCAGAAAAATAATTTTTACAAGTAAAATATATAGACCTCATGGTGTGATGATTTACTTTTATTTCACATGCAGTGCTAATAAACTTGGATATTTGGTTTTCCACATTTCACTATATTTAAGAGAGCTAGCTCACTGAAATCGCAGGGGAATTGAAGAATTAAAACGTGGGTTCTTAAAGCAAAACAGACTAAAATGCGACCTAACTTTGGTACAAGAATGCCGATGTGATTTGAATTTTTCGGCATAGCATGAGTCGGCATTACTCATATCACTCTCCAAGGCATCACTTACTTTATCACGGGTACAACAGAATGCTACAAAATTAGATATGTTTCTCAGGGCCCCTGGGTGGCTCAGTCAGTTAAGCATCTGACTCCCGATTTCTGCTCAGGTCATGATCTCACAGTTTCATGAGTTTAAGCCCCCCATCAGACTCTGTGCTAACAGCACAGAGTCTGCTTTGGATTCTCTCTCTTTCTCTCTCACTCTCTCTCTCCCTCTGTCCCCCTACCCATTGCACTGTCTCTGTGTGTCTTAAATAAATAAACTCAAAAAAATACATACGTTTATGGCAGTGAATCTTAAAAAATCAAATATAACCGTTCATTACCATTGTACCCTTCTGAAAAAGCAATGATTGTTTTGAGGGAAAAAAAAAAAAAAAGCAACAATTGTTTTGGATGTTCCTAGGGCAAGTTGAAATAACTTTCTGATACAAAAAAAAAAGGGTAACATTTTCTTGTCTAGAAAATTTACATATGTGCCATTATTCAGGAAATACAGGAAAACATACATATATCTTTTTATATGTATTACAGAAGAAATAGCTAGATTATAATGTTCATGATAGTAGATGGTTAAACTGATACAATTCCCACAGCTTCTTTAATAACTCCCTTCTTTAAAGTTTATTTATTTTGAGAGAGAGAGGGAAAGGGCATGACTGGGGGAGGGGAAGAGAGAGAGGGAGAGACAGAGAATCCCAAGCAGGCTCTGTGCTGTGAGAGCAAAGCCCAAGGTGGGGCTCGAACTCACAAACTGTGAGATCATGACCTGGGCCAAAACTGAGAGTAAGACATTCCACCGACTGAGCCACCCAGGCACCCCTTCAGTAACTCCTTAATAAAGACCTCCAAAGTACTCATTTATTTACATCATTGAAAATTTATAAAACAACAAATCATACCCTTGCTTATTATCTCTGGTTAACTGCATATGTATATAAGTCCAAATTGAATTGCAGAACTGTATTTATTGGATAAATCATTTTGCTGATGGAGAAAACTGGCCTTCTAAATTATTGTAGTCAATAGGTAAGATTTGCTCATTTTCTTACCTCCCTGATATTCTTCGAATTTTAAATAGCAAGCACAACGTAGTGATATATGTTATTTCACTATTTCTGGTGCTCTTTTGCAAATACACTTTTAAAAGTTCGTGGGCGGAGGGAGGGAGATTTGGAGGCAGGTGGTCCAAAGGTAGAAACTCCCAGCTGTCAGACAGAAAGTACTGGGGACACAGTGTCTACCGTGGTCACAGCTAACCCTGCTCTAGGACGCGTAGGAAAGTTTAAGATTAGAGTAAATCCCAAGAGTTCTCATCACAGGGAGATGTTTTACCCCTTTATTCCTTTCTTCTTTCTTTTCTACTTATTCTATCTGTATGAGAACATAAATGTTAGCTGAACCTATAGTGGACATCGTTTCATAACAGATGTAAATCAAACCAGCCTGCTGTACTCCCTAAGCTTATGCAGTGCTGTAGATCCATCATTTCACAATAAAACTGGAAAAAACATTAAAGGAACAAAAAAAAAATCACAGTGTTGTAAAGCTGATAAGTGAGACAGCATTTTTGTTTTAGGCTGATCTTTCATTATCACAGTTGCTATTTTTAGTTACTCAACCTGCTTTCATTGATAGCTTACAGTAGCATAGCCAGCAATATCCTAACTATAATATCTTAAATTTATTTTCAACCTTCTCATTGTTCTTCTGCTAATATATCGAATTAATGTATTTATTGGGTTTATTTACATTTTTCACCTTTTACCATTCAGTAAATGGTTATTATATATGAGGTTTATAAACTCCGTATAGTAAAAGTGAAGCCTAGTTTTATGAGACAGAAGAGAAATACAGAGAATTTTGTTCTACTAATTAGTGCCCCCGGATTTCTTGGAATTTACTACCCAAAAAATCACTATAGATGATATTTACAGCACCTCTGTTCTTATACTGAAGGAAAACCATCCAATTATTTTGTTCCTCGGTAATTTCCCATGGTTCAGTAAACAATAAACCCCAAATAGTACTTAAATAACCTTCCTTTCAAATGAAAAGGTCACAGCAACTGCATCAGTGCAGAGGCTCACCGCGAGGCTTTGGTTGTGGGCAGCTAATCATTCTGATGCCGGTTGTGGCCGGGAATTGCCCGGGAGCTTTCATGAGCCTGGGAATTCAGACCCGGGCTCCGAATAGGAGCAGCGCGGCCAGAGCAGCTCCCCGTGCACGCGCGCCGTGTCTTGAGACGGATTTTTAGCAGCAACGTGCTATTTAAGCTCGCACATCGTAAGCAACGCTACCCTGCATTACTGAAGTCATTTCCCATCCCAAGTGGTTTCTGCGTGCTTCTAATGAGAGGCGTGAGCGGCCGTGAGCTCCTGGCACACGATCCGTGATCCACGGGGAAGGTTGGCCAGGGTGGGGGCCGAGGGATAAGGTAATGCCGAAGGCCGGCCCCTCCCCCACTGCTCCCCGCTCACTCCCCTCTGCTCATTTCGTCGTTCATCGGCCTCCAGTTTCTCAGTCTGCGAATACTCCCCTCCCCACGTGCTCTGAAGTGCCCAGGCGGGGACGTGACTGTGCCCTCTCGCTTGCGTCTTGGTTAGAAGCCTCGGACCCCGGACAAAGTGCCTATGTGATGATTCAGCTCCTGCAGGAAGTCCAGGCTGTGAGGCCTCTGCCTCCCGCGCCTCGTGCCCTGAATGCTACTGTTGCGGCTGAGGATGTAACGTCTGAAGTCTCAGGTTACCTACTAGCCTAAGCCCAGCAGTCCCAGAAACCGCAGGCGCCGGGCACCCGGTGCTGATTCTCGATTCTCGCGGGCGAGATTTGGGAGAGGCCCGCGCTCTCTGCCTGCAGGCGGATGGGGCCCCCAGCCTTGAGGACCCCACGGAACTAATGTGATGCACAGCGACAGCCGTGTCCCCGCGTGGCACACGGGACATCCGAGATGGCGACTGCGGTCCTGGGGGAGCAGCAGATGACAGGACAAACACTGGGGAGAAAAAAGGTCACGAGCGTGGCTTGGGTAAGTATCGACGACGACAGCAGGACAACGTGATGGGCGGCTGGCACCGGGGATGTCTGGAGTCCACGGCTGGGAAAGGTGGTTGGGGTCGAAGTGGGTTTGCCGTTTCACAGCCCTTCGCCCCTCTCGCCTGAGCGGCAGGGGCCCGTCTGTCGTTGCGGCCGTGGGTGCTTCTTCACCCTGAAGCCCAGGGGTCAATGCGGTCGCCCCGGCTGTCGCCTGCTCCCTTTCTCTCTGACAGCAACAGGCGCTGTAATGAAGTCCAGAGGCAGTGAGCGTCTGAATTGAGCAGAATCTTCCAAAGTAACGCCGTGTGTCTTAGCAGTCGCTTTTGCCAGCAAGTTCTGAGGCCTGCCGTTCTCCACCTATCACAGTCCTAGGCCTGATGCAGAGGCGGTCTCTTCTGCGGAGATTTCCACGTGCTCCCCTCCCCCCACGAAGCTGGGCTTTGCCCTCTATTCCATAGCCCGTTTGTCATAGGCTGAATAATGGTCCGAAAGACGTCCGTGTGCTAGCCGACCCCAGGGGACTCCATGCAATCAAAGGGCACTCGTCAGTGGGATGCGGAAGATCGAAGCGAGCCGCCCACCGTGCGACCGAGAAGCAAAAGGCTGCAGCGATATAAGGAACAGGATCACAGGCACAAGAAAAGGCAAGGACACAGATTTTGCCCGGAAGCCTCCGGAAGAAATGCAGCCCCACCAACCCCGGACCTCCACAGCTGTAGGCGGATACATTTGTACGGATTGAAGCTACGAAGTTTGTGGTGAACGTGTTACGGCAGCAGCAGGAGACAAAAACAACATATTAAATCATTATTTACACCCATCTAGGGTATTACCACAATACTGCCTGTGAGCCACTCAGTCTGGGCTAGTACAGCGGGGGGTCCCACCGTGTCTACCATTCTCTGTAGACTAAGCACATTTTCTAGTGCCCCCTAGTCCCAAAGTTGCCTTTTCAGTACTGAAAAAGTAAATCAGTGTTTATTTGGTAAGATCACCTCTAATTACTTGTGGGCACCACTGGATCGTGTCCAAGGCCAGATGATTCAATGGGAGATATAACTGGTACAGAATACCCTCGCTCTAAGTCCCGAGTGGTTAGAAACCACAGTAGGTTGTAAGACTGATAAACTTACAATCCTACTTTTCTGCACAGACTCGTGACAGACACTCCTTCGAGTTTTGTTATTTGATCCTCAACCAATATACACTTTTGCAGCAAGAAGGGCAGGAAAGGAACTCCAGTGCCGTAACTAATGTTTTCTTTCGTGCTAAAAATGCACCTGAAATGGTAGAGAGGAAATTAACTATATTTGATGAGACCATCATTCGTTCCCTGTCTTACTTTTCAAAAATGTAATTTAAGCGATCTTCATATAGGACTTGGCATTCTGAGTAAGAAGTACCATTCTATTCTAAATTAAAAGAATCTCTTTCTATATCTCCATTCAATTCTATATTAAATCATAAAATAAATTATGACTTCATAGAACAGTCGTGTTCCAGCTGGTTTTGGAATAGCAGTGATGGAAGAAACACTTGAGAGCTTTATTTTAGAAAGGTTACGAAAGCTTCTAAGACAGAGATATAGACACAGAGACAGAGAGACAGAGAAAGAGCAACAGTCCAAATCGTGAAGGCTTTCTCTTGTGGCCACAAATATCACAGGACAATTTAGAATGCATATAGGCGTGCATTAAGTGCACCTTAATGCATATAGATGTGCATTAAAACACAGAGCCAAAAAAAATTAGACACAGCCATATAATGCATATTGTATTCATATCATAGTGGAAGAATATGAAATTATTATTATAGCCACTCTTCCACAGGAATGTCAATGAAATAACCTCCTCAAAGTTCTACTGACGTAGGACTTCTTGTTGTTCCCAGCATCAAGAGACAAAACAAAGTGGATTTGAATATGAAAAAAAATTACAAAGTATCAAAAAATAGATACATGCTGCTGTACTTTTAAATTAGGCCTCTGGGGCACCTGGGTGGCTCAGTCCGTTTAGCAGCCGACTTCTGCTCAGGTCACGATCTCTGTGTTCCTGAGTTCGAGCCTCACATCAGGCTCTGTGCTGACAGCTCGGAGCCTGGAGCCTGCTTCGGATTCTGTGTCTCCCTCTCTCTGTGCCTCTCCCCTGCTAGTGCTCACTCTCTCTCTCTCTCTCTCTCTCAAAAATAAATAAACATTCAAAAAAATGTTTGTAATTTTTCAAAACCCCAACTACTTTCTTGGAAAAGGTTGGATTTTTCTACTTTTTAAATTACCTGTAAATGTTACTTCTATTTTAAGAAAAATATAAGTTTGGGGGCGCCTGGGTGGCGCAGTCGGTTAAGCGTCCGACTTCAGCCAGGTCACGATCTCGCGGTCCGTGAGTTCGAGCCCCGCGTCAGGCTCTGGGCTGATGGCTCGGAGCCTGGAGCCTGTTTCCGATTCTGTGTCTCCCTCTCTCTCTGCCCCTCCCCCGTTCATGCTCTGTCTCTCTCTGTCCCAAAAATAAAAAAAAAATAAAAAAAAAAAAAACGAAAAAAAAAAAAAAAAAGAAAAATATAAGTTTGGAGTTTCCTTTTCTCATATTACATCAAAATACATTTTTTTCAATAATGAAGAAATGACGTTTTTGGCATTATTGCCAAATTGAATATGATCTTCAAACTCATTCCCTAAAGACAGACTATTCTGGACCCTTAAAAAGTAAGCATCACAGGAGAGAAGACAATGTGTATTTATATCAGAAGGTCTTCCGGGATTCCTATTAGAAAAATCAATAATTTTAGAAGGTGACCTCCTGTAAAATGAACTATTACTGTATTTGTCTTAGACACGGGTAGAAACAGAATCTTTAAAGCGAAGCCTGAATCTTTCCATCTGACAGCATAGGAAATGAATCCCCTTTACCTGAACACCTATGAGGCACACTCAAATTCCACTTCTTTGAATTGTTTGTGCAAGAACTTTTCCATTTAGGAATAACAAAATGCATGTGTTTTTTTTAGCATTTATTTATTTTCCAGAGAGAGGGACAGAGAGAGAAACAGAGTGTGAGCGGGGGAGGGGCAGAGAGAGAGGGAGACACAGAATCCGAAGCAGGCTCCAGGCTCCGAGCTGTCAGCACAGAGCCCACCGTGGGGCTTGAACTCACAAACTGCAAGATCATGACCTGAGCTGAAGTCAGACTGAGCCACCAAGGCGCCCCTAAGATGCATGTGTTTTTGTTAAGTAACAAGACTCTTGAACAAAGACTATGAGGAATTTAGATCTGGGGCATCGGAGAACAAAGTTACATTTCCCAAATGAGTTGCCTAATACTGTCAGTGAACAAACCCCTACGGAATGTTCCAGAGTTGAGCCCTGCTTTAGACAGATAACATCTTTATCTTCAAAGGGGAAATCTTGGACACCGTATTAGCTCCAAGTTGAATTGGTCCCCTAATTGTCCCTTTTAGCAAAAAGTCACGGAGGAGTAAAGGCCTTAATCGCATTCTGTGTAGCTCTGGGATGCTCTAAGGAGAGAATATAGACTAGAGCAGAGAGCCTACACTTATGTACATCATGGAGTAGGTGACGTACTAGATAGACACATTTAGCTCTCATAACTGTGTATGAGGTCACGGCCATGAATTAGTAACCAAGTCAATCAACAGCGTCTCAAGTGAAATTCTCTCTGGCCCCCTACATATATACAATTCATGAGAAACATATCTTTGCCTTCTGAACATAAAAAGTTTGGCATATTAAGCATGTGACTCTTTCCAAATAAAATATAGGAAAGATAACGGGTAAAAAGGAGAGTTTCAGTTCAGTGGATATAGAGTTTCTGTTTTGTGACAAAAATATTCTAGCTTTGTTGCACAGCAGTGTGTATGTAGTACAATCCACTTGAAATCATTAAAATAGTACATTTTAGCTTATGTGTTTTTGATTACGGTAAAAAAAAAAAAAAAAGATAATAAAAGTACAGAGAATATTTAACAAATACCCAGGTAGCTGTTAGCCAGATGTAGCAAATGTTACAAATGTCCCTTTTGTGGATTTCAGTTTTTCTAAAGAAGCAAAATGCAATCGAAGTTCCTGAATCCCCCCTGCTCTCCAATAGCATTTCCTTTTCACCTTCCTCAGAGGTGAATACAGTCCCAAAACACATATCAATATTTTCATCCGTGTTCTTATAGTTTGATTCTAAATGTGCATAAGCCTAAGTACTAAATGAGACATGCATTATACAGTATTTCCTAATTTTTTAAAAAATTATTCCATAACACTTTTGAAGAAAAAAAAAGAAATAAAACTTCCAATTATAAATTATGAGGAAATGCTGCCCTAATTTTCTAGAGTTTTGAGCTGTCTTTTGCCTCTTTCCAGGATAATCGCCATGTCATTTCTCTGTATACTTCTCGGCCAGTGTGTTAGTTCCCTAGGGCTGCGGTAACACAACATCACAAACCGGGGCGGGGGTGGGGGGTCGGGGAGAGCAAGAGCTACTTATTGCCTCCCGGCTCTGCATGTCTGTAGTTGGGGTTGAAGTTGTGGGCAGTGCGGGTTCCTTCCCAGGACCCCGAGGGAGATTCTGCTCTGTGCCCGGCTCCCAGATCCCGGGGGTCGTCAGAAATCGTACGTGCCCCTCATAGGTGCTCCTCGGCCTGTAGATGTGCCCCTCGGTCTCAGCCTTCATTTCCACATGACCTGCTCTCTCTGTCCCCTGCACACCACCTTCCGTCTGCACATGTCCACCTCCGTGTCCAAATGCCCCCTTTTGTAAGGACAGCAGTCCCATGTGGGGCCTACTCTAGTGACCTCACTTTCCCTGGGCTACCTCTGTAAACCCTCTTTCCAAGTGAGGTCACATTCTGAGATCCTGGGGTTGGGTTTCAACACATTCCGCTCCTAACAGCCCATACGGACTTGTCCATAATTACGTAGGAGAAATCAGCCCAGGGCTGACCCTTCACGGGTTAGGTATCAAACACTAAGGCATATGGCCTTAAGGAGGACCATCTTTAAATGTCACCAAAGTGACACCAAAGTGCCTGCCACAGGCCGTTTACATGTTTGCAAAGGGCATTTTCTAACCCATCACCATCCATCCAGAAAATCTTTCTGAAGCAGAGCACAGTTTAAGACATATTTTCTGGGGCGCCTGGGTGGCTCAGTCGGTTAAGCGTCCGACTTCGGCTCAGGTCACGATCTCGCGGTCCGTGAGTTCGAGCCCCGCGTCGGGCTCTGGGCAGACGGCTCAGAGCCTGGAGCCTGCTTCCGATTCTGTGTCTCCCTCTCTCTCTGCCCCTCCCCCGTTCATGCTCTGTCTCTCTCTGTCTCAAAAATAAAAACGTTAAAAAAAAAAAAAAAAAAATTAAAAAAAATTAAAAAAAAAAAAAAAAAGACATATTTTCTCCCCTGGAGGGGCAGGGACTGCACACGCTGGCCAGCATGGGGGGAGCATGGAACGGAGCATCACTTCTACCGAACCTCTCGTCTTCCGGACTCTTACACGTGTCAGGAATTACTGTGGCAGTAAAACTGGAGGGGCAAACGAGAGCCCCACAATTTACGATCCATTGGTCAATACAGAACCACTAGTTAAGGAACGCAGCCCTAAATTCAATTCAGTTGTGCATTAAAGTAATAATTATCCAAGAAATTAACATCAAAAGCTTTTAAACTGTGAAAACTGAATAGGCTTTTAAAACGTCACTTTTTAAAATTAAGGCATAAAACTTTTTATGTCAGAATCATATTTTCTGTATTTCTCCCATGTGTCAAACGCTGAAGTCTATCTAGGAATGCAGTTTTCACACATGATCTTGTACAATTTAAGAGACTATGTCCGATTGTGGAAAGCTCTCACCGAGTTGCTAAAAAAGCATTGTGCCTGGAGGAATTCTCATACAAATGGCAATTTTGATCTCACTTAGGTAATTTTATGTAATTTATTTCCTAAAAGGTTTTACTAAAGGTTTTTATAAAATGTCAGATTTTAGAGGCATGGCCAGGTTCTTTGACAATGAACCAAGTTATAAAAACCCTACACAGATATTGTCACAGAGATGAATATAATTAAATTGAAATTATTTTATTATAATCGATAATAATCACCAGTAGCTATCCATTCTTATATGGCAATTAAATTATAGCTACTTGATGTAACTAAAATGGATCCTTCCCAAATTTAGTGACATTGTATCTCACTAGCTTGCACATCACAGGAAACAGAGATGCCCACAAGATGAGGCTATGATTTCAGTGGTGAGCTTGGACTTGAATCCCAATCATTCTAAGGCAAAGACAGACTGTCTATTTGTAAAAAGAAGCAATTGAGCCTACGGATATCAAACTCACTCGCAATCCTGTTTAGGGAAAGCCTGACTCCCAGGTTATATTCATTCAGCTTCACTCACCTGTCCAACCAGCTAGCCATCCTTCCATCCATCCCTTGACTCATTCATCAAAAATTTAAATTATTACTATGTGTCAGGCTCTGTGCGAGAGGCCAGAAATAAAATTTTGAACACTCCAAATGGCGTCCCTTCCATAAGAACACAGGCTTGTGGTTTTATCATTTCACTGCTTCTCCAGTAGTCGGACCACCGATTGCATCAGCAATCTGTTCCAGCAACAAATGGAAAATCATTGCTTTGAATTTACGTCGGAGTTTAGGCACTGCCCTCTCCTAACACCTGCTTTGCTCAAGAAATTTGTAATGGTTTTGAGGTCAAAGCAATGCTGCTTTCAATGACAACCCTCATCACTTACTGTTGCTATTTTAACATCGCTCCACGGGATGCCTGGATTCCCCACTCTCTCCTCACTTCACACAGTCATGTTGGATTATCTTGCACACCCCTCTTTGCCTGTTGCCCCCCTCTTGTACACAGGATGCCCTTGATTTTGGAATCTCTAAGGCTTTGGGCCCCATTTCAGGTACTGCCTGACCCCACGGTGCTGTGATCAGTCCTGTTGTCTCTGCTCTGTTCAAGCACCCTGTAAACAATCACGAGCCCGGATGTAATGCTTTTCTTTTTGTTAGCCCGTCCGGTCAGTCAGGTAACCTGCTCAAGGTAATACCAGAGGTATGATTATTAATGAGCAAACTTTTAATCTTGATCCATCGCTGAAGTGATATAAAGCAGCCAAAGTGAGAATATTCTCCAAAACTCAGATAACCCACTCACAGACTATGAAGAATGAGGTCACTTTTGGCTTAATGTGTCCAGTCATTATTTGTATCAATCAGGTTGGATTCTGTTCAGCCTCGCACTCCATTACGCGGGGGGATAAATACGGACCAAGTGGCCTAAGTGTTCCAGAACCAAAGACATCGCAAGGCCTTTAAAAATTAGGCTGCATTAATGGTTTTATCTAGAACTTGGTTGTTAAGAGCCAGAAAATTCTGTTTTTAATTTTTTTTCCTCCAGTGATGACTATGTCAGTGATTTGGGGAAGTTACCATAATTTTCTGACGGTCAGTTTCTTTATCTGTAAAATAGGGGCAGTCGCACTTAGTTCATAAAGTTATTTTCACAAATCCATGGGCCACCGTATTCGGATCTCTCATCAGAGGGCTCAGGAACGTTCAGGCCATGTCATCAGTGGGCACTCTGAGTTTACAACTTTAGGGATTCATTTTTCTTTAGCTCTTCACTTTGAAGCAAGGGTCAGCAAACCATGGGCTGCAGGCCAAATCCAGCCACCCACCTGTTTTGGAAATGTTCTATTGGAACACAGCTGTTCTCTTTGTTTGGATATATTCTGGCTGCATTGGCACTACAATGGCAGAGTTGAGTAGCTGTGACGGAGACCTGACAGCCAAAATATTTACTACCTGATGTTTTCAGAAAGTTTCAGAAAAAAGGAGTAGAAAAAGGAGTTTCCAAAATAAACTTTGAGGTCAGCCTAATAGCATCGGTGACCAGGAAGGCTAAAAACCCCACAGTCCGTTTCTGAGGCGAATAACCAGAGGTAACATCTCTTTGAAAAATTATACTGATGGATCAGAAGTGAATTTTTTGGTTACTGATATTGATAGGCCTTACCTTCTATAAACAAGCAGGATTACTTCTCAACATGTATTATTAAATTGTCTCTTTTTCAAGAGAAAGAGTAGAAATGGAAAAAGTTATATATGCTAGGGACTTTGACGTTTACTGGGAAATATGACCATGGAGGCGACAAGTATGTATCTGTTAACAGAAGAAGTGGCTCTGAATTAATTCAAGGGGGAAAAGTATCCTTTTGGATTGTAACTCAAGTGTTAAATGAAATTGTTCATTTTTATGTCCAGGAAGAGGAGCCAAGTTACACGTTTTCATTAAGTCACTTTCCCTCTCCATGTCTGCTGGGCACACCTGTTACAGGAAAGGGGTGTGCTCAATGGGTTCTATGCATCCTTCGACTTCGGAGGTTTTAAAATGCTGTTCTATTTTTTATAATTTCTATTTCAATGATTTTACTGAAGTACAACAGACCTTATAATAAACCATATATTTTTAATTATAAATGTAATAAGTTTTGACATCTGCACACATCGGTGAAATCATCACAATCAAGATATACAACATATTGGTCACCCAAAAAAGATTCCCTGTACAACTGTGAACTTCCTCCTTCCTGCCTTCCACTTCCCTCCCTGTCTGTTTTCTGTCACCATAGAATAGCGTGCCTCTTCTAGAACTCTTAAAAAATTGAAATATACAGTATGTACTTTTTTCCCCTTTTAGTTTCCTTAAGTCTGAATAATTACTGAGAACCAACCCCCCTCTATGTCATGTACTGATGGTACATTCCCATTTATCGCCAGGTAGCATTCCATTCCAGGAATGAGTTGTGGTACGTCTATTCCCACAGTGATGGACATTTGGATTATCGCAAATTACAGTTCTGATTATTATACAAGTCCCTCTGTGTACGTATAACTTCATTTCTCTTGGGTAAACGTCCAGGAATGGAATGTTCAAATTTGTAAGGTCACTGCAACACTACATATTCCGATCAGCACTGCATGAGTGTCCCAGCTCATCCATAAGCTCATAGAAACTGGGCATAACAAGTCTTTTGTTTTTAGTGGTTCTAATAGGTATGTAGGTGTATTTCAGTGTGGTTTTAATTCACATTTATTTAACAAGTATTGTGTCGAGCATCTTTTCATGCACTGATTTGATGGATGTATGCTCAGTTAAATGTCCAAATCCTTTATGTTTTATTATTAACCCTTTATATTTATTATTATTTATTATTAATTTATTATTATTTTATTATTATTTTGATCGGATATTATGGGTACAAGTTCTATATCGGACATATGATTTTCAAACGTTTTTAGTAGATTCATGTATTCTGTGGCTTTAATTTTTATTCACTTAAGAGTATTTTTTTTAAGTTTATCACTTTGATGAAGTCCAATTTATCAATTTGTTATTTTATGAATCATGCTCTTGCTTCTAGGACATTTTTGCCTTATTCAAGTTCACAGAAGTCTTAGTCTCCTTTAAAAAATGTATTTGCTTTAAGTTTTATATTTAGGTGTATGTTCTAGCTTAGGTTACTTTTAACATGAAGTGTGAAAGATGCATTAAGGTTACTATTTGTCTATGGATTTTTTTATGAACATTTTCCATAACCAATTTTGCCAGAACGATTTATAAAAGGCTAATTCTGTCTACACTGAGTTGCTTTTCAATCTTTGTCTAACATGAGTTGTCCATACACAACTTAGTCTATTTCTGGATTCTCTACTATGTTCCATTGATTTACCTTATGTTAGGTCTACACCTTCTTGATTGTTCCTAATAAATCTTAAAGTCAGGTGTTGTTAGTCTTCTGAATTTGTTCTTTTTATCTAAAGTGTCTTGCTTGTCTAGGTCCTTTGAATCGCCATTGGAATTATAGAATCACTTTGTAGATATCTACCGTAAAAATCACACTGGTGTTTTGATGGGATTTAACTTATTCAAACACTTTTGGGAAAACAGATGCCCTCATAGTACTTATTGTTGCAATCTGTGAACATGGTCTCCATTTCTTTAAGCTATTTTTAAAGTCTCTCAGCAATAATTTGTACTCCTATTGCATGTTTCTTTTATATGTTTTTTAAAGTTTTAACTGAAATTTCGGTTATTAACATACAGGGTAAAATTAGTTTCAGGTGTACAATATAGTGACTCGACACCATCACGCAACACCCAGGGCTCACCACAAGAGTACTTTTAATCCCCATCACCTATTTCACTCATCCCTCCACTCACCTCCCCTCTGGTAACCATCAGTTCATGCTCTGCAATGAAGAGTCTGTTTCTTGGTTTGGGTCTCTCTCTTTCTCCCCCATTGCTTGTTTTGTTTCTAAAATTCCACATATGAGTGAAACCATATGGGACATGTCTTTTCTCTGACTTATTTTGCTTAGCGTAATACTCCCTAGGTCCATCCACGTTGTTTCAAATGGCAAGATTTTGTTTTTTGGGTTTTTTTTTTTAATAGCTGAGTAAAATTCCGTTGTGTGTATATGTATACATCTTTACCCATTCATCTATTGATAGACACTTGAGCTATTTCCATAATTTGGCTATTACAGATAAACCTGCAATAAACATCAGAGTGCATGTACCCCTTGGAGTCAGTATTTTTGTATTTTGGGGGTAAATATTTAGTAGTGCAATTGCCAGATCTTGGGAAATAATAGTCAACCTTTTGAAGAACCTCCCTACTATTTTCCAGAATGGCTGCACCAGTTTGCATTTCCACCAACAGTTCAAGAGGGTCCCCCTTTCTCTACATCCTTCCCAACACCTGTTGTTTCTTGTGTGTTAATGTTAGTCATTCTGACAGGTGTGAGGTGGTATCTCATTGCGGTTTTGATTTGCGTTCCCCTGATGATGAGTGATGCTGAGCATCTCTTCATGTGTTTGTTGCCCCCTGTATGTCTTCTTTGTAAAAATATCTATTCACGTCTTCTGCCCATTTTTAAGTGGATTGTTTGGGCTTTCAGTGTTAAGTTGTATAAGTTCTTTATAGACTTTGATTACCAACACTTTATCAGATATGTTATTTGCAAATATCTTCTCCCATTCTGTTGGTTGCCCTTTAGTTTTGTGGATTGATTCCCTCACTGTGCAGAAGCTTTTTATTTTGATGAAGTCCCAATAGTTTCTTTTTGCTTTTGTTTCCCTTGCCTAGGAGACTTGTCTAGAAATAAGTTGTTACAGCTGAGGTCAGAGAGTTTACTGCCTGTGTTCTCCCCTAGAATTTTGATGGTTTCCTAAATGTGAGCATTTAGGTCTTTCATCCATTTAGAATTTATTTTTGTGTATGGTGTGATAAAGTGGTCCAGTTTCATTCTGTTGCATGTTGTTGTCCAGTTTTCCCAGCACCATTTGTTGAAGAGACCGTCTCTTTCCCATTGCCTATTCTTCTCTGCTTTGTCGAAGATTAATCGACCATACAATTGGGGGTTCCTTTCTGGGTTTTATGTTCTATTCTATTGATCTATGTATCTATTTTTGTGCCAGTCCCACACTGTTTGATCACTAAGGTTTGTGATATAACTTGAAGTCCAGATTTGTGAGGCCTCCAGCTTTGCTTTACTTTTTCAACATTGCTTTGGCTCTTTGGTTTCTTTTGTGGTTCCATACAAATGTTAGGATTCTTTGTTCTAGCTATACGAAAAATGCTGTTGGTATTTTGATAGGGATTGCTTTAAATCTGTAGATTTATAGGAATTTAATATATTAGACATATAATATAGACATTTTAACAATATTTGTTCTTCCAATCCTTGAACATGGAATGTCTTTCCATTTCTTTTTGTCGTTTTCAGTTTCTTTCATCTGTGTTTTATAATTTTCAGAGCACAGGTATCTCACCTGTTTAGCTAGGGTTATTCCTAGATATATTATTGTTTTTGTCCTATTTTAAATGGAATTGATTCCTTAATTCCTCTTTCTGCTGTTTCACAACTGGTGTATAGAAACGTGACGTTACTGAATTGATGCATCCTAGCAATTTTTTGGTGGTGTCTTTCGAGTTTTCAATACAGGATATCATGTCATCTACAAAGTGTGCAATTTGTATTTCTTCCTTACTGATTTGGATGCCTTTTATTTCTTTCAAAATACAGAACACTACATGAATTTGCATGTCATTCCTGTGCAGGGGCCATGCCAATCTCTGTATCATTCCAATTTTAGTATCTGTGCTGCTGAAGTGAGCACAATTTATCTTCCAGTGAGCTTGGTAATTAGTATCTTTCAAGGAGTTTATCAATTTTATATATAAACATTTTTAATGTATTGGTATAAAGGTTTTTATAATATCCTCTTAAACTTATCCTGTCGGTATACTTTCTAGTGGTGTCTCCTTGCTCGTTCCTGATTATCGGTTAAGGTTGTCTTCTCTGTTTTGCTGATCAAAGTGGGTAAAGATTTGTCAATTCGACGCATCGTCTCAAATACTAGGCATTTAGTTTCACTGACTTTCTCTACTATTTTTCTGTCACATTTAACTTATTTCCACTTTGATCTTCACTGCTTCTATTCGTCTTGGCTTCAATTTGCTCATCCTTTTCCAGTTCCTTAGAAGAGGAATCTACGAGCATTGATTTGAGACCTATCTTTTCTAGAATTAACATTTAATTCTACATTTGCCTCCAAAGTGTCACTTTAGCAACATTGCACACATTTTCATATGCCACATGTCCATTTTTACTAAGCTCAAATACGGTTTTAACTTAATCTTTGAATGTTTTCAGTGGACAGTGAGCTATTTCGAGTTGTGCTATTTAATTTCCCAATTTGGGAGATTGGCCACAGGTCTTTCAGTTATTGATTTCTAATTCGGTTCTACTGTTTAATGGAAGGGTACTTTCCATGGCCTTAAATCTTTTTCCATTTTATAGACGCTTGTTTGAGGGCACAGAATATGATCTATCTTGAATGATGTCTTGTGTGTACTCGGAATACAGTAATAATAAGGGTTTTAATGTGATTGATAATCATAACATCTGTGTCACTTTTGATAGACAAATTTTCTCTTTTTATGGTTTCACTTTCCTCCTTCCTGGCAGCTTAGTAATTTTTAATAGGATGCCAGTCACTGGGAATTGTATCGTGCTCATTGCTGAACATTTTAGAAAGATACTCTCAGTTCGTTTTCAGACATAGTTACGCCAGTTTTCCTCTAGAGTCTTGCTTCTAAGATTTGCAGGGAAGGCTGGAGCTGTTTTCTGTCTAGGGCTAATCACTCCCTTTACTAAGGCCAGACCTTTCTTTACACCCTAGCCACTGCCTGCTGGATCAAGAGGTTTTCTAGACTAACAGTTGGGAAGAGGCCCTACTCCAAACCCTGCACCTCGGGGGGTTTACACCTTTATTCCTTTTTGGTGGTTCTTTCCACCACCTTGAGGGCTTTCATTTAATGAACATGTTAATCAATACTTCACAAAACACCTGAGGGTGTTTCTGGAGATCTCTGGAAGTCTATCTTTATACTTCTTTCTCCTCTCAGTTACTTTGTTGTGGAAACCCTGGTTGTCCGATCCCCCCGCCCCCAACCAGGCTCTTGGCTCTGAGTTCTCAACTCAAGGAACATACTGGATTCACCTGGGTCCCTTGCCCATACGCCTGGGCAATGATAAAGCTCACCTCGTTTTTATCTCTCATCTCTCGAGAAACACTGTCCTTTGTTTCCTGATAGACAGCATCCTGAGAAGCATCAGTTCATATACTTTGCAGTTTTTCAGCAGCCCAGTAAATTCCGACGCTAATCGCCTACCTTGCCCAGAAGTAAAAGTCATACATCTTATTTGTCAATGCTTGAGGTTGAGATAAACTGTTGAAATGATTCCATTTAAAGTGTGAAAACATTGAGAGAAGCTTCACTCTAAAAATATTTAGTACAGTAGCTTCCCTTATTCCACTGTAGGGAATACTGTAAGGGGTAGGAGGAGGGAATTAATCTAATGACTTAATATGTTTCTATTTCCAAGCACTCAACTGTATTAATCTTGCAATGCATGTGAAAGAAATCATGTATTTTACAAGTACTTGGTGCTATACAGTTAGATGCATTCTTGACAATATGCCAAGTTACAAAAATCTGGTGTGTTTCCTACCTGAACGCATCTTTACATAGCCTGAAAACTTTGTAGAAAGCAATTATTGTATGTTAATTGTATTCAATTAAATAAGGTATAATTATCTATTTCTAATTTGTATCATTTATATTAAAATAATATACGGATGATGCTTTTTAATTGTTTCTTGACTTGATGTCTATGTGTGTTATTGCTAGAATAATTACGAGTATTCAGATGTGGGTAAAGATGTTAAAATATACCGAATGAATTCAGATGTTGAAGCAATTAATGGTAATCCAATTATTTCCTTTAAAAACTGAAAAGATCAGATCCAAAAAAATAAAATGTATCCTTTTTAAAACTGCAGTTGCCTAGTTTTCCCATTGCATCTTACTGGATATTATGAATGTTCTTTTGAGGAAGTCAGTGCGATTTCCAGTAACATGAGACATCAAACCAGAGGAAAAGGGAACCATCTTTGTTTCTCGAGCTTTTGTTGATGTTGTCGCTGCCGTTTTGCGTATTTCTGTTACATGCCAGGGGACTCAGCCAAATAGCTGCCTCAGCTGAAAAGGGGAAATGCAAACGGTTCAGCCTTGGTAAGAAAACTGAAATCCCACAGCGCAATCGACCCTCTATCTTCCCGTGTATGGACGGCGAGTAGGTCATCTCTAAAAGCTACAAAGAATCATGGGGACTATTAATAAGCCTTAGTAGATGGGGGGGGGGGGGGATCATATAAACTTATGCAAATAAATAACAACTTAAGTAAATACTGAAGTGTGGTTTTAGTTGGCAACTTGGAGTATTATTTGCTTTCTGAATACTCATAACTTGAATCTGAAGCATCTAAAACTGTTTAGCTCTTGAATATCAACCTACCGGCACTCTTGAAAAAAACCAACTTTGGCATTAAAAAATTAAATGGACATACGTATAAACTTGTGACTGTGTGGTCAATTCTGAGAGCTCAGTCCTTGGCTATAGTTGTACCTATCTGTTCCTGCCTTGCATGTAGATCATGTTGGTGTTTGGAGTTTTATGCTATAATTAAGTCAAAAATATATATGATTGTTTAAAAAGGCTTTCCTGAAAAGAAAATAATTTTGTATCCCAAGAATAATATAATGAATAAATTCATTCAACAATTGTTTTCTGGAGCTTAATATGATTTCACATATTGCATATTAATTAATTCTACTATTTCCTATGAATAGCTTAACATGCCATCTAAAGTGCTTATTTAGAAGTATGTCAAAACTACTATATTTAGATATTCTCACCTCTCTTCATATAAATTTTTTTTATTATCTTTAGCAAAAATACCTACCATTTACTAAGTGCCTAATATATGTCAGAAGATTTTATCTTTACCTCAATTCATCTTTAAAATGAAACATCTTACAGAAGAGGAAAGAGAATAAGAATCTGTCTCCACTGGATGCCCTAGGAGGCACCCTGGGGGAGATCATCCCATTCCAAGAACAGCTCACTGCATCATCAAACTGCCTCACTAATGCCTGAGGACAAGGAGAGGACAACGTGGGGACCAGGAGAGGACGATGTGGGGACCAGGAGAGGATGACGCGGGGACCAGGGGAGGACGACGCGGGGACCAGGAGAGGATGACGGGCGTGGGGACCAGGAGAGGACAATGTGGGGACCAGAGGAGGACGACACGGGGACCAGGAGAGGATGACGGGCGTGGGGACCAGGAGAGGACAATGTGGGGACCAGAGGAGGACGACGTGGGGACCAGGAGAGAACAACACGGGGACCAGGAGAGGATGACGGACGTGGGGACCAGGAGAGGACGACATGGGGACCAGGAGAGGATGACAGACGTGGGGACCAGGAGAGGACGACATGGGGACCAGGAGAGGATGACACGGGGACCAGAAGACAACGTGGGGACCAGAGGAGGACGACGTGGGGACCAGGAGAGGACAACAGGGGGACCAGGAGAGGATGACACGGGGACCAGGAGAGGACGACGGACATGGGGACCAGGAGAGGACGACATGGGGACCAGGAGAGAATGACACGAGGACCAGAAGAGAATGACCAGAAGAGAATGACATGAGGACCAGGAGGGTGACGTGAGGACCAAGAGAGGGTCAGCTCACTGTGGAATAGCTTCTGCCATTCTCACAATTATTTTTCATAAACACGAAATAAAACACCGTGACAGACACACGTCAACAGCGAACTGTCAAGTAAATGGGTACCCCCGTGCTTCTGGGGAGGTGATTTTTACCTAAGAAGGAGATAGGCGAGGACTTCCGACTCTATCCTTGCAAAGCCGTCTCCCCGAGATGCATGTTTCGACACGAGTCAGCACCGCTGTGGCATCCAAGCTGCTGGGTGCAAAGTCCCCTGCTTTGGGCCAGGCTGGGGCTCTACGGCACAGCCAATCTTCCTGATTCCCAGGGTGTCCCCAAGATTGTGGCAACTTCCGTGAATCTGCTCTGCCACCTGTTTCTTTAGCTCTGCCCCCGGGCTCCATGTGCCCACCATGATGTACCCGTGCTGCAGTGTGACCTGCTCGTGAGGGGGTGGTGACGGATCTAAGAATTATTTTCTCTCACTGTCGATTTTATTTCTCCCACTCAGGATTAATATGGTGTCGAGTACTATACTGAGCAACATGATGCCATAATCGCATTTGTTCCTAATGTCTTTGATCATATAGTGATGATTACAACCCATATTTTATGAATGAGCAAACTGAGGATGGATGGACTCAATCACTTACCTCAGGTACGTGGCTGAAAATGCCGGAGCAGGTTTTGTTCCAACGTTTTTTGTTTTGTTTTTTTTTTTGTTTTTTATTTTTGGGACAGAGAGAGACAGACAGAGCATGAACGGGGGAGGGGCAGAGAGAGGGAGACACAGAATCGGAAACAGGCTCCAGGCTCCGAGCCGTCAGCCCAGAGCCCGACGCGGGGCTCGAACTCACGGACCGCGAGATCGTGACCTGGCTGAAGTCGGACGCTCAACCGACTGCGCCACCCAGGCGCCCCCGGAGCAGGTTTTGAATAGGAACCTCGGACTCCAATGTTAAGCTCTTAAAGTTGACATATTGCTTCAAATTTTCCATGATACTCGCTGATATTTTCTTAAGTACAGTCCAAACTTATGCGTCTATGATTGCCAGGAATAAGAAGTTCCATAAAAACCCTATCCTAAAGGACATCTTTAATTTTGAAGTATATAATACAGTCCAGTCAAGTTGTTGCAGATGGCGGGATTTCCCTTTCTTATGGCTGAATCATATTCCACCTCATATGGTACACTGTTAGCTGCTCATCCTCTGACAGACTCTTCAGTTGTTTCTTCATCTTGGCTGTTGTGATTAATGTGGCAATAAACATGGGAATACAGATATCTTCTCCAAACACTGGTTTTATTTCCTTTGGATATATACCCAGAAGTTGGATTGGTGAGATAGACAGTAGTTCTGTTTTCAATTTCTTGAGGAATCTCCACACTGTTTTCCATAGTAACTAAACCAGTTTGCATTCCTACCAACAACGAACAAGTTTCCTTTTTCTCTACATCCACACCAACACGTTAACCTCTTTTCTAACGACAGTCATTCTGACAGGTGTGAGGTGACACCTCATTGTGGTTTTGATTTGTATTTCCCTGACGATCAGTGACGTGTAGCATCTTTTCATGTGTCTGGTGGCCATCTGGACGTCTTCTTTGGAGAAATGTCTCTTCGGTTTCTCTGCCAATTTTTTAATCAAATTTTTCTTGAGTTGTAGGAGTTCCTTACATATTGGGGATATTAACCGCACGTCAGATCTATCATTCGCAAATACTGTCTCATTCTGTACATTGCTTTTTCATTTGGTCAGCGGTTTCCTTTGCTATGTAGAAGCTTTTGGGACTGATGTAGTCCCACTTGTCCATTTCCGCCCTTGCTCCTTATGCTTTTGGTATCATAGCCAGGAAATCACTGCCAAGACCAATGCCAAGGAGCTTTTCCCCTGTTTTCTTCTAGCAGGTTTATGGTTTCAGGTCTTACATGTATGTCTTTTAATCCCTTTTGAGATAACTTTTGTGGGTGATGTAAGATAGACACTAGATTTCAAATGTTCTCACCACAAAAAGAAATGATAGCTACCTAAGATGATGGAGGTGTTAGGGAACCCTACACTGGTAATCACATTGCAACATACACATGTATCAAATCAATACCTTGTGCACCTTAAACTTACATAATGTTACATGTCAATTACAGATCAATTTGAAAAAGACATCATCAGCTCAGTAATCTTACCTCATTTCTTAGACTTAGGGCCTCAATTTTTCGTTTTGTAAAAAAATCAGTTCCTTATTAATTTATATTAACCTCTGGTGGAGTTAACATCTCATATTTTAATAGCAACAGTAGATAAAAACCACTGACTATTTTTGAAATATGGGAAATTTTAAGTTAAATTTAAATCTCAGGTATCCTCTGCTGTCACAAATGAGTACTACATTTATCTTAATTGTGAAGCCTGACGAATGATTCTGAATTCGAAGAGTCTCTCGCAGTTTGTTTCTAACTCAACTGGGCACAAGAGCTTACTTGAGCCAACTAAAAGTCAACATTACATTATTGGAATAATTGTAGCCACGTATCCATACTAACAGTTTTGCACAGAAGATAACACTATAAATATCCAAGAGCTTTGTATATTTTTGTTGCATATGACAGCAGTGTTGCCTTATAAACAAATCATGAAATAGCTGAGCTTCGGAGTAAAGATCAAAGCACCCTCATACTTGATCGTATCTCTCCTTCTATTCTCCATTATGAACATTATGTAGAACCACATGCATGCAGTTAATTCCTTTTTTTTTTTTCCTTGATGTTGCTTTTATCTCAACTTCAGTAAACATCATTAGGAAAATTTACACTACGGAAATGGGTATTGACTAGATGTAGACCGCAGGGACAGAAACATGTATAAAGTGTGGCTAGACTGAAAGATGTCACAACTAGCAGTTCACATGTAAGGAAGGTAAAGCTCAAGCGAGGACAAGCTCAGTGATGAGTCAGGCTGAGACAAAAAGCCTTCTGCTCCTCCTCCCGGGTTACGAGGACGGCCCTGCTGTCAACAGAGAAAGGGGAGACTCTTCCTCAACCCACCCATTGTTTCCATTCCTACACAAGCTGAGGAAATGTCACTAAGAGAGTTAATGGTCTCAATGTCTTAAAACAACTCAAATGTTAAAGGAACTTGGCAAGTATTGCTGGGCAACTATAAGGGGGGACTGGAAGATACATAATGGGTGTGAAGAACATGGGTGTCTTCAAATTATGGAGGAATTTTCCTCTTTGTGACTCTTGAAGACAGAGGTAGACTCTGTTAGTTGTATGAACCTATATGGAAGCTATTTTTGAGACCAAATAAAAAAGCCCTCTGATTTTTACTTTCATTTTCTCTATGCACTTTACTGGCACATATAAATATGACATTTAATACTCAAACAGGTCCATAAATATATTTTTTCATATTTTTTATGGACAAGAAGGATGTAGTTCAGAGAGGCTAAGTAACCTGCCAAAAGTCACACAGCCTTTAATCATTGTTAGTGAGTTTGTACTACCTGTGTCCCGTTTCTTTCATTACACGAACTGCCCTCTGATAGAGTATGTTATACTCTGATGAATATTGTATGGATATTGCTTTCCTTTTAGGTTCATAAGAAAAATCAAAAGGTTTTGGTTTCTTTTTTTAAAAAAAAAATTTTCCTAATGTTTAATTATTTTTGAGAGAGAGACAGAGTGAGCACAAGTGGGGAAGGGGCAGAGGAAGACACAGAATCTGAAGCAGGCTCCAGGCTCCGAGCTGTCAGCACAGAGCTTGGCATGGGGCTTGAACTCACGAACCACAAGATCATGACCTGAGCCAAAGTCAGATGCTTAAACCACTGAGCCACCCAGGCGCCCCAAAACCCTTCGATTTCAATAAGCTCCTTCTGCACCTAATTTAGCTGTTTGAAAATATCTTCCAAGTATACATATTCTTATATCAAAATTTAAGAATTTTGAAAAAGTCCTCAAATTTCCTCACAATGAATAGGATTTTCTTTTGAAAGAGATAAATTCAGAGACTCTTTGAACTCTCTTATACACTGTCCACTTCTACACTGGGTATTAGGTTTCTTTAAATTAGGTTCGTAAGACAATGAATTAAGTCAAAGAATAACTATTTAGTCCTGTTGTTGAATATAATGAATTTATGTTTATTTCTATAACTTTCTCTCTCTAAATAGATGGCTTAAGACATAATGTACTTTGTTTTCATATGTTCTAGGTTACAAAATCTGAGTTAATTCCTCTGCCTACTTTAATTCAGTCTTTAAGCTAACCCTAGGGACTGACTACAACAGTTTATACAAATTCTACAGCCAATATTTGCTCAAATAAACAAAAAAATGAAGTCCCATACCCAATACAACATGCGTCACTGGCTGTTCTCCAAGGTCTCTGATTCTTTTCAAAAATTAATTGTTATATGCAATATGATGTGTGTATGTGTTGTGTGTGCATGTAAAATAGGGTAAAAAAAAGTAAAAGGAAGACAAGATTAGAATTGTTTTGACCAAAGAAGAAAAACTAAGTCAATATTAGGCAACCACGTTCATTTTGCAATTGTTCCTGCTGACTGATTTTAATTGGTTGGTTCTTTGTAAAAGGCCGGCTAGATTTGCAAACAATGACTATTTTAAACAGATGACTTTCTAAACACCCTCTTCCACTTGATAATTTAGAGCAAGCTCAAGTTGCTAATTTGGCCATTTACTTGATTGAGGAGAGAAGAGACTACTGTAAAAACTCTCATGCAATTCTAATTTTTTTAAATGTTTTTCTTTGAGAGAGAGAGAGAGAGAGAGCGAGCAGGGGAGGGGCAGAGAGAGAGGGAGACACAGGATGTGAAGCAGCTCCAGGCTCCTGCAAACCGCAGGATCATGACCTGAGCCGAAGTCCAACACTTAACCAACTGAGCCCCCCAGGCGCCCCTCCGGTGATTCTAACTAAAGCAACACAACGTGGCATCCCTGCATAGCTCTGATCTAAAATGTCTGGGAGAAAAGGCTAACCTGAAGGTAAACTAACTGAATGATGTATGACTATAGAGTTCAGAACACGGACGGACGTTGGGTTTGCTTCTGAAACCCGAAGCTGCCAGAGATCGGCACTATACCCCAAGAGCACCCTCGTGTTATGTAATGTACGTTCTATGCACTTCCTGTTCTGCACAAGGAGTTCCTAAAGGGCAGGGCACCTCCGGCAACAAAACACACTGCGTGTTCCATCTGAAAACAGTCACGTATTCCAGCTATCCTGCCAGTCACATAGACTAAGCCACGGTTTATACTTGAGATTGTGAATACATAATACCTATATTCAGAACTGTGAATCTAGTAGGTTGTGTTATGCAAATGAAAATTATTTATGCACCATGGGGCGCCTGGGTGGCTCAGTTGGTTAAGCATCCAACTTCGACTCAGGTCAGGATCTTGCAGTTCAGGAGTTTGAGCTCCGTGTCGGGTTCTGTGCTGACGGCTCAGAGACTGGTGCCTGTTTTGGAATCTGTGTCTCCCTCTCTCTCTGCCCCTCTCCTGCTCATGTTCTGTCTCTGTCTCTCAAAAATGAATAAACGTTAAAAAAATCTTTTTAAAGATAGCAGCCATCAAGAATAAATTCATAAGAGCCTCTATAATGTAAAAAACCAGTTTTGTGTTTATGTCAGTATATGCTATGCCTAAATGTGAATCCGTAGCAAATCTTGAAATAGCCTGTTATAATTACTATGACAGCATACTTATACAATCAAAAATATTCTTGGAAAATCACTGGTTGTTTAACTTTAGTTATCTTTACACCTAAATTAACCATCTATGGAACAGAGGTTGGCATAGTGACAAATTTGATTGTGATAGACAGAATTCTAAAACGGCTCTGCCCCCTGGTATTTTTCCGGGGTTATATTATATCACAGCATAGAAAGCATTTTCCAGATGGAACTAGGGTCATTTATCAGTTGATCTTAAAAAAGAGAGAGTGTCTGGGTAGTGCTAACCTATCACATGATCCCTTTCAAAGCAAAGAGTTTTGCCTGGATGGTAGCGGGTGAGGAAGTTTGAGATTCTAGGCCTGAGACGGATTCGATGTTTTGTCTTTGCTGCCGAGATGGAGGAGGCCAGGCCAGGGATCTACAAGCAGCCTCTAGGAGCTGAATGGGGTCCCCAGCTCACAGCCCGCAAGAAAAGGGGGGTGGGGACTTCCATCCTAGAATATCAAGGAACTGAATTCTGCCAACAGCTTAAATGAGATTGACAGGGGGCTCTTCCCCGGAGCCTACAGACATGAGCCCAGCCTAGCCAAAACATTGCTTTGGGCTTCTGGTATCCCGAACAGACACCACGGCCACACCATGCTGGGTAGCTGACCTACAGAACTGTGCACTAATAAATACGTGCTGTTTACAGCCACTTTTGTAGTGACGCTCTGTTATGCACCGATAGAACACTAACTCGTTGGCCCATATTGATTCTCAATTAATTGTAATATAATGTGTACCTTGCACCTGATTATCTGAAAAGCTCTACATAGACACACAAAAACCAAAAAGTCAGTTAGAAGAAAACACTTGTTTTGGAAACCTGACTCTTGCAATTCCAAGATCCTCACGAGATTTTGTTCATCCATTCATCTATTCTCTCAAAATATTATGGGGAATTCTAATCGTCTCTACAAATTCAATGCTGAACAACATCACAGAGACATTGCCTGCCCTTACTGTAATTTGTAAATAACTTAAAGGGCACCTTTGAAATATATGAACTAAGGACACTTTAATAGTCTAATATCTCTCTGTACTGCAGAAAATTAAGAACGTAAGAGTGGAATCTTCAAAATGTTTTTCAGAATTTGAAATTTGACATATTATTGCTGGATTCTTGGAGAAGGGAAGAGCAAATAGGGGATACTGTGATGTGATAACGGAAATCTATTTTGAGAGGAGAACAAGATTCTAGGAAGCATAAAACCACTTGCTGGAAGATACCAAAAAGTTCTCACTGACACAATGTGCCTGCTCATATTGCCAGTGCACCTCACCTGATATAAATGGTAAGAACCAAGCACAAAAGATCATAAGATGGTGAAGAAGAGGAGGAAGACCAAGTAAGTAATGCTATTTATTATTTTTTGGAGATTCTTTTATGTGCCAAGACCCCTGGCAAGAACAATATATATGTTTTGTTTTTATTCCTCACTACGTTAACAGCGAGTTAAGAAAGTTATCCCTATTTTAGAAATGTTCCTATTTTATAAATCAGCAGTATAACTGTTGAAGAGCTTAAACAATCTGTCCTGCTTTTGAGTAAAAGCATTTCAACAAGGGATCTGAACAAAGGACCATGCTAACATCTACGCTTGTAACCAGTTTCAAAGAGATTCCCCCAAAAAACAATAACCATGAAATTCCGTCTTCCAGAGCCACCTCTCTGTGCAGACCCATCCAGATTGCCTAGGTCAACTTTGTGAGAATGGAAAGGTCTCCAGCTCTGTTGACAGGGGACAGAAACTTGAGCAGACCAGCTTCGTGTGGGATGAAAGTCTATGGCACTGACATCCCAGACCCAACTGCAGCCTTCTCTTCCTTTTGGGGGATCTCTGTTTGTAGGACCACTTTGTTTCAGACTTGTACATTCCACTACGTACCAAAGATCTCCCCCTAAGTTTACAAGGTGTCCGCAGAAAGTACCACTTTCCTCCTTTATCTTTGCTTCACCACATTTATGCTCTGTCTCTTCATAAACACAGTAATGCAGTTTCCCAGGCAGCTACGTGGGCTCATTCTACCAACTTCTCCTATCTTGCCCCATCCTTCCCATCTGCCGCCCAGCCAGGCCTAATCGTTTCTTCCCTAAGCTCCTCCAGGAGGCTTCTGATGCACCCTCTTTCCCCCACCCCCTGGAACTAGGACCCACACTGATTCCATGATGGCCCTATTGGAACATGTGTCCAGTCCTCTGCATAAGACCTCTCCATATGGAGCATGGCTCTCACGAGATTCAAAGATGTGTGCTTATGGCATGGCACAGTTCAGATCGCCTTTCATTCTCTTTAGACTCTCTCCCATCATCCCTGCAAACTCACTGTTTCCTCCCATTGTACCTTAGATCCAAGTTTGGGGAAGATGTTATCTGTTTTACAACTTTGTTTTTTGAACCATTTGCTCCTTCGTCTGCCATGGTCCTTAGTCTCCTATACTCTAGACATCGGCTTACTTACTTCTCTCTGCCAGTGGATCCTGAGTCTCTCGAGGTTAAACTAGCACCAAGCAGTTTGATATATGTGGTTACTTATCAAATATTTGAAGAGTCAAGAAAAGAAGAAAAAACAGTATTTACATTGAGCGTTCTATTATACCAAGTGTTTTCAATTTGCATAATTGGTACTTTGAAAGAGAGATTCAAGCAAAGTATCGTTACAGTTCTGAAACAGAAACAAAGATGCTAGAATAACATTCATGAGAGTGGTAGACAGTGACTTAACACCAAAGAAGAGTGAATTTTTAGTAGTATGAGTGATGTTGTAGGTCATAGGCAAAGGTCTTGTTAGGAAAGCATAGATTGTGGTCAGAAATACAAATCTAAATTCTATTTTACTGGGCATTTACACATTGTTTTGGGCAACAATGGTAGAAAGCTTAGGCCATGACATAAAACACTTTTAGAAACAAGTGATTGCTGAGGCTAGGACTTCCAACACTATGTTTAACAGCAGCGGTGAGAGTAGACATTCCTGTCGTGTTCCTGATCTCAGGGGAAAGCTCTCAGTTTTTCCCCATGGAGGATGGAAAATCTATAACTAATTCTGAAAGCAATAGGGAGTTAGTAAAGATTACTTCTGATTTCTCTGAGACCTAATTAAATCTTTATTCAAGAGGATCATGGAAAGTTCTATGACTCAAAAATGAGATTTATCAATATCCAAACTCCCAATCTTATTTAAAAGAAAGAATGTTTCAAATTATTACTATCACACAAATATATAAAATAGTTGTATGTTTACTTATTCCCACTAATAAATTATAAGCAAGCTGGATGAGAAAAGTATCTTAACTTTTTCTCCAAATCACAAAGTACCTTGTTATGTACAGAAAAGATAGCTAATAAATGCTTGCAGCATTAAACAGTCCTCAAAATATTGGCATTCAACAAAATATAGTTAACCCAGAAATGAACCTAAATCTAGTTTATTCCTCTTTTTAAATTTCTCAAAACACTCTGCAGTCATCTATAGAATCATTGTAAAGATCAATTCTCACTCTTTAGAATTAAAAAAGAATGCATATGTGAGATATTTTTTCCCATGTTCAATTCTTAATACACTCAGTGCCTGGTAGTAAATGTTTGTTCAGGATCCGCCTCAAGTCAGACCTGTACTTACCAAACATCTCCATTCAGATTTACCTTATTATACCACATATGTCATCCATTTAAGAAGCTTTCAGTGTATTTATTATTGCACTAGACAATTCAAAGAGTTTTCTGTTGAAAGCACCAGCTTCCGTGTTATTTAGAAGATATTTCCTATACTGTCATATTCTGTTATTCCCGTAAGTATTTTTGTACTTGTTCTTCTTCTGCGCATTGTTGTTCCTCGCTGTTAGGAGGCTGAAGAAGGAGATATATACATTTGCATCACAGCTACACAGGAACTCGGTAGCTATTTTACAGTTAACATAATTCTTATATTTTCAAATCTTCTGTGTTCTTGGCTGTATTGGACACAGGATGATACAAGGGGACACAGAGTCTACAAAAGACAAGACCGAATATGATCACTTGATACGAACCAAAACACTCAAATAGTTCTCCACGTGCAGATTATATGATCTTCCAGGGGGTCAGTGTTGCTTCGTTAACTGGCTTCCTTACATAATTGCCATCAACTAATTAAATTTAAAAAAATTTATTGAGCACCTTTTATTGTGCAAATTACTTTCCTGGGCATCGGGAGTGAGATCTGTTTTCAAACAGGGAGTGAATATACTCTCTCCTTTGTTTTAGCTACAATTATTTTCAAAAGATCACTATTATGTCTTTAAGTCTCTTTACATACTTGCACATTTTCTTGTGGCCAAAGCTTGGGTATTTGAGAAAGTCCAGCTTAGTTTGTTGAGGATGTAACAGGGCAAAAAAGTTGACAGGTGGACTTTTTCTTTTCCTGTCCAACCATCCACTGTGCCTCCAGCAGTTGTTAACAGGCCAACGAGTTGAGTGAAATTCCCAAGACGACACGTGGAGCATGTTGCCTAGTGCCGGGCGACATCACAGGAAGCCCATGAAGCTGTCCATACTCTCAAGGCGACTGCCATTACTTGTTACTACAATGGAGCACTTAATTCGGGGTTATGCATTACTTGAGTGAACTAGGTGCCATTGGGACCCACATCCCCATGTTATAGATGCTATAACGCCCTCCCCTTTATAGATGGGAGTGTTCTGGAAGTAAACGTGTAAAGGGCAGGCTGCTAGACCTCAAGTTTCTAGCTTAGACTCCAGCTCTGTGCTCGGCTTCTGGTAACATACTTGCTTCTGGGTCTGGAGCCAGAAGAAAATGAGCTGGGGGTCCCACAGTGCCCAGATACCCTATTCACAGTACATCGTGTTAGACACACACACACACACACACAAAATCTATTCTTTACCCACTCGAACATGAAATAGTTCAAGGAAAATCGAATCAAACTATACTCTGTGTGATATTAGAGCTATTGTCAGAGAACAGCCTGGAGAGTTTGGGGAAGAGTGTAGTTTCCTTCCTGACCTGAATTCCAGCAGAACTATCTGGCAGCTGGAACAATATCCCTACGAGAAATACTGGATGTCTGCATGGCATTTAGCCTGAACTCAGTGAAAATGAAACTCCTGGAAAGACGTGTCTCTGTCGTGTGTCGAGGCCCAGCGGGTGACAGAGTCTGATAGGATCTGAACCGTTAGAAGAGCTTGCTGTGCTGAGGATTTCCGTACCGAGTTAACTTACTGCCGTCATCTGCTTCCTACGCTCATTTGCAGTAACCAGCTTTGACGGGAGTTCTTACATTGAACACCAGGAAACATGCATCTGGAAGCCAGATTTCTTGTAGTTTTTATAGACATCAATAATACACTATTAGAAAGGAGAGAAGCCGTTCAGTTTTAGTTGTACAATTGAGTCACAATATTTATTATGGATTTATTTTACGTGTATGTTTATGTATTGCTTCACAGTGTTTATTATGGATTTATTGTGTGTATGTTTGTATATGTGTATGTACATGCGTGTACATATAACTTTAGTTTCAGATGGCCTCTCCAACCCATAATTCATAATTTTTCATTGGTCCTGAATTATAGTCAGTGAATTTTTTCCATTTTTTTTTTTTAACATTTATTCATTTTTGAGAGACAGAGAGAGAGCATGAGTGGGAAAGGGACAGAGGGAGGGAGACACAGAATCCGAAGCGGGCTCCAGGCACCGAGCCATCAGCACAGAGCCGGACACGGGGCTTGAAGATCTCACGAGCCGTGAGATCACGACCTGAGCCAAAGTTGGACGCTCAACGACTGAGCCACCCGGGCGCCCAGATATAGTCAGTGAATTAAAAAAAAAAAGATAGAGATTGCTATAAGTGACTGTAATATAGTTTATATATTGATAGGCTTCTGTTATCTGGTAATGAGTTCATCAGTAGCTGTGAATTTTCTATATAATGGAAAGCAAAATCTTTAATGGCCACTACAACAATTTAACTTTTTCAATGAAAAATCCATTATAATAGATTCTTGGTGTTCTTAAGGGAAAAGATCCTGGTAACATTGTTAACCTTACATTTTGTTAACACTTTGATAAGTAGTTAGCCGATCCAATGGGGTAAGGTATATTCTGAATCACTCTACACTTACCAACCCAAGAAAAACAAGGTGACACTGAGTTGTGGGTGGGACGAGTGGGCTTAATCTCTTGCTGTGCCTCCTCCTTGAAATATTAATCTTGCTTAGGTTTTGTGTTTCAGGGAAATGCCAAACACTTACATAGTATTAAGCTTCAAATTAAGCCTTGAATCATAAATTCTACATCTATTAAAACCAAAAGAATTACTCTGGCTGTTTCTCTTCTCTTTTCAATTATTTATTTTTGAACCATGACCTACAAGTTTTAAGTTATGATGGCATAATCTTTAAGTAAGTAAAATGTTGTTACTCTAAACACATTACAGACTGAAAATCGTCAGTTGGGCCATTTGTGAAAAAGAAGGGCTGAGGAATACAGTACTGTACATACATCCTTAAAAATACAGCATGCTTTAAAGAAATTCAGTACAAGATAATCTGAGAGGCACATGTATTACTTAAATTATGATGATCTAAAACAGTATTTCTGAGTATTCCATAAAAGAAAAAAATTAGTTTAAAAATGATTGGAAATACATCAACTAAGAGCTACCACTTTAAGTATGGTGATTAAAACTTCATAACATAGTTAATAAAAAATCTTTTAGAGTCAAGTGCACATGAGTTCAAATTCAGATTTTAGTTCTCCCTTGCTGTATAACACAATATTTCAACATCTCTAACTCTCAGTTTCTTCACGTAAAAATGAAGATATAATTGTACTTTCAACGTAAGGGAGATTGGGAAGTGTTAGAGCTTCATGCATTATCAACAACCTCAGCACTCCAATATCTGCTTACAAAATCATCTGTGTATATCAGATTATGGTAGTTTTAGAGGAAACTATTAAGTAGTAGTAAAGAAGGGATCTAACTTTGTTAACCTTGATGTCTGACCAAGGAAGTAAAATAATATACAAAATACCAGGGTGCCTGGGTGGCTCAGTCATTTAAGCGTCTGACTTCAGCTCAGGTCATGATCTCACGGTCCGTGGGTTCGAGCCCCGCGTCGGGCTCTGTGCTGACAGCTCAGAGCCTGGAGCCCGCTTCGGATTCTGAGTCTCCCCCTCTCTCTCTGTCTCTCCCCCGTTCATGCTCTGTCTCTGTCTCAAAAATAAATAAATAGTAAAAAAAAATTTTTAATAATAATAATATACAAAATATAACTTACCATATGCTTAGAAAATACATGTGAATAAAATAATGAAAACTTAGCATATGTCATTCTACACGACTGCCATATTCTCCCTTTTTTTGGGCACGGTAACTTATTTATAAATTGGTAAGACCCATAGGGCACCTGGGTGGCTCAGTAAGTTAGGCCTCCATCTTTGGCTCAGGTCATGATCTCACAGTTCATGAGTTCGAGCCCCGCATCAGGCTCTGTGCTGACAGTTCAGAGCCTGGAGCCTGCTTTGGATTCTGTCTCCCTCTCTCTCTCTCTCTCTGCCCCTCACCCATTCATGCTCTGTCTCTATCTCTCAAAATTAAACTTAAAAAATTAAATATATATATATGCAAAATATATATATGTGTGTGTGTATGTGTGTGTGTGTGTGTGTGTGTGTAAGACCCTTAGTTCTCAGACCAAAGACATATTAAAAGAGAATTCAACAAAAGAAAAGGAACAGGACTATAAGATTTTCCTATAATCTCTTATTTTTTTGTTTCATTGTAAATTATTTAATTTGTTTAATATTTTTTGTATAATTGACATATAAAATAATATTACTTTCAGGTATAAAACATAATAATTCAAAAAAACCCACGATGATTCCATTTTTATATATATTGCTAAATGATTGCCACAATAAGTCTAGTTAACATCCTTCACCAACATAGCTACAAATTTTTTTAAATATCTTTTTAAATATATTTAAATATCAATTCTCTTAGCAACTTTCAAACATGCAATAAAGCACTATTAACTATAGTCACCACGCGTACATTACACGTACATTACGTTACATCCCCATGACTTATTCATTTTATAACTAGAAGTGTGAGCCTTCTCACCCCTTTCACACATTTTGCCCAACCCCATGACCTGCCTCTGGCAATCACCCAGTCTGTTCTTTGTATCTATGAACTTGTTTTTCCTTTGTTTTTAAAACTGTACATATAATGAGATCATACAGTATTTGTCTTTCTCTGTCTGACTTATTTCACTTTGCATAATGAGCTCAAGGTCCATCCACGTGGTCACAAATGGCAAGATTTCTTTCCTTTTCATAGCTATATAGTATTTCATTGTGTCTCATTTACACACACACACACACATTCAGTTGTTTCCACATCTTGGTTATTGTAAATAATGCTGCGTTGAACATGGGGATGCACATTATTTTTTAGAATTCATTGTCTTCTTTTCCTTCAGGTAAATACACAGAAATGCAATTGCTGGGCCATGTGTTAATTCTAGTTTTAATTTTTGAGGAACCTCCCTACTGTCTTCCAGAGAGGCTGCACCAGTTTGCATTCCCACCAACATTGTCAAAGGTTCCCTTTTCTCCACATCCTCACCAGCACTTGTCATTTCTTGTCTTTTTGATAATAACCATTCTACCAGGTATGAGGTGATATCTCATGGTGGTTTTAGTTTGCATTTCCCTGATAATTAGTGATGTTGAGCACCTTTTCACATACCTGTTGACCATTTTTATGTTTTCTTTTACTTTTTTTTTTGCTATTGAGTTATATGAGTTCTTTATGTATTTTAAATACTAATCCTTTAAGATATCTATAATTTGCAAATATTTTCTCCCATTCCAAAGTTGCCTTTTCATTTTGTTGATGGTTTCCTTTGCTGTGCAGAAGCTTTTACTTTGATGTAGTCCCACTTGCTTATTTTTGTTTCCGTGTCAAATTAAAAAAAAAAAAAATCATCACCAAGATGGATCTCACAGAACTTTTTCCCTATGTTTTAATCCAAGAATTTTATAGTTTCAGGGGTACACTCAAGTCTTTAATCCATTCTGATCTGATTTTTGATTATGCCATAAGACATAAATTAATTGACCATATAGGCATGGGTTTACTTCTAGACTCTCTATTCTGTTCCATTGGTCCATGTGCCTATTTTTATGCCAGCACCATACTGTCTTTTATTACTATACCTTTCTAACGTAGTTTGAAATCAAGGAGCATGATGCCTCCAGCATGTTCTCCTTTCTCAAGATAACTTTGGCGATTTGGAGTCTTTTGTGGTCTTACTATCTCTTCTGGAGAGAATTCTTGAATCCCATCTGTCTGTTATCACGATAGCTAATGAAGGCAATCCGTGTTACAAAGTAAGAATTAATCTCAAACATCCCTGTCATGTAAAATTTTATCAACAATTTTTCTATCCATCCTCATCTGCCAACAAGTGAAAGTAAAATACAATAATGTATATTAATGATGAAGAACTAGGAGACCAGGTATTATTTTTAGTAGTATCCTTATAAGTGTGCAGAATCCATAAAAATTCTCCTAAATAAAAAATAAAAATCACAAGAACCTCTAGGGTCATCCTCTGATTCCTTTCTTGGCTTCACTCTAGATGCTGCTGCTGGACCATCAATGACCACAAAACACTGAAAGAAGATGGGGATGTGAGGCAAGGTCTTAACACCCAGCCAAGCCCATCCAAGCTGGTATTACTATCTATTTAACATGCAAGGTATTGCTGTGGTGATAAGTTAAAAATAATCATTTTTAAGTGAAAGTAGCTAGAGTTTTGCTTTCATTAAACTCATAAAATGGAAAAGACAAATTGATCATCAGTAAGGGATTATGTAAAATACTGAATCCTTTTTTGATTCAGAGACAGGTACCTGAATGAGTGTCTGACTATTTGGCACTGGGGTGTAAGGGGTGTCCTGAAAAGCTGTCAGAATTTGAAGTGGACTGAACACGTTTAGTATAGATTGTGACATTCTAGAAAAGACAGCAATTTATTCCACACAAAAAGACACAGATGTGTTAAGTAGAGAGAAAAGGAGGATGCTGATAAAGATGATGGAAATGATATTAGAACCTATATTGCATTATTTCAACAAATTTATTTATTTATTTATTTAAAATTTTTTTGGATTTTTTTTTTTTTGAGAAAGAGAGGGAGAGCATGAGCAGGGGAAGGGCAGAGAGAGAGAGAGAGAGAGAGAGAGAGAGAGAGAGAGACAGGATCCGAAGCAGGCTCTGCGCTGACAGCAGCAAGGCCAATGTGGGGCTCAAACTCACAAACCACGAGATCATGACCTGAGCCGAAGTCAGACGCTTAACTGACTGAGCCACCCTGATGCCCCTCACCAAATTTACGATGCAGGTATTGATAGCTATTCCCATTGGACTGCTAAAGGACTTATGTCTCAGAGAGGCTGAGTTTTGCCCAATGGGACTGGTCAAATCTAAAAATTCTAAAATCTACCCTTGTAACACTGGCTGGAAGAAGAGTTTGAGTATTTCTATGACAGACAAAAACTACTGGGAAATAAAACTCATATATCCATATATCTTTTTAAAATGTTTATTTATTTTTGAGAGAGAGAGAGAGAGAGCGTGTGCACACAAGTGGGGGAGAGGCAGAGAGAGAGGAGAACACCGAATCCAAAGCAGGCTCCAGGCTCTGAGCTGTCAGCACTGGTAATATGACGCAGGGCTTGAATGCATGAACCGTGAGATCACGACCTGAGCTGAAATCGGGAGTCAGATGCTTAACCAACTGTGCCACCCTGGCACCCCTCCATATATCTTTATGAACTCTGTATTTAACAATGCATATTTGAAAAGAGTATCTGATACAAATGAAAGACATTCCATGCTCATGGATTAGAAGAACCCATATTGTTAAAATTTCCATACCACCCAAAGCAATCTACAGATTTAATGCAATCCCTGTCAACATACCAACAACATTTTCACAGAACTAGGACAAATAATCCTAAAATTTGTCTGGAACCACAAAACACCCTGAGTAGCCAAAGCAATCTTGAGAAAGGAGAACACAACTGGAAAGTATCACGATCCCAGATTTCAAGTTATATTACAAAGCTGTAGTAATCAAAACAGTGTGGTACTGGCCGAAAAATAGACACACAGATCAACAGAACACACAGCCCAGAAATACCCACACTTAGATGATCAATTCATCTATAACAAAGGAGGCAAGAATATACAATGATGAAAAAGCAGTCTCTTCAATAAACAGTGCTAGGAAAACTGGGAAGCTACATGCAAAATAATGAAACTGCACCACTTTCCAACACCACATATAAAAAAAAACACACAAAAAACAAAAATAAACAAACAAAAAAACCCTCAAAATAAATTAAAGACCTAAATGTGAGACCTGAAACCATAAAACTCCTAGAAGAAAACATAAGTAGTAATCTCTCTGACATCAGCAGTAGAAACATTTTTCTAGGTATGTCTCTTTAGGCAAGGGAAACAGAAGCAAAATTAAACTACTGGGACCAGAACAAAATTAAAAACTTTGCACAGCAAAGAAACCATCAACAAAACAAAAAAGCAACATACTTTTGGGAGAAGGTATTTATAAATGATGTATCTGATAAGAAGTTAATATTCAAAATATATAAAGAACTTGTACAACTCAACACCAAAAAGCTCAAATAATCCAATTAAAAATGGGCAGAATAGACATTTTTCCAAAGAAGACCTACGGATGGCCACTAGACACATGAAAAGATGCTCAACATCACTTATCATCAGGGGAATGTAAATTAAAACCACAATGAGATACCACCTCACACCTGTCAGAATGACGAAAATCAACAACATAAGAAACAATAGGCGTTGGCGAGGATGTGGAGAAAGGGAAACCCTTTTGTACTGTTGGTGGGAATGCAAACTGTGCAGCCAGTGTGGAGAACAGTATGGAGGTTTGTCCAAAAAGTTAAAAATAGAACTACCCTATGACCCACTATTTCCACTATTGGGAATGCACTCAAAGAAAATGAAAACAGTAATTTGAAAAGATATATGCACCTCTATGTTTACTGCAGCTTTATTTACATCAGTCAAATTATGTAAGAAACCCAAGTATCTATCCATGGAGGAATGGATAAAGGAGATGTGGTATACACACACACACACACACACACACACACACACGCACGCACACACACTGGAATATTACTCAGCCATAAAAAGAATGAAATCTTGTTATTTGCAACAACATGGAGGGAGCTGGAGAGTGTAATTTTAAGTGAAAAAAATCAGTCAGAGGAAGACAAATACCATATAATTTCACTCATATGTGGAATTTGAGGAAAACACAATGAACAAAGGGGAAAAAAAGACAAATGAAAAGACTCTTAAACATACAGTGCAAACCGATGGTTACCAGAAAGTGTGGTGGGGATGGGGAGGGGAGTGATGGATTAAATAGGTGATGGGGATTAAAGAGGGCACTTGTTGTGATAAGTACTGAGCAATGTATAGACGTGTTGAATCACCACATCATACCTTGAAACTAATATAACACTGTATATTAATTATACTTAAATAAAAAAGTAAAGAAACAAAAAATGAAAAATGAAAAATCAAAAAAGAAGAGATCAACTGGTAATATCAGAATTAATTAATGTGCTTATTTGCCGGCTGACAGGTCACTTTTTTATTTAAATTTCTTACTTCAATAGACTTTTTCTCACCCTCTGAAATACAGAGTAGCTAAGGTAAGTCATTTTGCCACCTAAAGTCACTTTCAACCAGTTACTAAGCAACTGAATATTTGGGGGCCATGCCTGCTTTATGCCTGTTATTTCAGTCCCTACAGGTAAACTATTAACATATAATGGAAATTACATAGTTTTGGCACTTAGGTAGAGCTGGGTCTGAATCCTGGTTGAGACCATCACTATGTTGTGACTTAGAACAGGTAATTTGTCAAGATGAGGCAGGGTGAATGCAAAGTGTGGTACATCCACAATCCACGTCTGGCATTCTTTTGCTACTAAATAGACTCAGTTTTTCTGTCTGACATTCTAACCCCCAGGGAGATAACTCCTGCTTGTAGCCTCACCGCAGTTACTTGGAATCCTTCCTTCTCCATAACTCTTCTCCACCCGATTCTGTGGGAAGCTGGACTGTGACTTCATGCTATATGTGGACTTCTCACCAAGGACCTTGGAAGACTATGATGGCTGTTGATCACCTGAACAATGTCTACCATGATGTTAACCTGAAGCTTCATGGATATGGCATGTTGTTTGATATACAAGAGTCTTATTTTCCTCATCTCTACACAGGAAACAATACTATCAACTCAATGGGTTGTTTTAATTAAATGTCTATCACAAAACATTTATCACAATGTGTCTGACACATAGAGACTATTCAAAATACAATAGCTAGAGTTATAACTGTCTTTAGTATTATACATGAATGGATATTGTAACATTCCTAAACCAAGTTCAGGCCCCTCATGTCCCTTTTTTCTCAAGCCTTAGATGATTAACTGCCGTAATAGAGGGAAATTCCACATTTCAGTAATTTTCCGTGGGCCCTTACTCCACTTGGTTTTGCTTCTTTTTCTTGTTATTCATTCATATTTGTGCAACATCAGACTGTAGCTAATTTAAATAAAGCAATGTATCTTGTACATTTGGGATTGCTCTGTAATTCTCATGGTAGAAAAGAGACTTAGAATATGGTGCCCAGTACAGTGAGACTTTGCCCCACCATAGGCCATCTGAATTTGTTAAAAATAATTTAACTCTAAGTGATACCTTAGATCTTCCAATGTAAACCAACCCTCTTTTATTTTTATTATTTATTTATTTATTTATTTATTTATTTATTTATTTAAAATATAATTTATTGTCAGATTGGCTAACATACAACCCTCTTTTAAAGTTAAATTATAGGAAAGGCTCGGAATAGTCTATTCATGAAATTCTTATATTTCACCTTCATATATTCTCAAAATCTCTGATTCTTTTGTAGCTGACTGAACTCAGCCCCTGGAATTCTGAAGAAGCGCTGCTCTGAGAAAACACAGGGAAGAAGTGATACCCATCCATACATAGGGTTCTTTGATTGGGTGTATGATAAAACCTCTGGATTATTTTAGCATTTGTTCCACAGTCCTAGATATAGAGGCAGTGGGGTAGAGTCTTCGATCCCTTCTATGTCTCCCTTTGTCAGAATGCTTGATCTAGAGCCCTGATGATCTGCTGTCCACTCTTTCCCCCAATTCATGCTACACTGACAATGAGTCCAGAATGCGATGCCTGAGTTCTAATCCTTTCTGAGGGCATATTTTTTATGACTAAATGTTTTATCTCTAATTAGGTTACCTAATGTTTGTCATTGCAAGTAGAAAATAAAATAATGATGAAATTTGAATCTAAAATGTAAAGTGATGGAGATAATTGTTTAACGTATATCTTTAGGTCTTGTTTCCACAGCTGAATGAATGAATCATATTGTACCAAATGAATGTGATTTGAAGACCTAAGCAATGATTCTTAACTGTCACCAGTTAATCAGGACCATGTTAAGAATAATAAGCCCCACTACTTACTGGGATTTAGTGTCCAGACACATAGACTTCAGAGTCTTTGGATTCAACAGGCACCGCCTACAAGCAGGCAAGCTCTGTACAAATCCACCCCGCGACCCAGCTGCTCGACGCAGTTGTGTCATTCAAATTATTTTATTATTTATTAAGAAAAATCGACCTAATACAAAAACTGCTATGTCTTTTAATCTTTGCTCCCATCCCATGATCACCAGTCATATGCTTTCAAGGGAACGTGGCCACGTGAACTGAACTGTAAATCGCATTTACACCATCGCCACTTGGGTGGTATCACTGTAACTAATAAAGCATTCTCTGTACGTTGTCAAGATTACCCTAAAATATTTTAATGTTAAGTAACGGTAAGTTTATGGAGCATATTCTTATATTTTTAGATACATTTTTTTTCAATAAAGTATCCATATTACTTAATTACACAGGTAGCATAATTCCTCCTGCTATGGACTAAATTCTTCCTTGCAAAGAGATGTGATGAAGTCCTAACCTCCACTACCTCAGAATGTGACTTTATTTGGAAATAGGGTCTTTATGGAGTAATCAAATTTTAAAATAAGGTCATTAGGGTGGGCCCTAATCCAATATGATCGTGCCCCTATGAAAAGGAACAACTTGGATATAGATATGGATAGATACAGAGGGAAGATGGTGAAGAGACACAGGGAGGAAACCATATGAAGGCGGATGCAGGGATTGGGGCTATGTTGCCACAAACCAATGAACGTCTGGGGCTGCCAGAAGCTGGAAGACACAACCCCGTGGGGTCTGGATGTAGTAAAGCCCTATCAACACCTTGATTTCATACCTCTGGCCTCTCAAATCGTGAGGCAGTAAGTTTCTGTTGTTGTGAGCCACCCAATTTGTGATAGTTTGTTACTGCTGTCACAGGAATCATACATCTTTCTTCCTTCACTTATTAATTTTATTGTGTAACACTTTGGTAATGAGTCTATTCCTTTATAATTAGAGCCAATTAAGACTTATGAATTCCCTTTCTAAGTGCAAGGTTATGTTCTAAATGTTTTGCATATACAAACTCATTTAATACCTATAACAATCCTTTGAAGTAAATGCCATTATTTTGCCTTTTCCAGACGAGGAGGCAGAGTCACACAAAGGTCAAACAATATGCTCAAAGAAACACAAAAATTTCTTGGATGCATTACGTGTGTTTGTCTTTCATATTGATGGTGGTGTATGTTTCCCATGGACTTCACTTTGCTTGATACATTACCAACCACTCAAAATAAATGTGAATTACTTGGGACTCAGGTTGCTTCATCCAAGTGGTTACAACCTCTCAACATGAACATGTAAACATGGAAAATGACCTCATCTTGTTATAGTTGTCATTCTCCACTTGCTCAGAGAAAGAGACCAATGGAAAGACCCGAAGAAAAGGAAAAGTCAGTCCTCTTTATCCAAGAGGCTATTACTTCCTGCCACTCCTTATGTTTTGATATGTCCCAGACAGAATGGTAAGGCAAGCAGTAAAAAAATTCCTCAAGACTCACTTAGTTTCAGTGAATTTCTTTTGATGCATTGATGTTAAATTTGACTACCAATTCAGGAAGTGTGCCAAAATGTTTCCTTTGTTCCATTTACTCACTTTCAAGAGATGTCAGCATGATATGTCATAGCACACCAGTGTGATCTAAAACACCCTTTTTACATAGCTGTCACACATTAATAATGATTTAAAACCAGTAGAAGAAACTTATTGCCACTAGTAATTCTATTCAACCTGTGTTTGCAAATTATTTGCAAAAGCGCCTCAAAACTGTAAAAAGTCTGAGATTTTGCCCTTCTTTTAAATGAGAATTTACTCCGCCACAGTATCATGAGCATTGGCAGAAGACATAGGACTCCTTGGTCAGAGACACAGGATTTTATGACTCTCAGAAACAGCAGCAGTCAGAATACTAACAGTTTCTTGTGCTGGTTCCCTAGGCGCTAATTCCCAAAGGGCTACAAGGAAAGGGCCAGATTACAGGTGGGTAGAGAGTACAAGAGAGGAAACCTGAAGTCAGATAACCCGAGTGTTTTATAAAGGGCACTAAACATGCCTGCCCTTTGCTCTGGAGGCACAGGTTATCTCTATCTTCCAAGACTGTAAGCAAACATGCCCTTCGCTTTACAGGACAAAGTCATCTCTGTCTTCCAAGGACAGTCTCCACGCAAACATCTTTGAAAAGATAATCAAGAAGAAGTTAGTTCCTCTGCTTACATGACACGCAGAAACACGAGAACCCATAGAGCTGTCTCCCAAAAAGCATGCAATTAATTCATCCTGACTGACCCTTAGAAATAAATGACTTAGTTGATTTATGGAGATCTAGTAATGTATTCGCTCAATTCCATTGACAACTCTGGAGTCAACAGTAATGAGGCTAATGAAGAAGCACATGTCACAGCAGTAAGAGCGGGACAGCAAAACGACTATGTAACAGACACGAGATTAGGAAAGGGGAACGAAATAAGTGGATGTCAGGTCGACGCCACTGGGTCTTCCACTTCTGGCTGAGACAGACTAACAGGGACAGGAATCACCTAGAACGAATGAACAACTACACAAAGACACGAAACAACGGTGGTGAGACTGTATACAACACAGATCGCTGAGGAAGGGGAAATAATGACGGTATCCCCACGATTGCCTCACCTGCTGCCTCAAGGCAGCTCCCAGGCTGTGGCCCCAGCCCAGAAGTCCCCCTGAATTGAGGGGGTGGAGCCGGAAGGCCAGGAGGCTGAGGAAGCCGGGACACACGGTGAAGAATACTGGACAGGAAAGAAGTGAACAGAGAGACACCAGCTTGGGAATGTGACAGTCCTCCTTGTGTCGATGTGTTCTGAACATGTGTGTGAAGAGGCCACTGGCCTCCAGAGAAAGAACCACCGGAACAGAGCACAGGGCGTAACCACAGAGCCACACAGGGCTAAGAACGGCCGGGCCAGAAACAATATTTGGGTGGGGCAAAGGTTTCTTACAGCACCACATGCATGGGCCGTAAAAAGAAACAACTGATCAATCATAATGCATCAACGTCAAGGATCTCTGCTCTTCAAAAGTCAAGGGAATGGAAAAGAAAACAAACCACAAATTATTTTCAGATTGTACATTCAATAAAGAACCTATATCCACAATATATAAAGACTCACAATAAATAAGACAACTAATTTCTCACAAAGAGGCAAATGGTTTGAGCTGGCCCATCAGCAAACAGGATACATGATGGTAAAAATGCACTTGGAAAGATGCTCGACATTAGTAGCTGCAAACCAATTAAAGAGTCAAACTCAAGGACACACCTGTTAAATCCCCATAAAAATGTCTAAAAATAACAAAGCTGCACCAAGTGTCGAGGACAGGGCACAACTGGAATTCTCGTACACGACTGTGGGATTGTAAAGGGGCAGAAACACTTGGAGAAGCTGTCAGCTTCTTCAAAAGTTCCTGACACTTCCATGTAATTCAGCCCCTACAGGAATGGGGATTTACCCTTGATAAATACGAGCACATGTTCACACAATGACCGTACACGAAACGTCACAGCAACTTTACTCGTGGTAGCCAGAACCAGGGACAACCCAAACCACAAGCCCATTAACAAGTGATGGAAGAAGAGAATTGTGACAGGTCCATATAATACATTAAAAATAAAATAAAATAAGCCAAAATGCAACAAGCAAAGGATCCACACAACGTGGTACCTCAAACTGACTACTCTGAGTGGAAGCCAAAGAAAGAAAGAGCGGGTATTACATGATTCCGATTCTATAAAATCCTAGAAAATGCAGGCAAACTCAGGGTGACAGACAGCACATCAGTTGTGCCTGGGGACATGGTCAGTGGCTGGCGAGGTGGGCTGCGAACGAGCAGGACAGTATTCCATGTGGTACGTTCGTCATCGTGACCATCATAGTTTCACCTGTGTACGTGGATGTGAAAAGCAACCGGATAGTACATTCTCAATATGTGTCGTCAATTGCTCATTTGCTCATAAGGTTGTAAAAAATATGGGCAAAAGGGTCCTACAAATAGTCTTGTTGATTAAGAAACAAAATGCAAACAGCAAAAACGGTTCATTTTGTAAAGTTGAAAGCCACAATATCCCCTTTATATATCACTTTTACATGATCTCAGTTTAGATAATACATACATTTTTAAACCAAATCCAGAGGGAAAACAATAGTCGTTTTCCCGCCAAAAGTATTTTAAGGGGATTGTCATGGTGATTTTAGGAAACAGGTGTAATACACATAGATATAATTATGGAATTTTCCAAGCGAATTACTATAAAGGACTTTGGAAACTTAAAGCAGGTAGTAGGATCGTAAAAGCGCCATTGAAATACCAGCGAAGACAAGGGGTCCTTCCCCCCTTTGTAACATAGTTGGCCACGTACTATTTGCCCAAACCGCCTGGAGGTCCGGTGCGGTGTGTGCTGTTTTACCCCTTCATGTTCCTAAATTCTACAAAGCACTAAACAAGGCCAAGCAACACAACAAACTTTGCCGAATAATAATAATGAAAAAGCAAACACTATTGATCACTAGGTAATAGAGACAAAAGTTCACGTTGTCAAGTATATGACACCAGGTTTTTGACAGAAAAGTGTAATGAATATAAATTGTGTAAAAGGAAGTAGGCAGACTGTATTTTTTCGCAGTTTTGACTTCACGTTAAAATTGAGTGGAAGGGACAGATGTTGTCTTTTTCTTTCCAAATAATGTAAGAAACCGACATACTTTTAAAAATATATATATCATAACTGTGAATTAATTAGAAGAAAAACCAGCCTTGAGGCAACATTAGTGGAGGTCAAGGTTTGTAATTTGTGTGAACACATTATAATTTCCGTCCAAATAGTCTTTGTTTGGAGACTCCCACACGGCAAAGTGCTTACTTTGGGAGTATATTTCGATGCTGTTTCTGAGGTCTGAAATCCAAGAACACAACCCATTTTTAAAGTTGCCATTTGCTAAGGACCTTGAAATTCTGATAAAAGGTTATGTGCTTCAGATATATTCCCTTTGAAAAGCCACATCCTTTGAGGTTAATTTTGTTTTATGATTACCTCCTTCTGCTTTTTATAGCTACTTCCAGAACCTTCCTTGGTCCCCCCTCCTCCGTGGTCGCAGGTCACACACCACAGTAAACCCCATGCTCTCCTCCTTCCCCACTCCATCCTAACATCATCTCTGCACTCCGACACTTACGCCCTCGCGACTCCTGCTGACTTAAATCTTCACAGGCTTCATGCTTCTACGTCTCAGCATTTCTGCCCTCGTCCTTCCCCTGACCTCAGGCACCTGCTCTCGCAAACATGCCTGTTTCTCAGGCAGGACACACCAGATGACACGTGACAACATCACCAAACGCATAGCAGCTGGAAACAACAAAAGGTTAATTCCCGTTCTCATAAAAGTTTCCATCAATCTAAGTCTTCAGGGGGGCTCTCTCCCTGCACTTGGTCAACATCCGAGGCCACCTCAGCTCATACCAGGTCCTTTCGCCAACATGACCCTCAGGTTTGTAAATGCTTCAGCCCAGAGGGCAGAAAACCACTCCCAGCTCTTCCTTTGGTCACAGCCAACCACATGGTCATGCCAATCCCCAATGGAAGGATTTGTTGAATCATGCTGTTTTCTTGGTCGAAACCGTAGTTCTGGGTAGATTCAGTCGTTAGCCCACTGCGTATGCATACGTGTGCACCACATATATGCACAACACGGCCAAGCGGAGTAACGTGGCTCCTCGGTGAGGCCATCTTCCCACATCCCGGGATTCAACAGTGCTTACCTGTCCCACACAACATCTACAGACCTCACTCTCTCCTCAAATCTCCAGCATATCCATCGAATTCTCTTTCTCGGCGGATAAAATGCCTATCTCCAGAACCATACGTTTCTTATTTTTTCATAAACCGTAAGGTACACAAGTCACTGCGGAAAAGGGCGACGATACTGCCCCACCGAACAAATAAAAGGCCTCAGAAGAGACCATCCCTCCCTCAGCGCCCACCTCCCTCCTGTGCCCTTCACTGGCCGCCCCCCAGATCCTCTGCACCGAGATCTTGACACTCCCGTCTTTAAATGCTGGCCTCCTTCTGGGTCGTGCTTTTTTCTTCCTACCCTTGCCGAGCACACACACTTACGGTCACAAATGATGTCTACCGCAGAAGCATCCAAGGTTTTATTTCCACGTGGACCGCAACCCGACTGCACACTTGCGAATGCAGCTGCCGACTGTCCAGCCCTGGATCTCAAACCCAACAACCCCTCGTTGAGGTCCTAGAAGGTGGTACACATCTTCACACCACACCACCTGCCATATCTCAGTAAGAGATGGCTTCATGTCTCCAGCTCCTCAACACAACTGTCAGAGCCCCTATTTAATGACTCTAACCAGCACCCCACCCATGATGACCCCCTTTAACCAGCATCACACCCCATGATAATTGCCTTTAACCAGCACCCACCTCATGATAATCGCCTTTAAACAGCACCCCACCCCATGATGATTCCCTTTAACCAGCACCCATCCCATGGATGATCCCCTTTACTCACCATCCCACCCCAGGATGACCCCCTTTAACCAGCACCCCACCCCATGATGATCCCTTTATCCAGGATCCACCCCACGATGATCTCTTTAACCAGGACCCCATCCCATGATGATCCCTTTAACCAGCACCCATCCTATGATGACCCCCTTTAACCAGCACCCAAACCCATGATGATCCCCTTTAACCACCACCCAAACCCATGATGATCCCCTTTAACCACCACCCGAACCCATGATGATCCCGTTTAACCAACACCCACCCCATGATGATCTCCATTAACCTGCACCCCACCCCATGATGACCCCCTTTAACCAGCACACCACCCATGATGGTCCCCTTTAATGAGCACCCACCCCATGATGACCCCTTTTAACCAGGACCCCACCCCATGATGTCCCCCATTAACCTGCACCCCACACCATGATGACCCCCTTTAACCTGGATCCACCCCATGATGATCCCTTTAACCAGGACCCCATCCCATGATGATCCCTTTAACCAGCACCCAACCCATGATGATCCCCCTCCTCAGCTAGTTATCCTCTCCCCAGTGCTGTATTTTTATTCTCAGCACTTTTTGCTGCTATGTTTTATTTATCAGTCTGTTCAACACCTGCACTGAAGTGTAAGCAGCAGAATAGGGCAGAGGAAAAACGAAGTCCTGAGCACACAACTACCACGCAGGGACGTAGGGAATTTAGTGCAATGGGCTCCTCGGATTAGGAAGTGATAGGAGCAAGGAAATAAAGCTGAAAAACAGGAAAAACAAAACAAACAAAAATCACATATCTGCAATGGTATTTTGCCTCAATACTTGTTGATTGGAGTTCACTTCGTATAGTTATGCGTCATATAGAAAATACCAGGAAAGCGAATGGAGTCTAAAACCCAATACCACATTATGCTAATACTTACAGTTTATTTTACGCAGTTACCTCCATTTTGCAGTGTTTATTTAGGCCCAAGACATTTTGGAAAAAGCTTTCTGGCATCATAAAAAGAATGTGAGTTTGGGGAAAAGAAATGCTGACATTCTCTGTATCTGACTTCTTTAACAATTCTGAAAGTAGTCTCTCATCTGAATTATTTTTATAAATCGCTACTGGGAGAAGTGTGTGCTATTGTGTGTGACTGGCAAGTAAGCGTGTCCTGAGACGCTGCACAAAAGAGCAGAGTCGAATGTGAACTGGAGATGATGTGTACCAGATGCGCCGACGGCCACGCTGGACGAGCCCGGGCCAGCGCGGTGCTTGGCAGGGAGGCCTGGCGTCCCGTCCACACCTGCTGTTGGCTTCTGGTAATGCACCAGGTTCTCAGGATGGCTGCTTGTGCAGCAGCGAGGGAGGGACTGTACGGTGGGCACATTCATCTGTGAGTGCCTCAACGTGCCTCAGTGGGCTGCATCACTACTTGGCGTCCAGCTCCTGGACCGTCCGTGTTTACGAGACACAAAGGGGAAAACCTGGCTAAAGTCAGTGCTTTTCTTCCTAAACGTTTTGAGGAAATGATGCTCAACATCACTCATCATCAGGGAAGCACAAAGCAAAATCACGATGAGATACCACCTCATACCTATCAGAATGGCTAAAATCAACAACAGGTGTTGGTGGGGAAGTAGAGAAAGGGGAACCCTCTTCCACCGCTGGTGGGAATGCAAACTGGGGCAGCCGCTCTGGAAAACAGTGCGGAGGTGCCTCAAAAAGTTAAAAATAGAACTATCTTATGACCCAGCAATTGCACTACTGGGTATTTACCCCCAAAATATAAAAACACTAATTCAGAGATACATGTAACCCAATGTTTATAGCAGAATTATTTACAACAGCCCAATTATGTAAACAGCCCAAGTGTCCATCGGCTGATGAATGAAGAAGCGTAATGTATACGCGATGGAATATTATTCACACATAGAGAAGAATGAAACCTTGCCATTTGCAACTACGTGGATGCAACTAGAGTGTACGATGTTAAGTGAAATAAGTCCGTCAGAGAAAGATAAATACCACATGATTTCACTCATGTTTGGAATTTAAGAAACAAACGAGCAAAGGCAGGAAAAGAGAGGGGGCAAACCAAGAAACAGACTCTTAACCACAGAGCACTGATGGTCACCAGAGGGGAGGTCGGTGGGGTTTGGGTGAAACAGGGGATGGGGACTGAGGAGGGCACTTGTCTGATAGAAAAACATAAAAACAAATAAATACAAAAGGGAAAAAAAGAACTCAATTTGCACATTCCCATTCTTCGTTTTCTTAAAGCCACACAAAGGCAAACAGAAATAAGACTTCAGGGAAACTGCAGCCATAATAATCCACTCCTAAAAACAGGTACTTGGCACGAATTTATATTTATTTATTTTTTTTTTTATTATTTTTTTTTTCAACGTTTTTTTTAATTTATCTTGGGACAGAGAGAGACAGAGCATGAACGGGGGAGGGGCAGAGAGAGAGGGAGACACAGAATCGGAAACAGGCTCCAGGCTCCGAGCCATCAGCCCAGAGCCTGACGCGGGGCTCGAACTCACGGACCGCGAGATCGTGACCTGGCTGAAGTCGGACGCTTAACCGACTGCGCCACCCAGGCGCCCACGAATTTATATTTAAATCAACCATCAATCCATCAGGACATAATTTCTAAACTTAGTAACATATAACCTTCCCAGTTTAACCTCCCAACCACCATATGCATAGCGTCATGCTTTTTACCAAACAAGGTGTATTATTTGATGTTTAACCATATAAACACCTTGGGATTATGTTCCTTCAGCCCACGAATTATATTTTAAATACCAAAGACAATTCTTAGGGGCACCTGGGTGGCTTAGTTGGTTGAGTGTCCAACTTCGGCTCAGGTCATGATCTCACAGTTCATGAGTTTGAGCCCCACGTCGGGGCTGGAGCCTGGTTCGGATTCTGTGTCTCCCTCTCTCTCAGCCCCTCGGCCCCTCCCTAGCTCTCACTCACACTCTGTCTCTGTCAAAAATAAACAAACTTTAAATATATAAATACATACATACAAACCAAAGACAATTCTTAAAAATGGGGAACAGTGCTGGTAACCCATAAATACTGAAGGGCGAAAACTTAAACAGTGAAAATAACATCACTGTCTCAGCAGTTCTAGAAACACACACTAAATTCTCTCATTTATACTGTATTTGGTATAAAGTATATACTTTCGTGTAGTATGTGATATTTAAATACAAACAGTTGACTTGGGAAAATTTTGCTATGGTCTAATACTCAACCCATCGAACTTTGCATGACTTTTTATACAAATCAAAATAAACTTTTACAATATATGAGTAATACATGCAAAGAGTCAAATGTTCAGACAATAACAAAGATATCGAGATAAAAAGGCTATGATGAAGGAAAAAAAAGTTTTGAGAAAACTTTTAACCCTGATGATAAAATCTTGGGGTGCTTGGGTGGCTCAGTCGGTTAAGTGTCCAACTTAGCTCAGGTCACGATCTCACAGTTTGTGGGTTCGAGCCCCGCATCAGGCTCTGTTTTGGCACCTTGGAGCCTGAAGCCTGTTTCGGATTCTGTGTGTCCCTCTCTCTCCGCCCCTCCCCCATTCACGCTCTGTCTCTGTCTCTCAAAAATAAACCAACATTAAAAAAAAATTAAAAAAAAAATCTTAATGTGTGAGTCACATGGGCCGGAGAGGAAATAACATCTCTTGCCCTTAAATATCACACTTCATAGGTTCTGAGGTTTTTGAGGGAAACTGTACCAAACATCTACCTCCGCAAGTGGAGGCAGCCTTCATGAGGGAAAGGTCTCACGCATACATTAGAAATCTGCAAGAGAAACTGAATGGCAGTATCTTTGGGAGGAAAATCCAAATGAGGTCATTTGAGAGTGGCTGTTCCCGTTTGTCCTAAGATCCGAGATGAGAACTGAGTTTAATATAAGAATCAGAAAAAAACTCTCCTTTTCCTCGCAAAAATACGTTTCCAGGAGAGGATTAGAAAACGAGTTTTACTGTTAGCAGCTCCGACAATTACTGAATATCCAGCTTTTCAGAGACCAGCTTCTTTTCCGTCCAGACCTCCTGGCGCCCACTGCACAGGGCGTCGGGACCTCGAGCTGTAAGCTCTCCTTTATCAACTAACCAGTCATTTTCAATCTCGCTGAGCCTCAGTTCCCCTATCTTTAAATTTTTTTTAATGTTTATTCATTTCTGAGAGACAGAGAGAGACAGAGTGCAAGCGGGGAGAGAGGGAGACACAGAATCCAAAGTAGGCTCCAGGCTCTGAGCCCGACACAGGGCTCGAACTCACAGACGGTGAGATCATGACCTGAGCCAAAGTCGGACACTTAACTGACTGAGCCACCCAGGTGCCCCCTAACTATCTGTAAAATAGGGTAAAGTGTCTTAAAATCTGAACTCTTGACAGATAAAATGAAAGCAGTATATTTAGCAGGGCGTTTGGTTCCCAGATAGCAGCCTGGATTAACAAATGTAAGGGAGGACATTCCTTTATGGTTTCAAATGTTCCTGATCAGAACCAACGTGGCCAATGCCTGGCCTCACACATTACTGACGGGTCACTAATTACAGAATCAGCATGAAGGAGCAAGACAGCAAGGAGCCCAGGCCACCCGGGACGTGCGTCCTGGGTGACAGTCACTTCCACGCTCCCCCATGCGGGCAGCTCTTCTCCCGGTCTACACCACCCCCAGGTCTCTGTTCCAAAGGCTGGCTGCTCACGTCTTTTATAACAACGTGATTTCTGCAGTCAGTGTACCTGACACAACAATTTCAAATGCAAGTCACGTGTAGGCACACGAAAAAGAGACAAGGCACCGGCACCGGCAGTTGCCAATGTGAGTTGGAGAATCACTCATGATCAGAAGCCACGTGAATCGTCTGTGACACATTACATCACAAAGGCGCACAAGTGGCTCTGACAAACCAGAGTGTACATGGATCATCAGGACACGAAGAAACTAAGTCACGTTTTTCCACACAACGCGCTTGGAAAAAGTACCTTCTAGGAACTCTGCATGGGCAGAAAGGAATCCCAGAGGGGGTAGTATTCTCATGGAGACTTCGGGCAAATTATACTAAAGTCATCATTTCTCCCCTTTCTCACAGTTGACTGGCCAAAACTGGGCTGATAAAAATTTCCTACCTAATGTGTATGCATTCACTTTATATTCCAATTCTCCACACAAAAAAATAGGATTTATAAATGTTTACTATGAATTTTCTGGAGACCTTACATACGGTTTTCTAGAATAGAGTTTTGAACATTGTTCCTTCTTTTTGTGTTTGCTTTTTGTTCAGCTTTGAGAAATAACTGACAAATAAAATTGTAATATATTTGAAGTGTACCGTGTGATGATTTGATACACGTGTACATTGTGGAAGGATTCCCGCCAAGTTGATGAACACACCCATCATCCTACATATTGACCTTTTTATGGGGGGGAGGGTGCAAAGGGGAGAACACTTATGTTCTAGTCTGTTAGCAGATTCCAACCACGCCACACCGTCATGTGAACTCCAGTTATCCGTGCACATTCGATCATGAGACCTTACTCGTCTTGTAACTGACAGTCTGAGCCCTTTTGCCAACTTCTCCCTATGTCTCTCCTCCCCAGCCAGGCAACCTCTATCCTAGTCTCTGTTTCTACAAGTTTGACTTTTTTAGATTTCTCATGATACCTCATGTTCTTCTCAAGATTGCTTTGGTATTCACGATCTTTTGTGGTTTCATAAGAACGCTAGGATCATTTTTTCTCATTTCTGCGAAAAACGCTTTTGGGATTGTGATAAAGATTGAATGCAATTTGTAGACTGGTTGGGCAGCATGGATATCTTACGATATTTATTCTTCCATTTATCCCAATCCATGAACATCTGTATCTGAAGCTAAAATGTACGGGTCAAGGAACCAAGGTGTGGTGGTTAGGAGTGACCTATCTCATTATCATTCTCAGGATCCAGCGCATAATCTATACTTCTCGCCCCTATTAAATCAGTCTATGTAAACAGGTTCTGTCTTGGAGGAAGGCTGGGTGGGGGACATTCTTCGTAGCAGAGACTTGAATTTCGACAAATAGAAAGCTATGACAACCAATGGTTATTTGAGTTTCTCCTGCCAGTAGACCGGCAGGTGGCCAAGAGATAAAATACTCTACTACCGGAAGCCACTAACCCTTTGGTCGGGAGGTGGGATTGTGACAAGCAAGGACAAAGGTGGGTGTATCCGGAGCTCAGGAGATTCACTGGGGTCCCTCCTGGGCCATCCAGCCTCCGCGAAGACCTTCAGTGGACAACTGTAGGAATCACGGTCTGGGAGCACGGAACCCAGATGTCTGTACACACGAATATCTTGATCACTTTGCGGAGCGGGCAACCTAGATCGTCACGTGTGTTGATGCTGGATGCGGTAAATCTGGAATCTGTGGTACAAAAGGGAAAACCTGAGTGCAATACGAGAACTCTGTTATTTCTTAACAGTGCATGTGATTTTACAATTATTATCTAAAAACAGAGTTTTTGTAGGTGTGCAGTACAATCCTGAGTGGCCGTGACCTTGCTAAAGCAAGGATGAGCCCTGAGGAGCGGAACGTGAGACAAGGCGGGCATGGGGTGCCGAGAGGGGGCCGCAGAAGCCGCCGGTGCCCTGCTCGCTCTGCTCTAGCGCTGCCTTGTCTTGTACGGAACCCTGGCAGCCGAACACGCTGTGCAAGCGGAAAAAGGACCAGGAGGGTCATCCTCTGAGCAACCTGAACATAGGACGACCGGCAAACGCATATCCAGCCTGGCTTTCCTGCCGCCTGGCACACCATACACGTTTTACACGCTGGCCCAGAGATGCGAGCGGCGGTGCCCTGATCACCTGCAGCGGCAGTGCAGGAAGAGCCTCCCTCCTTTCCCTCTCCCGTGCTTTCCACACTCAAGGCCAAAGCTCCTGAGAGCCACCTCCCGAATTACGTGTGCTCAGACCTTTATGGCAGGTGGTCTGCTTGAGCCAAAGACAATTTATGCTATGACTGTATCTGAGGGGACTTACTTTTGCCTCCAGCACTTTAAGGAATATCTGGAATAGGAGACAAACATGTCTGACCACACGGCATGTTGGGAAACAAAATTAAGAGCACAGCACTATCGCTTTATTCCTGTTTCCAAGTAGGTGTGCGGGACTTGTAAGTATGCTCGCCCCCTTATTAAGTTCCCCAGTTTTGCTGACACTCTTGGCTGCTCTGAAGGCTGGAAGTGGCCCAAGCTGTCTGGTGTGTCCCCCAGCCTTCATGCTCATCCCCTAATTCTTCCATGACCAAGAAGGTGATCTCCCTTGGCTCTTCTGAGGACCCACAGGCGCACGGGAATTACCTCCCCTGGGGCACATTCTGTCCTGGAAACATGATCCCAAGTGTCTCCATGTGTGACAAAGGGAATAGATCAGGATTTTATTTTTTTTAATGTTTATTTATTTTTGGGAGACAGAGACAGCGCATGAGCAGGGGAGGGGCAGAGAGAGGGGAAGACACCATCTGAAGCGGGCTCCAGGCTCTGAGCTGCCAGCACAGAGCCCGACGCGGGGCTCGAACCCACAAAGTGTGAGATCATGACCTGAGCCGAAGTCGGATGCCCAAGCGACTGCACCACCTAGGCGCCCCTCCAGTCGGGATAATTTTTGTTAGGGTCGTCATATTTCCTCCTCTTGCATCCTTTCTGTCCAGGCCAGAAAGCTCTTTATTGTGCAAAATCATTGGTTCCTGACATTCTTATCCCGTTCAGTTCTGCAACCTTAACTGTCTACATCCACCACTGTGAATTGATCTTATTTCTAATAGTATTTCATTGAAACCACAGAACGTTAGAGTTGGAGAGACCTTTGGTTCCCCCAGCATATAGATGAGGACAGCGCGGTTCTGACGGCCTAGTTCACGGATGAAGACGGTCGCTCACATAACCTCAGGGTATCACTAAGGAGGACAGTAAGTTCACGACACAGCTAAGACCTGAACAAATCAGAGTCTGACTGTGTTCCAGAGACGAGACAGACAGAACGTGAAAACACTGACATGGCATGCATATGCAACATGCAGTCGATTCTTCACTCTTAACCAAGCCAGAGGACAGCTGTTAATTCATCAGCGCAATACTTCTAATTGCATTGGTTGTAAGACTCACATGATTGTGAAGATATTAAAATGTAAAAGCGGGCATGTTAGAATTCCGTGATGATTGACATTTACAGAATGTCATGTCCAAGTGGCACATGTATATTACCACACAACTTTTGTCGGTCTGATCTATTACAAAATTAATCCCTCCTCTATACCAGTAACCCAACACTGAACTACTTAGAAATTATTTCTTCACTCTTTTAAAATTAAGAGTCCAAAGAAGTCTTACCTGTCATGTCACTACAGAAAATACATAAATAAATAAATAAATAAATGTCACTGGTTCACACATTTTATTTTGCATTAGCATTATCTGGAGTATTTATTTTTATTTTTTTTTTTAACTTTTTTTTTCAACGTTTTTTATTTATTTTTGGGGCAGAGAGAGACAGAGCATGAACGGGGGAGGGGCAGAGAGAGAGGGAGACACAGAATCGGAAACAGGCTCCAGGCTCCGAGCCATCAGCCCAGAGCCCGACGCGGGGCTCGAACTCACGGACCGCGAGATCGTGACCTGGCTGAAGTCGGACGCTCAACCGACTGCGCCACCCAGGCGCCCCTGGAGTATTTATTAAACAGAGATTCACGTGGTGCGCCTGGGGGGCTCGGTCGGTGAAGCGTCCGACTCTTGATTTCCCTTCGGGTCATGATCTCACGGTTCGTGAGTTCGACCTCCGCGTTGGGCTCTGTGCTGGCAGTGTGGGACCTGCTTGGGAATTTTTCTCTCTCCCTCTCTCTCTGCCCCTCCCCTGCTCATCCTCATTCTCTCTCTCAATAAATAAAATCAACATTTAGAAAAATCCCACAGAGTAACGGCCTTCATTCAGTAATCGGGGGCGGGAACTTAGAATATTCTAAGAAGTTCCCTGCAGATGCTGCTGGTCTTCAGATGATGCTTTAATTAGCACTTGCTTAACTGTCCTTTTTTACATTTTGTGTACATTAGTCTTTTAAGAGTTAAAAAGTCGTCTTGCACGAGCGAGTTATCTAATTTGCGTGTTCTACAGTTTACATAGAGCTCGAGAGAGTATCAGTCTGTGTGCGCTCTGGTCACAGACACTAATAGGTGCCGTGATACGGGCACTGGGGTTCACAGTGTGGGCAGTCGCCTGAGGAGGACGGGGTGCAAACTGGTAAAAAGGGCCACCAAACTTAGGCCTCCAAAACGCAGAGCAGGGCCCCAGAGGGAGTCGCCTTGAAGCTGCAACAGCAGAAAAACGAGTAAGGAACAAGGTGCCGCTGTGCTTCTGCCACATTTCTGCAACTGGCGGCTCTTCCGTTCACGCCCCATGACTTCCTGAGCGGGTGCGATGTGCCCACCGTCTTGCACGTGCAACAGGCCCCTTTATCCCTTATTTCCCGCCCAACCACCCGCAAAGGGGATCACATAGTAGAAAGCACACTCTTCTCTGTAGTCACGGGTGTTCGGGTGTGAAAGGGAAAACTGTCACCAGAGCTACAGGACCCAGAGAACAAAGGACTCCCTCGTCACAAGTACAGTAGCACATTCTTTAGGCCTTCTAGCCTCCTCCTCCTCCCTACACATACCTTCCAAGACCACTGCAAAGGAGGCAGCGCTTCTGACATTAGATAATCTCGTTATTTAAGAAACAGTGAGGGTAGAACACCACAGAGAATAGGTTGGAATAATTTGGTCAGGTCTCCAAAGCTAACATGTAATGCGGCCTTTTCTATTTATCATAACATCCTAGGCAGCTGCCAAATGATCTCATATTTATTAAGTTACTCGTAACTAGCGCATGAATAAGAGACTCAAAGACAGATCCGAAAGCGTAACAGCTTTGGAGTTAGGAATAGGATAGGAAGAAAGAAAAGGACGGAAGGAGGGAGGAGAGGAGGGGTGGAGAAGGTAAGGAAAGAAGGAACCAAACACACAGACTGAGTCCTAGTTGGGCCACATGTTCTAGGCAAGCTCTTGAGAAATTACTGGAATGTTCACAGCTCCATTCTCTGCTTTTTAAAAACACCTGGTTTTCGAGTTTGTTGTAAACCTTAAATAAGATCAATATGGATCCCATCTGGCGGCATTCTAACAAGATCAACTGTTTCGAGTTTGATGAGAGCTTACAAATATTAATATAGCAAGATACTTGGTGTATATTAAAATTTTACAGCTGAAGCCTAATTATTTGTTTGATGCCTGACCGCTCCAGGATCTTCATCTCTTGTCCTGTCCTCTAATAGCAGTGTCTCTGGTATACGTCACAGATCATTTTACAATTCCTTCTCAAACTGCTGCATCTTATCAAGTATATTTAGTCTATGTAAATTTTTTATTAGCAATTATCTGGACTAATTTCTATCTTATTTTATACATTCCTTTACTATGTATTTATTTTTTCTTTTCAGGCTTCTATTGGATTGGATGTTTTTTCCCAGAGACAAAGAACTTTATTACTCACAGCACACTGAGTAGCAAAAGCATCCCGCTCCTCAGGGCCCAGTCCCACGGGGCCAACGTGGAGGGCCCTAGTGTGAGCTACGCATACGGTGGGTTTGTCACATCGGAGGAGCACAGGCCATGGGGGGCCATGAGGGCCATCTTTCACAGAAGACAGTGAACAAACCCACTTTCTCCTAGAGAGGTCACTTCCTCAAGGTGGCTGGCTGCACATACAACCCTGAGAAATCGCCCAGGCAGGGTGGTCGGACTGTGCATTCTTGCCATGCCCAGCAGTGATGCTCAGGCAAGGGCTGTTTGCCTGCCCCAATATCTGACCCTACACATTCCTGGCAGAACTTGAATATTTCTTCACATGAGTATACAGCTCCATCTGTCATCCTGATCAATCTGACCAACAGAGACTCGGGCTAAAGATATTTAATTTGTCCTGCACGGAGTATAATTATGGCTATTATCAACAGAACTTCCAGGAACAAGATGAGGCCAACCCATGCACCGGCTTCAACCAGGCTGCCCAGTCACTTGTGAGTCCCAGGGGGACGAGTAGGTCTTATTCAGACATCCAGGATATAGTCCAAGGCAGCATTCAGGGATCAGAACAAAACTGTGGATATTTGGAGGGCAGGTCCTGACTGCTCACCTTGACTTCCTCCCAGCTGGGGGCAAGATAACTCTGGGTGCACGCGCACGGCTGTTTGCCCCGGGCTTGGGCTTCAGCAAAAGCAAAAGTTGCTGAGCTTAGAGATGAAATTGACTGAAATGAATCGCAAGGCATCATCTAAGCCATCCCCTGCAAGTTGTAAGGTTTCAAGTCTCCAAAGTTCCAAAATAGGTGCAGGAGGCAGGTTCCATCAGGGCAATGTGTTGCCCTGGTGGTCCGACTGATTCCTGGTGCCTCCTACTCTGCCTGCTTCCCAGGGTCCTCTCCCTCAAGTGTCTGCATCAGCTACGTCTCACAGGGGAGCCAGGACGAAGCCAGAAGGACACCCCATGGGGGCTCAGAAGGATGGGGCCAAAAGAACACCCCACTGGGGCCGAAAGGACAGAGGCAGAAGGACACCCCGCAGGGGTGGAAGGACGGCACCGGAAGGATACCCCACGGGGGCCGGAAGGTCAGAGGCTGAAGGAAACCCCTGGTGGGCGGCAGGATGGAGGCGGAAGGACCCTCCAGGGTCGGAAGGATACCAGCAGAAGGACACGACCATACTTTCTCACACTTGGGTCTCTTGTATTTTGCCTGAATCCAACTTATGCAAATAATAGAACCGAGTATCTTGACCAAATACGATAGTTTTTAATTCACATCCGTGAACTTCACTTTCATGAAACACCTTTGCAAAGTTCATTAACTTTCACCTAGTTTTGAACTGTTTTATCCACACTGTGATGGATTCAGCATTTATACTTCAGCATTTATACTTCAGTTCTCTTTTCTCTATCGTTGCTGACATTAATGAGCAGAAGTGACATAACCAACGGTGCCACATGCGTGAAAACATGAGCTAAAGAACTATCTGAAAATAGCATAAGATAGTGGCATTTCACGTTTTAATAGGATGAGGAAATAAATGGCAATACCTATTATACATTTATAAAGTGTATCAACCTTCAATTATGTATAAATTACAAGCAAACAGAACAGCATATTGATCAAAGAAATATTTGTGGCTACTATTCATGAACATTACACTTTAACATGGAAAGTAAACTATTTATAGAATTTTGTTTCCTTTTAGAAGCCTCTTCAAGTATATTCTGTGCTTTATTTTCCATGCTATGATTTCCGAAAACAAAGAAGACTCTCCTTTGTGTACACAAATTTTCTTCACGGCAGTGTTAAACACACAGGCCTCAAGTCCTAAAATAACCAATAATAATTTTTTTCGGCAGTAAGCAATATTAAAGCAAACTTCTTTTCTCTGGGAATTGAAGGGCCAGTTTGTGAATTTTCTGGATGGTTCTTGCATTTGAATACCATTGAGTTCCTTCCACCTTTATGAGCCTAGTTTATTTTTCTAGTGACCCTGAAGTTGTTTGTGGTGAGTAAGTTAAGGAATTCCCTGAGCTTGCACCAGTCAGTTAACAAGGCCCAGGACAAAAGCGCCCGAGAATAGATAAACAGGGCAAAAGTGCCTCAGCATAGTATAAAAGCAGAAAGCTGCTTCCACAGGACTAAAGCCTCCAGAATAGGTAAACAGATAAAACAGGGCATACCACCACAGCAAGGTGAAACTTCCAGGAGCTAATTAGTGAAAGAAAGGAGCCTTGTTGACCCTGCAGTAGCAGGCACCATCTGTCTTAGCCCCTAGACCAGTTAAGATGAACAGATACGCGCCTGGTGCCTGCTGTAAACAGCCATGTGCCCCGCGCCAGGATTTTGTTTTGTACTGACCCAAACCCCTAACACCGCATATCTTCGTAACCCCCTTTCCCTCACACAAGAGTTAATGTTCACGGTTTCACTGTCTCTTTGTGCATGTCCATCATGCTTGTAAGCCTTCTGATCCTAATAAAGACGGAGCAAGGACGCTTCCTCCCGGCTCTTGTTTCCTCCTGGACATTAGCCTCCCTCACAGTTAATTCTGCACCCGATCTCTTGCTGGACAAGAGATTACTCCAGCCTCAAAGTCTGCAACAGTTGTTCAGTGGTTTTTTTTTTCCTTCCATATTTTCTTAGATTACATTCCTTCCATATTTTCTTATATTACGGCTTTTTCTGTCATATTCTTATAACCTTATTTATCAAAGAATTTGAGCCATATTCTCCTAGGCCAGAATCAAAGGATAGTTGAGGTATATCATATAGTATTATTCTCCAAAGATGCTCCCTGCCAACAATGAGCCTTTCCTCCAGGAAAATGTCCAGAGATGGGTCTATTTTACCCTCAGGGGAAAGTTCACAGACAACCTGTAACACTGTGAAAGGCTGGGGCAGGTGCATATTGATTTAAGAATCAGATTCTGTTTCCTTAGGTCCCAGTAACTTGTTCCAGTGCCCTCTTCACTATTTTCACAAGGGCTGCCTGTTGACCTAATCCAAAGTGCTCCAGGTAGCTGTGTCCTGAGTAGGTACAAGAAAACTCTTCTCACGCTCACTTATACCGTATCAAATTTTAAATTACTATCTACATTATAAAACCATGGAGTTAGATAAAACAGAGCCTTTAAAAAACATTTACTTTAACATTCTCATTTTACAGATAAGATGACTGAGTCTCCAAAACACTAGTGTTGTTATTCACCAGGTTTGGAACATGAATCCATGTTTCTCGAAAGCAGAGTCACCACCCCCTGCACTAAGACATGTGCCTTCAGGGTGAAATACAGTCTTCAATCACAGCAAAGAAACTGATACGTCCTAGTCATCAATTTCAGTGGCGTAACCATATGTACGCCACGTGCAAAAGTGAGAGGGAACAGCTGGCTGGAAAAGAAGGAAGCTCTTACTGCATGAACAGTAAGTGCTGCTGCCGATGATTTCCAGGACTGAACACAATGTAAACAGAAACACAAAGAAACAGACAGAGGTATAAGCCAGATGGGGGACTGAGATGTTCCAGGCCCTACTTCCCTCCCATAAACATTAAAATACACACACACACACACTCTACCAAGACTGAATCGTTAAGAGATAAATCTGAATAAGTCTCTAATTAACAGGTTGATTGAATCAGTAATCAAAACCTCCCAACAAAGAAAAGCCCAGCCCAGTGTCTCCAATGAATTCTGCCAAACATTTAAAAAGGAATTAAGCCAATCCTTTTCAAATTCTTCCAAAACATTGAAGAGGAGGAAACACTTCTGCTAGAGATTGTTTGTGTCCTCCTAGAATTCATGTTGAAATCTTAACATCCAAAGTGATGATATTAAAAGTTGGGGTCTTTGAAAGGCGATTAGGTCATGATGATGGAGACCTCAGGAATGGGATTCTCGCCCTTATACAAGAGAACCCACAGAGCTCCCTCATCCTTCTATCATGTAAGGACCTAATGAGGTCAGGGGTATGAACGAGAAAGAGGGTCCTTGCCTGACACTGAATCTTCCGGCACCTTGATCTTGGATTCTTCAGTCTCAACAACTGTGAAAAATAAATTTCTGTTGCTTATAAGCCACCAGTTTATGGTATTTTTGTTACAGCAGCCTGAACTAAGACAACTTCCTAACTCATTCTATGCAGCTAGCATTACTCTGATATCAAAGTGAGACAAAGAAAAACAGTAACAACAAACCTACAGACAATTATTTCTCATGAACATCGATGCAAAAATCTTCAACAAAATACCATCAAACCAAAATTCAAATTATATATAAAGAGAACTATTCACAAAACCAAGTAGGATTTACTCCTGGAATGCAAAAATGGTTTAACATATGAAAATCAAACAATGACATAAACCCACATTAACAGAATGGAATAAAAAAAATGATTATCTCAATTGATTTAAAAAAAAAAAGCTCCTGACAAAATAAAACACTCCTTCGTGATAAAAGCACTCAACAAACTAGAAGAAAACCCTCTAACAAAATAAAGGCCATATATGAAAAATGCATGGTAACCACCAAATTCAAAAGTAAAAATCTGAAAGTTTTTCCTCTAAGATCAGGAACAAGGCAAGGATCCCCTCTTTCTGCTTTTATTCAACATAGTAATGGAAGTCCTAGCCAGAGCAACTAGACAAGAAAAAGAAATAAGAGGTATCCAAATAAAAGAGGAAGAAATAAAATTATTTTTGTTCACAGATGACATGATCTTACAGGCAGAAAACCCTAAATATTCCACACCAAAAAAAAAAAAAAAAAAAAAAAAGAATAAACAAATTCAGTAATGTTACCAAAAAAATAATAAATCCTCACATGTATGGTAAAATATTAGACAATGGTACCATCACCATTCGATGGGAAAAGGGCCCTTTTCAACAAATGGGGTTGGAAAACCAGATACTTGTGTGCAGAAGAATGAAGTTAGACTCTTACTTATACCATATACAAACTGACTCAAAGTGGATCAACGGCTCAAATCTAAGAACTAATTAAACTCTGAAACTTTTAGAAAACACAGAGGGAAAGCTTCACTACATTTGATTTGGTACTGTTTTCTTGGATAGGACACCAAAATCAAGGCAACAACAAAAAATTAGGTAAGTTGGATTTTATCAAAATTAAAAACACTTCATATTAAAATATTTTTTTAAAAGGTGCATCAGGGCACCTGGGTGGCTCAGTCAGTGAAGCATCTGACTTTTGATTTCAGCGCAGATCATGATCTCATGGTTCATGAGATCGAGCCCCTCATCAGGCTCTGTGCTGTCAGCACAGATTCTCTCTCTCGCTCCCTTTCTCTCTGCTCCTACCCTGCTCTCTCTCTTAAAATAAATATACATTAAAGAAAAAATATATTTGTGCATCAATGGCTGTAATAGAGCAAAAAGGTGACTCATGGAATGGGAGAACATATCTGCATATCATATATCCAATAAGAGATTAATATAGAAAATACAGAGCTCCTACAATTCAGCAGCAAAAAATCAAATGACCTGATTAAAAAACAGTCACAGGACTGAACAGACATTTCACCTAAAAAATGACCAACTAGTTAGTATATGAAAAGATGCTCGACACTGGTCACTGGTAATTGATGGGGAAACGCACATCAAAACCATGAGATACTACTTCATACCCATTAGTGTGGCTATTATCAAAAACAACAAAAAAAGCTAGAAAGCAACAAGTTTTGGTGAAGATGTAGCATAACTGGAACCTCTGTGCATAGCTGGTGGAAACGTAAGATGGTGCACCCACTGTGGAAAACAGTATGGTAGTTTCTCCAAAAATTGAGCCTAGGATTACCTTATTATCCAGCAATTCCACTTCCGGAATTTCAGAAGAAGTGAACACAGAGACTCCTATGGATATTTGTATATACACACTCATAGCAACGTTGTTCAAAAGAGCCTAAACGTGAAGCAACCTAAGTGCCCACTGATGAATGAACAAACACACAAAATGTGATATACACATACAGGAGGAGAATGTTATTCAGACTGAATGAAGAAAAATTTGACATTGAAAATACCGTGCTAAAAGTAAGCCAGCCACAGAGGAACAAGTGTTGTGGGATTCTACTTATATTCAGTCTCATAATAACTCTAAATATATTAAGTCTCATAATAAGTCTCATAAATTCATAGACACAAAGTAGATGGTGGTTGTTAGGGGCTGGCTTACTGTTACTGGGTAAGGAGTTTCGGTCTGGGAACATGAAAAAGTTCTGGAGGCGGACAGTGGTGACAGTTGTACAACAGTGTGACTGCACTAAACGCCACTTAATTGTACACTTGTAGTTAGAATGGCAAATTTTGTCATGCATGCTTTTCCACCATAAAAAAATTCCAACATCTGAGACGCCTAGGTGGGTCAGTCGGTTAAGCATCGAACTCTTGATCTCAGCTCAGGACATGAAGTCACAGTTCACGAGTTCAAGCCCTGCGTCAGGCTCTGCACTGACAACGTGGAGCCTGCTTGGGATTCTCTCTCTGCCCCTCCTTGACTGTCTCTCTCTCAAAATAAACATTTTTTTAAAAATTGCAAGATCTATATATTTCAAAATGTTACGTTGTAGTACGAATAACCTCTCTCCTTCATTTGGAGATTTCCTGCAAGGCTACATCTGCCCCAATTCGTGTGCAGTTTTAAACATATCTTGACCCGTGCCTGGCTTGAACTGAGTCTGAGCCCCTGAGAAATAAGGCTCACAAGTTATAAGAAGAATAAGGAAAGAAACAACTCTCGGGTACCTGTAATGCGAAGGGCAGTGTATTCTGTAGTAAGAATACACAAATAAGGAAGAGAGAGTGTCAGCAATAATTTCCCTAAAACATGGGGAGTACCAGGTGGAACCGGGCTCGGGGTGCGGAAGGTCACAGGAGCAATCTTAGGGCTCTGCTCTGAGATGCGCCAAAGATTGCTGAGGTAAGAACAGCTTTTTAAAAGGTTTGTCAAAGCGTCGCAAATATATTACATATTTTTAAGGTAATAATCATAAAGTTGCGATAGTTTCACTGTCTACAAAACAACTTCTAACTGCTGATAAATGTGTACTCCACTGAAGTGTTATGAAAACATCAGTGGAAACCCCGGAGAGGAGAGAGTACCAATTAGGAACAGACACGATCAAAACATTTCATATTTAAAGTTTTCTTGCATTTCCACCGCTAACAGGTTGCCATGGCAACTCAGTCATCTGGCGATCCTCCGAGATTAGATTAAAACACCATACTGTTCAAAGTCAACATTTTCACTTTTACTAATTATACTTTTAACAAAAAGATGACAATTATTTGAGATTCATTAATTTTTTTTAAAAGATACTGTTGCTCATAGGGAAAGTCTTGGAGACCACTGAGGTCAGGAAGAGTCTGTGACAAACGGCCGCCCCCGAACCCTCACCACCACCACCACCCAACAGCTCTCAGCCCCCCACCCATGCGGGCTACAGGGGGAGTCAGTGTGGGCTGGCTGAGGCCTGGGGAGCGCAGAGGGGGCGGGGACTTCATCACAAAGGAAATATCAAACAGAACAGGACCAGGACCGCACGTGAGACACGTGACTTCCGGAAATCAGAGCAAGGAGGAAGGAGCTCTTAGCTTTCAGAAGTCTTCCCAGGAGTCCCCGAGTCCAGGCCCAGCACGTGGGCCTGGGGACCGTCGGAGGGAACTCGCGGGGCAGAGGGTCACATGCCCCCCGGGAGGCTATACCTGTGTCACCGTGGGGGAGACGCAGCGACGGAGCAAGCCCGGGACCCGAGGCGCCTGTCACTGGTGTGTCACTCGGACGTGTCGCCCGGGGCCCCAGGTGACAGGTGAGCACATCACACACCTGGTTGCAGGGCAGGGCCCGGCCGGGAGGGGTGGGGTGCAGCCGTCCCTCCGCTTGGTTCCCCTGGGACGCGGGGACGTCAGAGGCCCCACGCGCTCCTGGCTGCTCCCGAAGGGGCAGGGCTGAAGGTTCCAGGGGGTGGGGGGTGGGGGGTGGGGGGGGGCGCACCTGCCTCCCCAGGTGAGGAGCCACAGCGGCGTCCGAGCCCAGCATTCCAGTGCTGCCCGCAGGCTTGTCTCCCAAGAGGAAGATGCGTGGAGTGACAAGGGACAAGTGGCCGTTTCCGGGCACATGATCCTGTCACCGCAGACACCTGCCCGGGCACCAGGAGCGGATGCAGACGGCGGGGCCAGCAGGATCACGTGCCTGCCACCTGACACAGCTCTGTCCTCGCTCGGCGCAGGAGCACGGTGGGGGCCTGGGCAGGGCCACCGGCAGGCCTGGACTCCCGTCTCAGCCGGGCTGCACCCGTGGGGCCTCACTCAGCGCAGACGAGCTTCAGGTCCGGGGACATCTCATCACGTTCTACTTCTGCCTACGACAAACTCCGGCAAGTCGGCTCTTCGGAGACGGAAACGTGCACTCCCCGATCAGGAGGTGTGCCCGTCCTGCACAACTCCGCAGGTGCGTGTGTTACACACTGCGCTCGCACAAGCCCGCCGTCACACCTCCTCCAGCACAAGTTCCACTGCCTCAGGCCCACCCCCTCGGCCGCATCTCCTGCCACCACCGCGTCCTGTCATCCCACCAGGCCCCAGCCGTCCCGGGAGACCAGGCCCTCCCCTCCCGCCTCCCCAGTCCTGCTCAAAAGGGGTCTGTCCATGGCTTCCGGGTCTCCAGCCCAGCAAGCCGGTAGCGCCGAGTGTGCCAAGATCGTCATGGGAATCATGCAGCGTTTCTCACGAAACAGCCCCTAAATCCACTGCGTCATAATAACGGGAGGGGGTTGGCAAATTTGCAAAATGTGAACAGGGGATTGGGAACTGGAATCTTCAGAGACAGCTGAAATCAACATTTAAAAAAAAACACGTCTGGGCCACGCGGGTGGCTCAGTTGCTTGGGCGTCTGACTTCGGCTCAGGTCGTATCTCACAGCTCATGAGTTAGAGCCCCTCCACGGGCTCTGTGCCGACAGCTCGGAGCCTGGAGCCTGGAGCCTGCCTCGGATTCTGTGTCTCCCTCTCTCTCCGCCCCTTGCCCCTTCCTGTTCTGTCTCTGTCTCTCAAAAATGAGTAAATGTTAAAACAAAACAAAACAAACAACAACAACAAAAACCTCAACATGAGTTTACTGCACATCACACTTTAAGGTTAGCTATCTGTCTCCCCAGATAACACATCTGGGTCACTGCAGGGAGTCACTGTATGTGCCAGTGACCCGTGGAAAGAAACCAAGCTCGATGGCCCCGAATATCCCGGCTGCTGCTACAGTCGGTTTGTTTCTGTAGGTGAAACCACAGATCCTCAGTTATTTATACTACAATCAGTAACAACGCGATGTAACTAGTTAATGCCTAAAACCATTAAATGTCTATTACCTATGAACTGACTAATAATTCTGATTTAAAACTGTACACCACAGGGGCACCTGGGTGGCTCAGTCGTTAAGGGTCCGACTTCGGCTCAGGTCATGATCTCGTGGTTTGTGGGTTCGAGCCCCGCATGGGGCTCTGTGCTGACAGCTAGCTCAGAGCCTGGAGCCTGTCTTCAGCTTCTGTGTCTCCCTTTCTCTCTCTGTCCCTCCCGTGCTTTCTCTCAAAAATAAATAAAACATAAAAAAAATTAAAATTTATGCTGACAAAACTGCTATTTTCACTAAGATAATCTAAAAGATGACAAAATCAGTATGAAAATAAATGGATGATAGTTTAAACATCTATTTGCTTTTGTCTCTTACCTTCCAACTCCTTTTTTAAAAATCTTTTTTAATGTTTATTTTTGAGAGAGAGCCAGAAACAGACAGGGGGAGGGGCAGAGAGCAAATCTCCATGCAGAGCGTGGGGCCTGTGACCCGGGAATCATGACTCGAGCAGAGATCAAGCATCAGATGCCCAACCCCCGGGGACACTCAGGTGCCCCAAGGATGGAGAGTGTTCATCCACATTCCTGCCAAGCATGTATACTTCTGTGGGGACAGAGATGCCTGGAGGAAGACAGATTTTTAATTTTTCTATAATTTTTTATTATATATAATTTCATATACTTAACCATCTAGGAAATATTAGATAGGCTTCACCTGACATTGAACAAAATGAGTGCACTCTGTTCTTAATACAAAATTTAAAATGAGCCAGGCTGTCCATTCAGCTTCCTTAGAGGTAAACTAGATTCACAGATAAAAAATAGCAGACCATGGATAGCAATCAGTCCTACGAGGAAGTGAGGAAGGTTTCCCGTAGCTTCCGGGTGACTTCATGATTGAAATAAATGACTCCTTAAGAAATAACACAAGATAAAATTAAGCTATAAAGAAAGAACAATGCCTGCCTTCAGTTTAGAATTTATGTAAATGCACGTACACTTAAAAAATATGACACTCAAGATACTTCGCCAGGAAAAACAAAACACAACACTAAACAGCTTTATAACTTAAGTTTCCAAACTAAAATTAAATATTATAACCTGTCTGACCACAAAAACTGATTTTATGGATGAGTCACTTAACAAAGACATCTCCCTTAAATCGCGCTCTCGTTGACTGGGAACCAAGGTCTAGAGACAGGTGAACTACAAGGCAAAGGCCACACCTTCTCCCCCGTGGGCAGAGTGACCCCCGCAGCAGCTATACAGGCTGCCGAGGAGGGGCCCTGTCTCCAGCAGCACCTGCACGTCTGAGGACCACCCAAGACTGGGGGAGGGACAGGACAGGGAAAGAGGAAGACGACAGTGGCAAAGCGCCGTGAAGAAACGGGCCTCATGCCATCTGCTTCAGGACGTCAGCAGCAGGATGGCCCTGGGCCCCTGGAGGATACCACACCAGGCCCAGAGGGACCCCCAGAGCCCCAGGCGCCTAGCCCACAACTGCCCGGGCTCTGCCACCAGCTCCCTGTGCGCACGCGTCTGCCAGAGGAGTCAAAGGAGAAACCACGCTCCAGCTACGGAGCCACCTTCCAAAAGAAACAAGGTTCCTAATGGCCAAACCGTTGAACTGTAAGATCCACAGTCAATAGAAAACCCTACTTAAGGACGGTGACTGATACTTCAGAGGCTGAAGCACAAGTGCATGTCTCCCAACACTATGAACAATCCCAGACACGTGGTGTCACAGACAGTAATCCTCCAGCAACACAACTCAATGGTATGGAAAACTGCAATCCGATAACAAATTCAGAACAGCAGTCATGAAGAAATTGAACAAGCTCCAAGAAAACTCAGAACAGTAGTTCAGTGAACTCAGGAACAAAATTAATGAACAGAGCACTTCTTTACAAAAGAGAGTAACATTATAAGGCAGAACCAAGCAAATTCTGGAACTGAAGAATTCAATAAAGGAGGGGAGGAAGGAAGCATCACTCCAGACAGAAGAAAGAACAAGTAACCTCGAGGACACAGAGAGAGTGCAGCTCAATGAGGAGGCGAATGAAGAAGATTGTAAAGTAGGGCAGAAACCCTACAAGAGCCATCAGTTTCCATCACAAAGGTCAAAAGGGCAAATAGAAGAGTGACTGCTATACCAGAAGGACAAGAGGAGAAGGGGACAGTCTACTTAATAGCTGGGAACTTCCCAAACCTGGGAAGAAATTGGCACAGGTTCACAAATCTACTAGAACACCCTATTATCTCAATGTGAAAAGACCTCCAAGACGCATTACAATGAAACTGTCGAAAATCAACGATAAACAATCTTTCTTTAAAAAATTTTTAATGTTTATTTATATTTGAGAGAGAGAGAGAGAGCAAGCACAAGGCAGGGAGGGACAGAGAAAGAGGGAGACACAGAATCCAAAACAGGCTCCAGGCTCCGAACTGTCAGCACAGAGCCTGACGCAGGGGCTCAAACCCACAAACCCTGCGATCATGACCTGAGCCGAAGTTAGATGCTTAACAAACTGAGCTATTCAGGCACCCCTCAATGATAAAGAATCTTAAAGGCAGCCAGCGAACGTAACCCTTAAAAAGAACCCTGTTAGGCTCTCAGCAGAAGCCCTACGGGCCAGGAGAGAGTGGAATGGCACATTCAAAGTGCTGACAGAGAAAACTGGCCAGCCAACTATACTTTACGTGGCAAAACCACCCTTCAGATACGAAGGAGAAATAAAGGCATCCCCAGATAAATAAAAGCTGACCACAAGAGTTGACTTGCAAGAAATGCTAACAGGAGTTCTTCAAGCTTAAATGCAAAGGTGCTAATCGGTGACACGAAAGCAGGACAGTGCACTGCGCTTGGGTAGGTGAGAAGTAAACAGCCAGAATTAGAAAACTAACTCTGTATTGGAAAAGCACGGTGGCCACTTAACTACGGTAAAAACACTCTATAATGTATAATAAATTCACAGCATAAAATAGGTAAACTGTGACATTAAAAACATAAAAGAGGAGGAGTAATAGGGTGGAGCCTTTCCAGGGGAATGATGATAAGCTGCTTTCAGCATCAAAGAAATTTATCTGAGATGTTTTACATAAACCTCATGGTAACCACAAAGCAACAATCTAGATTCACAAACCATTAGAAAAAGAGGGCACTGAACACATTACCATGGAAAACAACCAGAAGGAAAACAGTAAGATGGCGTTTCCAAGTCCTTACACATCAATAATCGCTCCAATGTAAGGAGACCGAATTATCCAGTCAAAAGACACAGAGTGACTCAACAGATAAAAATAATAAGACCCAACTCTAAGCCGCCAAAACAGACTCGTTTCAGCTCTCCACACAAATAGGCTCAAAGTGAAGAGATGGAAGAAGATACTCCGTGCAAGTGGAAATCAAAAATACGGCGAGGGCAGCCATACTTACATCAGACAAGACAGACTTCAAGCCAAAAACAGTGACAAGAGACAAAGAAGGCTGCTATATGATGATAAGAGGGTCAATACATCAAGAAGATAAAATGATCATAAACATATAGGTATCCACCATTGGGACACCTAAGTACAGTAAGCAAATACTAACAGATATGAAGGGAGAAATAGACGATAATACAAAAATAGTAGTTAACATCACTACTCTGCTGTCAGTTATGGATAGATGATCCAGACAGAAAATCAACAAAATAAACACTGGAAATGAACCACACTTTATACCAAATGACTTAACCGACACAGATACAACATTCCATCCAATAGCATCAGAATACACATTCTTCTCAAATGCATGTGGACAAGATTGTGACAGGACACAAAACAAATCTTAGCAAATTTAAGGAGACTGAAACCATACCAAGGTTTTTTTTTTTTTTTTTCCTCACCACAATGGTATGAAGTAGGAATCAACAAGAGAAAAGGTAGAAATTCTACAAATAATGTGGAAACTGAACGACACACTTCTGAACAACCAGTGGGTCAAAGGAAACATCGAAAGGGAAATAAAAAATTATCTTGAAACAAAGGAAAATGGAAATATATCAAATCTTATGGGATGCTACAAAAGCAGCTCTGAGAGGAAAGTTTAGTGTTATGTGCATCTGTTAATTAGATCTCAAATAAAAACCTAATTTTACACCTCAAGGAACTAGAAAAAGAACAAATTACGTCCAAAGTTAGCAGAAAGGAGATAATAATGATCACAGTAGAAATCAGTGAAATAGAGACCAGAAAAACAATGGAAAGGATCAATGAAATTAAAGGCTGGTTTTTCAAAAAGGTAAATAAAATTGACAAACCTTTTGCTAGACTAATTAAAAAAGGGAGAAGACTCCAATAAAATTAGAAATCAACTGACACTACAGAAATACACAGGATCTTAAGAGACTACTATAAACAATTATATGCCAACAAATATAACCTACAAGAAATGGATGAATTTCTAGTAACACAGTATATGCAAAGACTGAATAAGGAAGAAAGAGAAAATCTGAACAGACCAATAACTAGTAGTAAAGTAATTGAATCAGTAATCAAAAACCTAACACAGAAAACTCCAGAACCAGGTGATTTCACTGGTGAATTCTACCAAAATTAAAGAAGAATTAACACCAAGTCTTCTCACACTGTTCCAAAAAAATTAAAGAGCAGGGAACACCTCCAAATTGATTCTATGAAGCCAAAATTACCATGTAACCAAAGTCAGAAGAGAACACTACAAGAAAGGAAAATTAAAGACTAACATCCATGATGAATATAGATGCAAACATTGTCAATAAAATATTGACAAACTAAATTCAAGAACACATTAAATAACATAAAAATGATTATATACCATGACCAAGTGGGATTTATCTCTGGATGCAAGGATGGTTCAAACACATACAAATCAATAAATGTAATACAGCACATTAACAGAATGAAAGATTTAAATAATCACATAATAACCACAATAGATGATGAAATGGCATTTGACAAAATGCACCATCCTTTCATGATAAAACTCTTAACAGATTGGGTACCAAAGAAACATGACATATAAAAGGCCATGTATAACAAACCCATAGCTAACATTACACTCAATAGAGAAAAATTGAAAGTTTTTCCTCTGAGATCAAGAAAAAGACAAGGATGCCCACTCTCACCCCTCTTAATCAATACAGTAATGAAGTCCTAGCTAGAGCATTTAGTCAAGACAAATAAAAGGCATCCAAATTGGGAAAGAAAAAGTAAAACTGTCATTATTTGTGAATGATTTCATTTTGTATATACAAAATCCCAAAGACTCTACCAAAAAACTGTTGGAACTTCAGTAAAGTTGCAGGATATAAAATCAACATACAACAATCAGTTGCAACTGTATATACTGATGATGTAACATCCACAAAAGAAATAAAGAAAACTATCCTATTCACAATAGCTTCAAAAACAATAAAATACCTAGGAATAAATTTGATCAAGGAAGTGAAAATCTGTACATTCAAAAATACAAGACCTTGCTGGAAGAAGTTGAAGAATACACAAACAAATGGAAAGACATGTTGTATGTGGATTGAAAGAATAGTTGAAATGCCCGTACTACCCAAAGCCATCTATAGATTCAACACAATCCCCATCAGAATTCCAATGGCTTCAAGTAAACTAAAAAGAAAAAAGAAAAAAATCCTAAAATTTGTATGGAACCGCAAAAGGCCCTGAATAGCTAAAGCGATACTGGAGAAAGAACAAAGCTGGAGGTACCTCACACATCCTGACTATACTACAAACCACAGTAATGATACAATATGCCACTGGCATAAAAAATAGACACGTAGACCTAGAGAACAGAATACAGAGCTCAGAATTAAACTTCCACACGAAGAGGTAACAAGTGTGGTGAGGATGTGGAGAAAAGGGAACCTTTCCGCTGATGGTGGGAATGTACATTGGTTCAACTCCATCTCTGTATGTACACCCAAAGGAAATGAAAACGGGGTGTCCAAGAGAGATCTGCACTCCCCTGTTCACTGCAGCATTCGTCACAATAGCCAAGATGTGGACATAACCTAAATGTTCATTGTTGGATGAATGGATAAAGAAGCAGATACGTTACACGTTATATAAAATAGTCTCCATATATATCATACATATCCAGGTACCTACACATATCATTATCTATTATCCAGTGATGTTAAAGAACATCTGCCATCTGAGACGTGGATGGACCTTGAGCAGTTAAGCTAAGTGAGGTATGTCAGGCAAAGGCAGGTAAGGTATGGGATCACTCATGTGGAATCTAAAAATGCCAAACTCATGAAAACAGATCAGAATGATGACTACAAAGGACAGGGGCAGGGAAAACAGGATGGACACTGTTTGAAGGGACAGACTTGTAACGGGTAGTAAAGAAGCCCTAGAAATCTAATGCACAGAACAAAGGAACCCAGACAACACTGTTATATAATCACCAAGCTTGCTAAGAGCGTAGAACTTAAGTATTCTAACCACTGAAAGGAATGATTATTAATGTGACAGAGGTACTAATTATGGTAGCTTCACACAACAATGGCAATCATACTACAGTATATAAACACATCAAATGAACATGTTGTACACCTTAAATGTATACAACGTTACGTCAAATATATTTTTATTAAAAAACGGAAGAGTAACTGACACATAGGTACTCTGAAATGTTCGTTAAGTGTGTGATCAATAAACACTAACAGAACACAACTACCAGGGAGTTAGTACAATTCTGAATCTGCATGTAATTAACAACTTAGTCTCAAAACATAAAGGAATGAATGAATATGACTGCGTATGTGTGTGTGTGCGCGCGCACACACACACACACACACACACACACACACACATACACAATTTCAGAAAAAGAACAAACAAGGCAAGAAATTTGCCAGAAATTGTAAACCTTGTAAAGAAAATCTCACCACCACTGGCCAGACCATCCCCTGTTCGAGCTGGACAATGGCAAGGCTAAATTGCAGGCACTGTGACTCACACCAGTAACACTATTGTATAATGTCGAAAACAAGCAAACCCAATTCCATTATTTAGCTATAAAACAAATTGTTTTCCTTGAGGCACATGGAACTCCATAGTTTCAGTGTTTCGCCTACATAAAAGATATACCACATGCAATAATGACTATTAGAATTACCTGAATATCTACTAGCCCTTTCTTTCTGTTGTTATAAACGTAACATTGTTTTTCACTGCCTACTTCTTTAGACCACTGCCACCACCACCCTAACAGAGTTAATTAGTTCACTGGATCCTGAAAACTAAAAATCCCTGAGATGGGATAGAGATAGATGGAAGGGGGAAAATGGAAAATCTCTTCTTATGGTAGCAACCACACTTCTGTTTTAATCAAACAATATTTGTCTTATTCTTTCTCAAAAGAGTAAGAACAGCCTGTCGCCGACACCAACAGTGACAAGACTCCTAACATAAAGTCCTCTCATCTTTACATTCCGGAAGTCTCCGAATATTGTTCAATGTAATCATTAACACCAAAGTTATTATGGTAGTCACAGGGTAGTGTTTAAAAACCACAGTCATTTTGCTAATTGATGGGAAATAGTTCACCATTCTTTATCACAAACATTTTAAATTATGGCTGAGGATTTTTCCCATTTTCAACTGTAAGTCCCTAAAACCTTGATAAGTAGCCTACACCCGAGGCACAGTGAGTGATGTTGCGTTGTGATACTTTCCAAAATTCTCACGGAGTCATGAGCCTCCAGTAACACACCAAACAGTGACTGTGGGAAAGGCCATCCATCAGTCTAGTTGTTCTGCACTTGTCCTGACGGTAACTGTCACCAGCCGAGAGCACTACGTCACTGAGCTGCTCTAGTGATGGTCTTCCTGGGTAGAACACGAGAGCTCGTAATCGTGATCACTACTGCACTTAGTGTGAAGCACCAGCATTCTAGAACAGAGGTCCATTCTGGAGCCTGAATGGATTTCAGCCCTCTGCTTGCTGCCACTGTGGCACGTGCAGGAGCAGGCAGTGGATGCTCAGGGAGACTGTTCACCTCCGCACAGTGAAGGCAGTGGTACCGCTTGCTACAAGGGCATGTGCCAGGATTCACAAAGCCCTCCCCGGGGGCGGGTCTTCCCTGAGAGTTTCTATTTCAATGGGTTAAAAGGCGCTTGGAGATTTTTTGCCAAAGGAGGAAAAAACCTTGTTCAGCAGGTTTCCTTGGCTCCTGGGTAAAGGCTTGGCCTCCCCCAGCCATCAAGGTAAAGGCCTCCCTGACAGTGTGATCCAGGCTCTGCCCGCCTCTTGTGCTCCTGAGGTCACTGGGGTCACTTTCTGTGCTTTACTGAGGACGTGGCCATCCCGGTGCTGCTGAACATGCCAGCCCTCACTCCATGAGAAGTCAGTACTGCTTGTTAGAGTTAGTTTTTCCTTCCTGTCTCTGAATGTAAACTCAGATTGTCTTTATCATCTTCCTTTTTTTTCTTTTAATTCTCAAAACTTATGTTGAGCACACAGTTGACATTCAATAAATGATGAAATCTGCCTCTGGATAATTGCATTTGTTTGAAATTGAGTTCAACAGGCAGCTCTTTGAGAAGTCTTCCCTGAATATAATGCAATGAGCATTTCCTAAGTCCTTTTAAATTACGAGGGCACTGGTGTGAGTTCATTTGTGGACGAAAGTTACGCATATTCCTGAACAGAGGAATCAGAGCCAGTGTGAATGACAGGACCTGTGTCCGAGAAAAGGAGCCTGAAACCACTTCCCCCATCTGATCTGCGAGTTCTCCACCTGTTTTAGGTGTGGATGTGTACGTGTCCACGTGTTTATGTGACAAGCATTAGGTACTCTGAACACACCCCTCCTTCGCGTGTTGAAAAAGGCACACCGGAACAAGGATCAGCATCTCGGTCGCCATCAAGAGCAGAGTCTAAACACGAAATCTGCGTGTCTTTCCCACACAGTCCTGACTTCATGGTGACCAAGCAAAACAACCAGAGATAACGCTAAACTTCACTAAATGCATAACTTTAATCCCTCTTTTAACTCTAGAACATCTGGCCCAGGTAATCCAGACCTTACAAACATGGAGAGGGTGGACTGACCTCTGTGCCCGGAGTGTTTTCCCTCAAAGACATGCAAAACATGACTTCTTGTCCACTTCTAAGTTATATGAAAAACTTGGGAATTTAATATACCTCCTTTTTCTAGTATTTTAATTAGTGAAACATGCTCACTGTTTATGATTGGTTTGTAAGATCAGACCTGAAGTTTTTGCAATGTAATTTCATAACACTGAGAATCATGAGGATATTTTAAACTCATTCTTTCCTAAGACAAACCTCACTTTGATTACTCCAACTCACATTAGCTTCTCCTGTGATTTTTTTATAGTATGTGTAAATAGAACACTTCCGTACCAAATGACGTATACACATATAGATTTTTTATGGTTTAGTTCTTTTATAATGTTTATATGCGACAATCTCCTATAGTTCTGGATTTACTCCTTTTTCCTATTTCAAAATGCAATTTTAGGTATATAGTAATCAATCCATTTAAGTAATTATCAACTCCTCACTAGGGCGTGACAAAGAAATGCACGATGAACTAAATCACGCGTGTCCACATAGGTGGGTCTGCTGGAGTCCATCTGACAGTTTAGAAGTTATAGGTACATGGGAACAGGCATCCGACACCTAATCTGGTATACTGAGAGCTCTGTGAAGATTTTCCTAACTATGTCAACAGTTATATAAATTCAATTTAACAACATAAATAAAAGAATGTACATGCCCTCAAAAAACTGTTTAATAAGTCCTGAAAACAAACTAAAAGATATTGATTCCTGAGACTGAGATCTAATGCCTAGGTTATCCCAAATTTCAAAAGCAAAGTTTATCAAGGCCCAAACACTAAATTCCTCAGAGCCCAGTGCTCAAAGTAGCAAAAGGGGCATTTAAAGACTGCGTTAGGAATAATAATGAAATTAATTTATTTCATCCTCTGTATTTAAAAAGAATTTTTTTTAATGTTTGAGAGAGAGAGACAGAGTGTGAGCAGGGGAAGGGCAGAGTGAGAGGGAGAGACGCAGAACTTGAAGTAGGCTCCAGGCTCTAAGCTGTCAGCACAGAGCCCCATACGGGGCTCGATCTCACAAACTTCAAGACAATGACCTGAAGTCAGACGCTTAACCAACTGAGCCACCCAAGCGCCCCTCACCCTCTGTATTTATTTCTTTTAACATTTATTTTTTTGAGAGACAGAGGAAGACAGAGCATGAGTGGGGGAGGGGTACAGATAGGGGAGGACACAGAATCCAAAGCAGGCTCCAGGCTCCAAGCCATCAGCACAGAGCCCGGCATGGGGCTTGGACCACAAGATCATGACCTGGGCAGAAGTCGCATGCTTAACTGAGCCACCCAGGCGCCCCCTCATCCTCTGTATTTTAAAACTTACGCATAATTGCCTCAAAGAAGACGCATAAAAATTAC